>NC_092788.1:13561803-13861803 GCF_047496795.1 Chiloscyllium punctatum | reverse complement strand
GCATTCTAAACTGTATGCAGACACCTTGTAAACTTTACCTTATAAATGGCATTATTCCTTAAATGCTGCTTCAGACCAAGGTTAATAATTCGTCCTTCTGACCACACAACATCAAATCCGAAATAACCTGCTCTCTAGTTTACTTCACAACATACTCTTCAACCCAAATCATATACACTTATGGAACGTATTTTTTCACAGCTTCAGCAGTCACTTGGTTAACGCTGTTAACCATTCAATAAGACTGCGGTATCCACAATACTTGTCTATCTCATTTCCAGAGCATGTGATGCTCCGATTTTCTGCGATTGTTTTGGGTTCGATATATAACACACCAATATTTGCTTCTTCTTGCTATCTGTAAATTCTACCTAAACTGATTCTGTGGAAGCTGAGGGACAGGTCTGTGTCGTTATTAGTGGTAGACCTGGGCAAGACATTCAGGGAGGCTCACCTCGACGCTGAGATGATCTGGAGAAATATCCCACAATACTGGACAAGCAACAATATCCTCCTCTCTCTGTTAGGATAAGACTTACCATATACTCTCTGCTCCCTCACACTCGCTGTATATCTGTTATAGCACCTAACCCAGAACAAGGTTCACGCTCTGTCTCCAAATAAGGCTCAGGCATTACCACTCTCAGTATTGAATTCAGCAACTAATAATACTATATGGATTCAAAACTGTAGACTGACTCATTCCAGACACCTCAAAACTCCCTCCACCTCTTCCAGCACAAACAGCATAGAACATAGAACAATACAGCACAGAACAGGCCCTTCGGCCCACGATGTTGTGCCGAACTTCTAACCTAGATTAAGCACCCATCCATGTACCCATCCAAATGCCGCTTAAATGTCACCAATGATTCTGACTCGACCACTCCCACGGGCAGCGCATTACATGCCCCCACCACTCTCTGGGTAAAGAACCCACCCCTGACATCACCACTATACCTTCCACCCTTCACCTTAAATTTATGTCCCCTTGTAACACTGTTGTACCCGGGGAAAAAGTTTCTGACTGTCTACTCTATCTATTCCCCTGATTATCTTATAAACCTCTATCACGTCACCCCTCATCCTTCGCCGTTCCAACAAGAAAAGGGCGAGAACTCTCAACCAATTCTCATACAACCTATTCTCCATTCCAGGCAACATCCTGGTAAATCTCCTCTGCACCCTCTCCAAAGCTTCCACATCCTTCCTAAAGTGAGGCGACCAGAACTACACACAGTACTCCAACTGTGGCCTCACCAAAGTCCTGTACAGCTGCAACATCACTTCACGACTCTTGAATTCAATCCCTCTGCTAATGAACGATAATACTCCATAGGCCTTCTACAAAAACTATCCACCTGAGTGGCAACTTTCAAAGATCTATGTACATAGACCCCAAGATCCCTCTGTTCCTCCACCTGACTAAGAACCCTACCATTAACCCTGTATTCCGCATTCTTATTTGTTCTTCTAACATGAAAAGGTTTGAATGAATAAATTTGGGAAAGTCCGTCTTTCCAGGGAATCAATAACTTTAGTTAGAGCTTGAAAACCATTAGGGAATGATTAAGAAAAGTTTGGATGAGAGTTCCTTCCACTCAATAGAGTTATTTAAATCGTGAACGACTTTCCAGAAATAAAACGTAGAAGCTGACTTCAAAGTGTTTTAAAAGATACACGAACAAACGTACAAGGAGGGAATTTACCATTGAGTGAAAGTCAGTGTGGTTGCGTAACAATTTCGAATTTGTTGACTTCAGACACAAAGATATTTCATGAACACGTACAACTGAATAAGACTGAGTATAGCAAGTTCATGGATTGGTAAGGTGTGGCGTATTATTCAAGATGAATCTCTGTAAATGGAGCTGATGTCGTAAAATATCTGCAGACAGAAGTTTTATCCTAATGAGTAGGAATTGAATCGTCACTTGGAGACGCAACACCTACTTTAAAGATTTGACCACATTCACATGATGTTATGTACATTTCGTACATTCTTAACTCCACCCAAGAAATCCACCAAGAAGACTCTGTCCTTTTGTATTGTTAACCCCCGGTACTTCTCTGCAGCACGTCATTGAAGATAAAATATGCTCAGACCAAAATTCAGTTCAATACAATATTCAAACGGTCCTATGTGATTTTTTGTTTATTATTGCAATAACCTTTGTGAGTTTGCAACAAACCGTGCAACATGAAACCAGTTCAACATCTATTTTCCCGGAATTTAACGTAGTGCACATGGGAAACGTTATCCATCTGCTGGAAAATCACCTTCGGCTCTCTCTCCACATATGTCTCTTCACGTTTTAGATACTTGCAGTATGTTTGTTGATCAAAAAGTCATTACCCAGAAAAGATCGCTTCTCAATCCACAAACACGGGTATTTTCCCATAAACTTGGCTTTGCTCAATATCAACTTCTGTCTGTATCCCTCAACCCGACGATAAATTGAAGCTGCTCCATGTGAGGCTCAAACTGAAAACTTCGGCACAGCACACCCCACTATACTGAAACAGAGATACCGTGCACTGGTCACCTTCAGCACATGAGCAACACATTAATACTTACCTCCACATTCCTGGTTTTACCTTAACGTTTGGGAAACCGAGTTTCTCTGATTCCATGGCTAGTAACGGGGATTATTTGATCATCTTCAGTGGTTCTGTCCCCGCGTGAGGAACGTGGTGAGGTACTCATTGTAATATGCATAGATTGATGAAATGTACAATTTCATCTTTTGCCTTCACTAACCCATGAGCTTTCTATTTTGTTTTGCATCTGTAGAAATCTTAAAATCTTCATCTTGAACAAACTCAATGACAGGTCTCCATTGTGTCTCTGGCATCAAACTTCAAAGTGTAAACCCCCTCTGAATTCTTCCAACGCAGTCCGCTGTTTGGGAAGTGTTCCTGTTGTGTGAAATGCACTTCCCCGTGTGTCACGTGCTGCTCCCAGTATGCGCTCTGGCACTGCACTCATTTTCCTTCTGACACTTGCTCACTGTGTTGCTGTGATCATACAGTGACTTGGTGTCGCACGGCCCAGGAAAATGATACAGATCAAGGTTTTTGCATTGTTGCCTTCAATTGTCAGTTTAGCCTTATTTTGGATTTTGAAATTGTCTGTTCTGTACACAAGTGCGTGTCAAAAACATCTGAGCGGAAGTTAGGTGTTCCGAATAATGACATTAAGCACTATGCACTCTCCTCCAGTCTGGAAAACAATTCCTCACAGGCAATTTAATCGACAATATACAGCAGGTGCAGGAGTAGGCCATTCTGCCCTTCGAGCCAGCACCACCATTCATTATGATCATGGCCTGAACATCTTCAATCTGTATCCTGTTCCTGCCTTATCCCCATAACCCTTGATTCCACTATCCTTAAGAGCTCTATTCAACTCTTTATTGAAAGAACACCTCCTGCTGTCTCGGGTTCTTCATTCCGTTGAATTCAAATCTTCACAGAATTCAACAGATCTTGTTACATATTCATTTCCTCATTTTTGTTCAGATCACTGTGTGCATTGTGTGACAGTGGGAGTGCACTTGCCCCACAACCCAGGGGTCAGACCATAGTCTTGGAAACTTACTATGTTATTTATCATTTTACCAACACCAGGGAGAAATATCTGCTGCTCTGCATAATTTACCCAATTCAATTATTCATAAGGTCATAGTTGCTCCAGCGTCTGTGATGAGGTGGCCGAGACGTTAAGGCGATGGGCTGCTGATCCATTGTGCTCTGCACGCGTGGGTTCGAATCCCACTCTCGTCGCTGTCATCAATGGCATTTTCGTGGTGCTGTTTTCAGATGATCACAGCTGTCGTATTGAAACTGGAACGCTAATGGTCAGTTTATATGCATTTACGCTATTACAAAATTTCAAAGAATGGTTTGAACCTGTTGACTAAACTGTGTTGAAATGGAGGTTGCATTGGGATAATGAAAGGGAGCGCGGTTTCCTTTTGCAAGTCAAGTTGCTGTGAACGTTTTTTCGTATGAAAGACATCCAGGAAAATCAAATACCGAGAGCTGCGAAGTGCATGTTTATGCAAAGGAATTCTTAATGAACGTTTTGTCAGATGAAATCTGAAGGAGGTTGAGTAGAAGTAATTCATCCTGGTGTGAAGAGCACAGCGAGACAGTACAAAATGATGGCGATACTTCAAAGGGGCACGGCGTGGGTGTTGGGGCACTGAGAACTGGCTGTAAATACACAGTGGAGAATTGCCAATGTTGGTGCCGTGCATGGGCACGGAAAGACTTACACATTGGTCTCGCCCTCACCCCTTGCTCTCGCCATTGATGAATGCTGGACATAAGGCACAGATAAACACAAGATGTGGGAAGCAAGCTCCCTCTCGTTATGCACACACTGGATGCATCACATTGAACTATGAACAACTGGAGAAATCAGCATGTTAACTTTAGGGAGTGAAACTAAACTGTGGATCAATGACCGCAGATTCATGCAACATAAACATGAAAAATAATTTAAAATGTAGGGTGAAGGTTTGCTTGCTCAGCTGTAGCTTTGATATCAAGACGTTTCATTACTTGGCTAGGTAACATCATCATCAGTGGCGACCTCCAAGTGAAGAGAATCTGTTGTCTCCTGCTTTCTATTTATATCTTTCTCCTCGATGGGGTTCCTGGGGTGTGTGGTGATGTCATTTCCTGTTCGTTTTCTGAGGGGTTGATAGATGGCATCTAGATCTATGTGTTTGTTTATGGCATTGTGGTTGGAGTGCCAGGCCTCTAGGAATTCTCTGGCGTGTCTTTGATTAGCCTGTCCCAGGATAGATGTGTTGTCCCAGTCGAAATGGTGGTATTTTTAATCCGTGTGTAGGGCAACGAGGGAGAGAAGGTCGTGTCTTTTTTTGACTAGCTGGTGTTCGTATATCCTGGTGGCTAACTTTCTTCCTGTTGTCTTACGTAGTAGTTGTGACAGTCCTTGCATGGAATTTTGTAGATGACGTTGGTTTTGTCTTTGGATTGTTCTGGTTCTTTTAAGTTTGTTAGTTTTTGTTTGAGAGTGCTGGTGGGTTTGTGTGCTACTAGGATTCCGAGGGGTCTTAGTAGTCTGGCTGTCATGTCTGAAACTTCTTTGATGTATGGTAAGGTGGTTATGGTTCCTGGCTGTGTTTCGTCTGCTTGTCGTGGTTTGTTCTTGAGGAATGTGTGGACTGTATTTTTTGAGTATCTGTTCTTCTCGAATACATTGTAAAGGTGGTTTTCCTCTGTTTTCCGAAATTCGTCTGTGCTGCAGTGTCTGGTGGCTCGTTGGAATACTGTTCTGACGCAGCTTCGTTTGTGTGTGATGGGATGGTTGCTGGTGTAGTTAAGTATTTGGTCAGTGTTTGTCGGTTTTCTGTATGCACAGGTTTGTAGTTCTCCATTGTCCTTTCTTTCTACTGTGTCATTCAGGAATGCGAGTTTGTTGTCGGTTTCTTCTGCCTTGTTGAACTTTATGCCTGTGAGAGTGTTGTTGATGATGTTAAATGTCTTTACTATCTTGTTTCGTTTTGTGATGACAAAGGTGTCATCTGCGTATCGGACCCAGATTTTGGATTGATTGTTTCTAGGGCAGTTTGTTCTAGTCTTTGCATTACCGCTTCTGCTCTGAATCCTGATAGCGGAGGTCCTATGGGTGGGCCGTTGGGGGTTTGTTTGTAGACTATGTTGTTGAAAGTGAAGTGGGTGGTGAGGCACAGGTCCACAAGCTTCATGATGTTTTCGTTGGTAATGTGATTGATGGTGGTTGGTGTGTGTGATGGTCTCTTCTAAAAGTGTTTTTCCTTTGCCATGTCGATGTTGATGAAGGTGAACAGTGCAATTATGTCGAATGAGACCATTGCTTCCCCTTCCTCGACTTTGGTGTTTTTGATGATTTTTAGGAATTCCTGGGTGGAGTGGATGGAGTGCTGTGAATCTTCTATGAGGTATTTCAGTCTTGCATGTAGTTCTTTGTCCAGTCTGTAATTTGGTGCTCTGGGTAATGAGACTATGGGTCTGAGGGGGCTCCTGGTTTATGGATTTTTGGTCGTCCGGTTCGAATTGGCCAACACATTGATCCTGGGACAGTCTAAGCAAAGACATGCTAGAGAATTCCCAGAGGGCTGGCACTCCAACAACAATGCCATAAACAAACACATAGATCAAAAAGCCATCTTTCAACCCCGCAGAAAACAAACCGGAAATGACATCACCACAAACCCCAGGAACCCCATCCAGGAGAAAGATACAAATAGAAAGCAAGAGACAACAGCTTCGCTTCACTTGGAGATCGCCACTGATGATGTTACCGAGCCAGGTAATGAAACGTCTGGATATCAAACCTACAGCTCAGCGAGCAAACCTAAACCCTAAACCTCAACCTGAGCTACAAACCTTCACAAACCTTGCGATTTAAAGTGTCTTTATACGCATATCATTAATAGACTTTTCGTTATAATACCCGTCTGTTTGAAAGAAGAAGACATCACATTTTAAGATAGATGACAACGTTACCAATGTTGTTTTGAAATTGAGATCTATTTGATCATTTTACGCAGTGAACAAGTTCATTTTAAATAATGCAAACCACATTCTCTCACCTGGAATAAAAGTGTGATTTGAATACAAACATTGTCCTTGCTAAGTCGCAGTTACTCTACATGAAACATAGGATGTAATGTTTATTAAGCATAGATCAATTAGCACCATTATCTTACTTCGGATTGACTGCAGTATGCACATGCTAAGTAAGGTTTAAGAAAGAATGACTTTTGGAAATAATGATTCGGTGGTGACTAAAAATAATATTAGCTTCTCATGATGTGGATATTCCACCAATGGCTCCAGTGGTGGAAATGTTCAGTGGGAAGTATTTCTATGATGGTATAGACGTATGTGCGCCGCCAGGGATGGGAGCTCCCACTTCATCTGGAACAGCGTCTTTTGACGTGGACCAGGGAGCATTGTGGCATCCGTCTGGGAGTTCCAACCACACCTGGAGCAGCTTCCATTGACATGGAGCATCAGGGAGCAATGGCACATCCGAATGCAAGATCTAACCTCATTTGGAGCAGCTTCAGTTGGCCTGGAGCAGGGAGCGTTGGGAGCTCATTCTGGGAGCTCCACTCTCACCTGGAGCAGCTTTTAATGACATGTAGCAGCAGGGAGCATTGGGACATCAGAGTGTTAGATCCAACCTCAACTGGACCACTTCTATTGACATGGAGGAGGGAACATGGGGACATCAGACTGGGAGCTCCAACCTCACAAGGATCAGCGTTTAATGACATTTAGCAGCTGGGCGCATTGGGACATCAGAGTGGTAGGTCTAACCTGAACTGCACCACTTCTACTGACATGGAGCAGGGAGCATTGTGACATCAGATTGGGAGCTCCAACTTCAAGTAGAGCCGCTTCTATTGACATGGAGCAGCAAGGAGCATTGGAACGTCAGGTTGGGATCTCCAACATCACCTGGATCAGCTTGTATTTACATGGAAGAGGAGGGAGGATTGGGACATGAGGCTGGGGGAAAGGATATTCAACTATTTTAATCTAAAGTAAAATATGTTTCAACACCTCAGATGTTAATTGATTTATGAAGAATCTTTCCCGGGAAAATAATTAATTAACTAGATAGTAAAGTCAAGTCCTGCAAATATTCAACTCAGGAAAACGCATTGGTACAGAGAGAAATGGGAGTGATGTTTCATGTCTTTGTCTTTTCATTTCTGGCCGTCTCTGCACTGGATTACATCACCGGAAGGACGTTTTCACTCATTTCCAGCAAGTACGGTCAGGTCACTAACGTAATCTAAAGGTGAAAAATAATGGGAATATGCGATGTTATGATTAGGATGGAGTTTACTTCAAATTTTGGTGAAAACGTAGCAAAGTCAGATGCAATTTCCAAGATCAGCTGTGACCTCATTGATTGGCTGATCAGATTGTGAATGGTCGTTTTTTTGAGGACAATTTGAAGTGAATCAATGATGGTGATTATCTTTGTTCTTTGTTCTCCTTGTGACTATTACTGCTATTGCTCATGTCCTTGTTAACAGCACAGCTCTGCAGCGTGTAAAACCTCAGCTGTGCATCTGGCCAGTGGCACAACCATTCGGAGAGATGGCTCCGGATCAGGCGGTTGTCAGTTCAATTTTACTTTGCGCAAGCGCATTGTGGAGATTCATCACACTTCCAACCTAATCATTTTTGTAATGCTGAGGTGGATAATATTTGAAATTTTCATCTTCACGAGCGAAGATTCTTTCACTGTCTTCGATCAGTTAAACATTGTCAAGAGCTGTCAGAGTAAAAATCACACAGCACCAGATTGTATTGAACAGACGTATTTGGAAGCACCAATGTTCCATGCACTGCTTCTTCATCAGGTGTTTGTCAACTGTTGGAATCGAAAATGGCTTTGTCTGATTATTAAATGTATCCACCCCAGTCCAACACAAACACCTCCAAGTCATGGGTATAGTCGACACCACGAACGGTCGGTTAAAGTCCAGATGATCTTCCAAAAGATCGCGCATATTGAAACAAACACCAAGTTTCTGCAGTAAAACACCCACCTGATGAAGGAGCGGCTCTCCAACAACTAGTGCTTCCAAATAAACCTGCTGGACTCTGCCCTGATGTTGTGTAATTTTTAACTTCGTCTACTCAACTCAAACACTGGCACTTCCATATCATAGACAACATCAGTCATGTCCCACCGTTGTCAGTGAAGGCACTCCTGGAAGAGCCTAATACATTGCACATGGGTACGTTTCGTTTTCAGAAACCAACGCACTCAATCGCTGCAGCTCCGATGGATGAAAAGGCAGAAAAGAAATAGCTGAGACTCAGTTTTGACAATATTTTGAAACTTTTTGGGAAGTGGAAACAGAGGAGAATGAAGGATTAATGGTCCCACTGTGCAGAGAGAGGGAAGGCACTATTCCCTTCTTTGATGAGCTGGGGTATTGACTGATCTAAGGCATGAAACAGATTCCTGGTAGAGCTGCGCTCTCTGCATCAGGAACAAGAAGTCCTGATTTTCTAAACGGTAATGAAACCCAGGCCACTCAGTTAAAGCGCTGAATACTAACCACTAGACCACCAGGGATGAGGGCAGAAGCCGTTGCACCGTTTCTTCATAACACAGTTTTTGGAATTATGTCACTGCAGATATGTTTCCCCTCAAAAATGATTGAATTATCGCGTGTTTACAGCACAGATCTGGGTCCCTTCATCTCGTTTCCCAACACTTGGTCTGTAACCTTGCATGCTCTTACATTTCACGTGAGGGCTAATTTCTCTGGAACGTTTTAATCTCGTAAAACACAATAAGTGGGATTAAAGTTTGAGATGGGAACTGAACCCCATTTTTAACCATAGACTGAAGCACGCAGACACAGTTCCCCAAGTGTGTCACAGGCCACGGGAGAAAACAAGCAGATTTCACCGACTTGTCTGATATTATCCCATTTCAGAGTTCAACACCAATATCTGGTTACAGCAAAGAAAGGAAGCTTTCAGCCTCTCCCGTCCCAGTGTTCCTTGCCCATTGTTTCCCCATTACTCTGTAGTTTATACTGCCTCACCTCGTTCTTGCTGCCAAACTTGATCACTACTCACGCCCGCTATTTCCTGTCCTGCCAAACGGTTTGCCTCAAGTTCTTGGAATGAAAAACAGGAATGGCCTATTTCAAGCACTTTTCTAGTTTACAAGGACAGTGTTATCACCACTGAGCAAGCACATTGCCAGCTCAGAGAGAAGGTCTCATCCTTTAGAAACTGAAATGCAAAGATGATTGGATAGCCTCAGTGTTGTAAACCAACCAACAAGACCGGAATCGGGCCGAGGGGTTCACGCACAGAAGGATGGGTGAATAGAATGACGAATATCATGGTGTCCAGGGTGATGTTAACAGAAATCTTCCCTGGTCGTATCGTGATGAGGATTCAGTGATTTCACTGTCATGGCTTGTTAAAGGTTAACGTTTACAGTAATCAATATGAAATACTGCCTGATATTTCGAAGCAGAATGATGTGCAGCAGACAGAATCGTTTCCCTGCATGACATTATAAGAGAGCTCAGAAGAGCCAGGAGGAGACATGAGAGCCAGGAGGAGACATTAGAAGTTGTTGGCGGATAGGATCAGGGTTAACCCTAAGTCTTTCCATAGATATGTCAGGAATAAAAGAATGACGAGAGTTAAATTAGGGCCAATCAAGAATAATAGTGGGCAGTTGTGTGTGGAGTCAGAGGAGACATGGGCAACACTAAATAAATACTTTTCGACAGTGTTCACTATATAAAATGAAAATGTTGGCGAGGAAGACACAGAGATACTTACATCTAGACTCGAAGAGATTGAGGTTCACAAGGAAGAGATGTTAGAAACACTGTAGTGTGTGAAAATAGACAAGTCCTCTGGGCCAGATGGGATCTATCCTAGGATCCTCTGGGAAGCAAAGGAAGAGATTGCGGAGCCCGTGCCATTGATCTAGAAACCATCATTATCTACAGGAATAGTGCCTGAGGACTGGAGGATTGAAAATGTGTTTCCCTTTTTCAAGAAGGGTAGTAGAGACAACCCTGGTAATTACAGACCATTGAGTCTCACTTCAACTGTGGCTAAAGCTTTGGAAAAGATTATCAGAATAGGATTTATAATCATCTAGAAAAGAATAATCTGGTCAGGGACAATCAGCATGGTTTTGTAAAGAGTAGGTCGTGCCTAACGAATCTTATGAGTTTTTTGACAAAGTGACCAAACAGGTCGATGAGAGTAAGCAGGTTGATGTTCTGTATATGGATTTCAGCAAGGTGTTCGATAAGGTTCCCACAGTAGGCTACTATACAAAATGCGGTGGAATGGGATTGTGGGAGACATAGCAGTTTGGATCAGTAATTGGCTCGCTCAAAGAAAACAGAGTGTTGTAGTTCATGCAACATGTTCATCTTGGTGTCCATTTACTAGCGGCATTCCGCAAGGGTCGATGTTGGGTCCAGGGCTATTTGTCATTTTTATAAATGACCTGGATGAGGGCTTAGAAGGGTGGGTTAGTAAATTTGCAGACAACACTATGGTCGGTGGAGTTGTGGATAGTGACGAAGGATATAGTACGTTGCAGAGAGACATAGATAGGATGCAGAGCTGGGCTGAGAGGTGGCAAATGGAGTTTAATGTGGACAAGTGTGAG
This sequence comes from Chiloscyllium punctatum, assembly GCF_047496795.1. Lineage (NCBI taxonomy): Eukaryota > Metazoa > Chordata > Chondrichthyes > Orectolobiformes > Hemiscylliidae > Chiloscyllium > Chiloscyllium punctatum. Next base: position 13,850,594 of record NC_092788.1, on the reverse strand, counting down.
GTGATACACTTTGGATGGAGTAATCAGAATGTAAAGTACTGGGCGAATGGTAAGATTCTTGGGAGTGCAGATGAGCAGAGAGATCTCGGTGTACTTGTTCACAGATCCCTGAAAGTTGCCACCCAGGTTGATAGGGTTGTTAAGAAGGAAAACAGTGTTTTGGCCTTTATTAATAGAGGGATTGAGTTCTGGAATCAGAAGGTTATGCTGAAGCTGTATAAAGATCTGGTACGGCCACATTTGAAGTATTGTGAATAGTTCTGGTCACCGCATTATAAGAAGGATGTTGACGCTTTGGAAAGGGCGCAGAGGGGATTTTCTAGCATGTTGCCTGATATGGAAAGAATGTATTATGAGGAAAGACTGAGGGCCTTGAGGCTGTCCTCGTTGGAGAGAAGACTGAGAGGTGACTGAATAGAGATATATAAGATAATCAGAGTTTTAGATAGGGTGGACAGGGAGAGTCTTTTTCGAAGTATGGGGATGGCAAACACGAGGACCACAACTTTAAAGTGGGGGGAGATAGTTATAAGACAGATGTCAGAGGTAGTTTCTTCACTCAGAGAGTAGTTAGGGCATGGAATGCTTTGCCTGTAACGGTGGTAGATTCGCCAAGATTAAGTGCATTTTAGTCGTCATTGGAGAGGCATATGGACGTACATGGAATTGTGTAGATGGAATGGACTTCAGATTAGTATGACAGGGCTGCGCAACATCGAGGGCCGAAGGGCCTGTACTGCGCTGTAATTTAATCTGTTCTATATGCTGCAGTTCCCCATCAGCAATGTCATCTGCAATTGCCTGACATTCAATCAGTTTAAAACAAGAACGGAGGGGGCGTCAGGAAAACGGAAGGAGAATAGTGGTTTGTGAGAGTTAACTACATACCTCGTGGAGCCAGGTTCAATGTTGATACTGAATATCGGTTTTCCTGTTTACCTTGGTATACTGATCACTACGGATCAATGACCCAATATTGTCTGCCCTTTGTGTGTTGTTCTTTGTACATTTCACCTCGGTTCAGTGCTCCGGGGGGACCACGCTTTTTAAAATTTGGCACATTTTACTCAGGTCGGTTTTGCAGCTTCATATTAAGGCCAGCAATTTTAGGAACAGATAGACACCTTCAGACCATCAAGTCTACTCCGCTATTGAATGGTTTCATATCTGATCTGATAACCTTGAACTGCACTTTCTTGCCTTTAGCCATAATGCTTGATGTCTTTGCTGTTTGAAGATCTGCCGATCTCAGCCTCATTACACCTAATGACACTTCCTCAACCGCCGTCTGCTCCAAGAAAGTCCACTGATCCAGAACTGTCTGAGAGAATAAATGCTCCTTCGTCTCTATTTTAATTGTGGGATCCGCATTCTAATACAAAGTTAAAAATCACACAACACCAGGTTATAGTCCAACAGGTTTAATGGAAGCAATAGCGTTTGGAGAGCTGCTCCTTCATCAGGTGGCTGTGGAGTACACAGTGGTAAGGTACAGAATTTATAGCGAAAGGTTACAGTGTAATGTCACTGAAATTATACATTGGAAAAATACCTTGATTGCTTGTTAAGTCTTCCATTTGTTAGAATGACTATGTTAGGTTCATTTCTTTCTTATGTAAATCGGAAAACTTTATTTTAACAGTTACATTCTCAGGTGGAGTTTACCAATTTGTGTCAGCACAGATAATATGTTGAAGGTGTTAGTCCCTGTGTACTGCGTCCATGCCATAATGTTTAGACTGACGCTAATCTAAAAAAAAACAACATGCTGCAGACAAGGATGCCTTAAGACATGGTACATTGGTACAGCTGCGCAGAGGCTGCAGCAATGGAACGGGCGCTGCACATCAATCAACAGACAGGTGTACCCCTTCCCAGTTGGAGAGCACTTCAGTGATCCAGGACATTTGACCTCGGATCTTCGGGTGACAATCCTCCAAGGCAGTCTTCGGAACAGGCAGCAGCTAAAAGTGCCCCCACAGAGACTGATAGCTAAATTCGGTACCCATGGTCATTGGGTTCATGTCACAGTACACGTGATCCCATTGTCCTATCTTCAAACAGAGACCGTCCTGCACACACACACACACACACACACACACACATCCGTCTGTGGGGTGAATATGCACTTGCAGAGTTACATTGTACTTTGCTCAAAAACTTCATGAAACCATGAAAGTCTCTGGTAATTCATTTTTATAAACTTGAATCAGTCTAAATATTTTGGAACAAACAGCAGCACACGGGGGCAGACACCAGTTGTTAAACTTCACCTGAGAATGAAACTTTAAAATAAAAAGGTTTTGCGCTTTGCATATGAAAGAAGTGAAGTGAACATGGTCATTCTAACAGATCGGAGACTGAGCAAAAAATCAAGGTATTTTTCAATGTACAATTTCAGTTACGTTCACACTGCAAACATATGCTATAAATTCTGTGTCTTACAACTGTGTACTCCACAATCACCTGATGAATGAGCAGTGGTCCGAAAGCTAGTACTTCCAATTAAACCTGTTGAACTATAACCTGCGGTTGTGTGATTTTCAAATTTGCATATCCCAGTCCAAAACCGGCATCTCCAAGTCATTCGATACGAGGTGCTCTGGTCACAGAACTAAACTTTCTGCATCCAACTTATTAAATCCTTGAAAATGCCTATATGTTTCAATAAGGATCATTTTGTAGTACTGAGTCTCAGCAGGCAAAGGCAACTTATTTCAGCGTTTCTTCCCATTTGATTTCATCTCCGATATGAAATTCTCACTGACTCTGACAGAACTGTTTCCTTTGTTGTTTTGTAATGTCAGGAACTCGTGTTCAATTACAGATTTTCATAAGGAACAACATTTTTATTTTCCCTGACTGTAAATCGAAATTGGGAAATTGCAGTGAGACAGCTGCATTTCAGCACGTTCGCACCAAGGATGACATATGCAATGCTTGGAACTTTTCTTGATGACTTTGTTTTTGCCTGTTTTGTTCAGTTGAAAACTGACAGTTTTTGAGTTTTTAAAATCATGGCGAATGGTCCTTCAGCCTGTTGCATTATTATCAGTTATCAAACATCAGGCTTGGAAACACAGTTTCCAGCACGTGACTCATCGCCTGGTGTGTTCGAACATTTCAAGTCTTAGATAAATTGTTATTCAAAATCTTAAGGGCTGAAGAGGAACAAAAACCATCTCTGTGAACTAACAGTTCTGAAAGACAAACTCTTTCTCGGAGCCATTTGTCAGTTTTCCTCATGATGCTGCAGAAAATGTTTCTGCGCTCACATCTGAATTGGTTTCCCCTGTTTCTTCCTCAGCTTCCTCCTTCTTTCTATTAAATGGTTTAGACTCCAGTACAGACACAAGGTGCAGGTTGCGTAAGTCATGTGTCTGTACTTTCATTAACACTCTGTCTCGCCGGGAGCTGCAGACCTTCCCCACGCAGATTCAGACAGCACTGTCCTTCCTGTGACGTTTCCCATGGAGAATGGAAGGAGTCATTAATAACCCGCACTTGGAAACGGAGCGACAGTTTTAAAATATATACACTGCCCCAGCTAGGAATTGAGCTCCGAACTCCCGCATAACATACGGTGACACTAACCACTATACTAGCAAGGACAACAGTTTCAAAGGAGACACTTCAGCCCGTTGTGGTTGCATTTGTCAAAAGCAACTGCTTAACGACCATTTCGCCCAAAGCCTTACAGGTATTGGCAGAAAATATTCACATCTGAATATTCCTTCAGGTTATAAGGGTTGCTGCCTCTCTGACCCTTCCAGACAGTGTGTTCCAAATTCCAACACCCGCTGGCCTATACCACTTTTCCACACATCTACTTTAACCATTCTGTCTCTCTCCTTAAATTTCTGCCCCCCTGTGATCGTTCTTTCCATCGCTGGGAAACGCTTCTTTCAGTCTACCTTATCTATACCTCTCACAAACCCCTCTGCACGGTGACAAACAACCCCACTCTGTCCTGACTCCCTTCATGACTGAGACTCGTCTGCCCAGACACTATCCGAGTGAATCTCTCCTGCAACTCTCCCAGTGCGATCTCATCCCTGGACAATTCTAGCACTGAGCGGAATGAACATATTTCCATTCTGTGACAGCATCGGGGGTGGCTCTACAGCATTTATTGCCTTCCGGTTTTGATCACGTGGACGCCAGACCAGATAAGGACGTCAGTGAAACAGATGGGTTTTTAAGACAACGGATTCTTAATTCTAGGCATTTATTGCATTCACATACGATCATCGTCGTGGTGTGGTGGGAATCGAACCCGTCTCCACTGAATATTACCTGGCTTTGCTGTGTTAACAATCCAGCGAAAATACCACGAGGCTATCGCAGAAAGCCCTCCTGGGGGATCTTTCCCAATAGAGTCACTTTTCCCCAGTTATTCCCTATGCCCTTTCATTGAGCCTCACACTCCAATAATCTCTGGTCTATGTCAGTAAAAGCTGCGAAAAGAGAATTGATCTCACAGCCACGACATCCAAACGGATCAGGTGATTTGAAGGTGCCAATGAAGAGATTGGGGCATGGTCACCCAGCAACAGTGAGTGCAACAGCACAGACTGGATGGTATCAACGTGAAAGTGTATGTTCGATTGTGCAATGCCTCAGTCAAATGGGATGAGGGACGTAAAAGAGAGCTAGGGAGAGTGCGAGGGAGAGACATCTTCGAGAACTTTTGGGTTTAAATTCTGATATTTGAAACGCAGAACAACAAAATTCGATGGAAAAGAAATCATCAACTCGGAGAATATTATCTTGTAAAAAACGATTGATTTCTTACCGTGTTTCACCAAAAGTAAAGCTTTGAGAGAACGGACCCCTATGGTGTGGATTAGAGCCGAGGTCGCTGCAATCACAACGCAGAATGCGAACTACTGAACGGTTACAGCTTTCCACAGACCACGCTTGCAAACTGCAACCAGTATGGTAGCAGAGGAAATGTCAGGAAGAATGTACAATATCAGGACTTAGCGGCAGGCATGTGGGAACGCAAAATGAACCGAATCTTTAACTTTTGCATCCCCAGAGACTGTGGAGGTTCCATGAATGAGAGTACAGGAGAATGGGATTAATGAAACTCTCTAAACTTTTGGGAGAGTGCAGAACATTGTTGAAACGGATGCTTCAATAGCATTATATTTGAATATCGGCGACTTCATCACTTTGCCCACACAAGGCAGGACCAACTGCTGCATGCAATCACACATAATCCCAGTTCCAGACCCGGAATCAGAGAAACTGTGTGAAGCAGCCACGAAGATCCAATTGGAAACTGGGATGGAATGACAGGAGAGAGGCGCATGTATTTCCGAGGTTGGCACAGCTCCTCGTCAAAAGCGGGGCGGAAGGGAATACTTGCCCCCATTTATAATATTATGACCATAAACAGTACATGTTGCTGAGACAGCCGATTAGCGCATCCGAAGTGTGTGGAGACTTTAACTTTGGGGAGGCAATGTACGAAATTTCATTTTCCTGTTTGGATCAGTGGTTTTGACAATGGCATCGGCAATGGCATCGGCTTTTGTTCGCATCAACTCAGAATCAGCTTCTTGTTCCCAATAAATACTGCAACCTGGAGAAGGTGGTGTTGTGGTTATATAATAAACGAGTCATCCTTGGGGACTCACACACGGAACTGGTAATGTTAAAGTTTGACGAATAGAACCTGGAATGGAAGCCTGACCTCAGGAACAGAGAACATGCCTTTAATTTCCTGCAATCCCATTCATGAATGTCGCTTATACAGGGGATGCTACCATCTTTACCCAATCCTACCTACTTGTGCCTCCAGGACCTGACCGAAATAGCTGACCCTTAATCCGAGAATGACGACCGTGTGGGAAAGCAGGCCATTCGGCCCTTCCAGTCGACACCATCTCTCTGAAGAACATCCTAGCAGACCCACACTTCATAACTATTCCGGTCCCCTTCATTTCCCATGTCTGATCCCAGTAGCCTGCACACCTTCAGTCTGTGGGAGGAAACTCACATAAGCAAAGAGAGAATGTGCAAACTGCACACAGTCACACGAGACTGGGTTCAAATCCATGTCTCTCGTGCAGCGAGGCAGCAGCGAATCAGGAAGAACCACAAATGCTGTCCTGACCAGCGACATCCACACCCAGTGGGTATATCAGGAAGAATAAAAACACATTCACAACATGGACAACGGGACTTACGTCTGCGTGGACATGAATTCAACCAATCGTTCATCCTGGGTAGATACAAGGACACCGATATCACAGAGAAACCAGCGCAATGCGGGATTCAATTCCCTGCTGAATGGAAACTCATCTACTGAGTCAAACTGGGGACAGACTTTTCAACAATCCCGTGTATGAGAAGGGCTCAATGAGCAGATGAACCTCCAGAGTAACCAGCAAGATTACATATTCCAGAAGGAGATCAATTAAACTGTCAACGCTGCTGTTCATCCAAACCAGCTGCCAGTTTCATAGCGTCAAAGTCACAGACACACACAGCATGAAAACAGGCCTTTCACTCCTACCAGCTCAAACTGAACATAATGCCAAACTAAACGAGTCGCATCTGACGACTCTTGTAACTGCTGAGGGTTAATAATGCCATTGTGATATTATTACTGCATTGTTAATATGAATGTCCAGATATAATTCTGTGGACACGAATTCAAACCCTGGCATGGCAGATGCTGGAATTTTATTTAAATAAATACCTAGAGTCTAATGATGATATTGAATCAGTTGTTGTAGATCTGATTCACTAATGCCTGATAGGGAAGGAAACTGTCATACCTATCTGATCTGGCTGGTATGTGACTCCAGATCCATAATATCGTGGTTGATTCTGAACTTCCCTCTGGGCAATAAATTATATACCAGGCATGAATGAATAGCTTTTGTTAATCCCACTGATACTTTCGAATTCATTTATCGATCCAAATATCCTATAAATATTGTAAATGTACATTCATTCATCACTGCCTCAGGAAGTGAATTGCACACATAAACCATCCTCTGTTAAAAAAAAGCCTCTCATGTCTTATTTTAAATCCCTCTTTTCACTTTAAACATTTGCCCTCTCGTCTTGAAGTGCCCCCTCCTTAGAGAAAAGACAGTTACAGTAAACTCGAACCGAACTCTCAATAATTAATTAATTTCTATCAGGTCGCCTTTCAAACTCCAGTGCTCGAGTGAAAGTAGTCTCAGAATGTCCAGCCTTTCGTTATAAGACAAACCTTCCCCACTCGCCATACGCTGGCATACCTGTTCTAAACCTACTCCAGCTGAATAATTTCCTTGCTATTTCTGGGCGACAAGAACTGGACACAGTTTTCCAGAAGATGCATCACCCAATGTCCTATTCAACTTCAACAGAACGTACCAACTCCCACGCTCAAAGGACAGAGCAACGAAGGCGAGATGACATTTTTTTTAACTATTCTGTCTATATATGAAGCAAATTAAAATGAATTATGTACTTGCATTCCTGGCCTCTGTGTTCCACAACACGATGCAATGCCCGATCATTAGTTGTATAAGCCCTACTAATATTTGATGTAGCAAAATGCAATACCTTCCATTTATCCAGATTGAACTTCATGTGACATTTTTCAGCCCAAAGACGCAATGGATTAAGATCCTTCTGGAACCTTAGATCAACTTCTTTACAGTCTCCAATTCTGCTCCCCTTTGCAAGCTTATGAACCATGGCTTCGATGAGTTCTATTGTTTTCTCATACAGGTCAACGATTTTTAATTATTTGTCGTGGCCATCATTTAGCTGTTTGAAGATCAGGTAACAATTAGTTATGAGGAAGAAAGCCATAGACTGCAGGGAGATTGGAAACAATTGGCAAGAAAATGTGCTGAAAGGAATTCAATCCAGTGAAGTGGGTGATAATGAAATTGGGGAGGATCAATGATAAAAGTGTGAATACTGAGTGGTTTAAAGTAACAAAAGAGAAATTGGAGTAGACATTCACGAATGTTTGAAGGTGATTGGACAAGGGATCAAGTGGTCTAGAGTGGTTGGAGATACTTTCTGTTCTTGACCGCAGCTGGGAATATAAGAGCAGGGAAATGATGCTGGAACTTTAGCAACGGCCTATTCAAGATCAATAGACAGGGGAATCAGATGGACGGAAGTGCGTACTGCAGGTGCTGGAAATCATAATCAAGATTAGAGTGGTGCTGAAGAAGCACAGCAGGTCAGGCAGCATCCGAGTTGCAGAAAAAAATAACGTTTCAGGCAAACGCCCTTCATCAGGAAAAAAGGTGGGAGCCTCGTGGGTGGAGCGATAAACGGGAGGACTGGGTCTGGGAAGAATTTAGCTGAGAGTGCAAGAGGTGGATAGAGATGGGGTGAAAGGTGATAGGTCGGAGAAGAGGGTGGAGCAGATAGGTGGAAAGGAAGATAGACAAGTGGGACAGGTCAGTAGGATGGTGGCAAGTTAGAAAGTTGGAACTCGGATAAGGTGAACGTGGAGAGATGAGGAAACTGGTGAAGACCACGTTGATGCCCTGGGGTTGAGGGTGCCGAGGTGGAAGATCTGGCGTCTGGTGGTGAGGGAATGGCGATGGAGGAGACCCAGGAACTGGATGTCCTTGGAAGAGTCGGGGGACGTGGTTATTGATTTTTTTGGTCATGGGGCGTTGGAGTTGAATGTTGCGGGTTCCCTGGAAATGTTCTCTGAAGCGCTCTCGAAAATGTTGTCCCCAATGTAGAGGAGACCACATCGTGAGTAACAGATGCAATAAACGACATGTGTGGAAGTGCACACGGACATTTGATGGATGTGGAAGGCTCATTGGAGCCTTGGAAGGATGTGAGAGGGAAGATGTGGGTGCAGGTTTTGCAATTCCTGTGGTGGCAGGGGAAGGTGCCGTGAGGGGAGGGTTGGTTTTTGGAGGGCGTGGACTTGACTAGGTAGTCGTGGAGGAAAGAGTCGATAGGGTTGGGGAGGGAAATATAAATTCCCCTGTCACTGCAGAAATTGCAAAACCTGCACCCACATCTACCTCCTCACCTCTGACCAAGGCTCTAATGGTGGCTGCCACATCCATCAAAGTTTCTCCTGCACTTCCACACATGCCATTTCTTGTTCCGGTCCTCCCGATGCGGTCTCCTCTCAGTTGGAGAGAGGAGATGTGTCCTCACACAACACTTCAGAGGATATCTCCAGGATAACCGTAAGAATCAACCCCAGTGCCCCATGGCCAAACATTTCAACTCCCCCTCCCACTCTCCCGAGGACATGCAGGTCCTGGGCCTCCTGTATCGCCACTGCCTCACGACCCGATGACTGGAGGAAGAAAGCCTTATCATCCTCCTCGGGACTCTTCCACCCCATGGCATCAATTTTGACTTCACCCGTTGCCTCATTTCCCCTCCCCTACCTTACCCCAGTTCCCACCTTCAAGCTCAACACCATCCGCCTGACTTGTCCCCCCGTGCATCTTGATTCCCACCTGTCCACTCCACCTACTTCTCTGACATATCATGTTCACCCCACGCCTGTATCGACTTACAGCACTCTCAGCTACCTTCTCCCCAGCCACACCCCCTTCCCATTTGTCTCTCCATCACATGTGCTCCCAGTCTTATTCCTGATGAAGGGCTTTTGCCTGAAACGTCCATTTTTCCTGCACCTCAGATGCTGCCGGACCTGCTGTACGTCTCCAACACAACTCTAATCACGAGGGGAGTCAGTTGATTGAGAAGATTTTCAGATATTTTCTATTGTTGACCACAGACTGTTGATGATAGCAGAACTTTAGCAATCACCAGTTTAGGGAACATCTAAAGAACTGAGCACAAGTCTGGTCACCGCATAAATCAACATTTTTCTTAAAATTGTAAGATAAAAGATGGAAGGCTGAAGTATGCAACTTTGCCCATCAAGAGCGTTTCACCAATGAGTTTCTCATTGATACGATTCAAAGTTAGGGTGCTATGGGCCTTGGAGGGGAACTTGAAAATGGTGGCGTTTCGTTGCATCTTCCAAACTTGTTACATAGTCAGTATAGCTGTTGAGCTTTGAAGGTTGGCAAAATGCCCGAATGACTTACTCCAGTGCATCTTATAGTGGTGCAATCTGCTGCAATTGTGCCTTAGCGGTGAAGGGAAGGAATATTGCAGGTGTTGAAGAGGGTACACTCAAGTGACTGCATTGTCGTGGACGGTGTCCAGTTCCTTAGGTGTTATTGAAGTTATACCCATCTAGGTAAATGGAGAGAGTTACATTCCATGTCTCTTTTGTGCCTTGCAAACGATGTAGGCTTCACAGAACAATGAGTTGAGTTTATAATCAAAAAATGTCTCAAGAACATGTTATTGTTGTCAAAGTATTTATGTAGCCAGTTTCGATAAGCTTTTCCCCTGAAATAATAGCTGTGTGGACGATTACACGGGGTAATTTGTTTACAGTAAAGTTATTGAATGTCAATGAGATATGATTAAATTCTCATTTGTCAGAGTGATCATTATTCTATTTCCGCCTTGTGTTGACCAATTTGATTCCATTCGCTGTCTGATTTCAAGTTCCAATTCCCATCTGTGCTTGAAATATCAACCGTTTCTTCGCATAAATGTCTCCTCCTGCTGTAATAATATGTAAGGATGCTGCAGGGGACAGCAGAGATTAATGAACATGTTGTCAACACTGGAGAAAATGGAGCTTCGTGGAATGATTGGTTAGGCTAGGATTATTCTCCTTGAAACAAAGGAGATGGAGGGGAGCTCTATAATCACATAATAACATTTATAAACGTTCAATATTCATGGGATCTTGACAGGGTCGTTACGGGCAGGTGGTTCACCCTCTGGTATGAGGAGCGCACCAGAGGACATGAACTCAGAATTAGATATTACCTAATTCAAAAATGAGGAGTAATTTCTTTGCTCAGGGGCCAGTGAATCGGTGGAACTCCTTGCCGAAATTGTTATTGAGGCTGAGGTGTTGTGTATTTTCAAACTATGCCAAACAGATATTTAACCAGAAAGATGATGAAGCTTTGTCGTGGCAAAGCTGGAGAATGGAGTTGAGGCTTATCAGATCAGCCATGAGTTCGTTGAATGGTGAAGCAGACTCGATGGGCTGAATGGCCGACTTCCAATCCTACATCATTTGGTCTAACGTCTTATTTTATTGATAACTTTAGAATTCTGAGGGGATGGGATGAATGATAGAAAAGGTTTCTCAAACTGATCAGACAGATCTGGAACTAAGCTCATAAGGTCATGAACAGGAAATGTGCTGTGGTTGGATACAACAAATGGCACTGGACACACCGCAGATGGGTATGTGCAGATGTTGTGATTGCTAAAGAAAATTGGTGGATATAATATTGTTGCCAACTTGGTGACCACGCTGGATGCTGGATCATAGTATGATTCACACAGCAAAAATTTGTGAAAGAATGAAAGATTCGTTTCATTGGAAAAGTTTTCTGCGGTTCCAATTCAATTGACTGTTTAAAATACTGATCAGAACTTTGTGTGGTGTATTAAACTAAAATTCACAAGCCCACTGGATAAAATATTGCACTCGATCTCTCCTTTTTTGTTCCCCTTTCATTATAAGACCATAAGACATAGGAGTGGAAGTAAGGCCATTCGGCCCATCGAGTCCACTCCGCCATTCAATCATGGCTGATGCGCATTTCAGCTCCACTTGCCAGCGTTCTCCCCGTAGCCCTTAATTCCTCTAGACAACAAGAACCTATCAATCTCGGCCTTGAAGACATTTAGCTTCCGGCTTCCACTGCACTCCGTGGCAATGAATTCCAAAGGCTGAAGAAATGTCTCCGCATTTCCGTTCTGAAATGACCCCCTCTAATTCTAAGGCTGTGTCCACGGGTCCTAGTCTCCTCGCCTAACAGAAACAATTTTCTAGCATCCACCTTTTCAAAGCCATGTATTATTTTGTAAGTCTCTATTAGATCTCCCCTTAATCTTCTAAACTCCAACGAATACAATCCCAGTATCCTCAGCCGTTCCTCATATGCTAGACCTGTCATTCCAGGGATCATCCGTGTGAATCTCCGCTGGACACGTTCCAGTGCCAGTATGTCCTTCCTGAGGTGTGGGGACCAAAACTGGACACAGTACTCCAAATGGGGCCTAACCAGAGCTTTATAAAGTCTTAGTAGTACATCTCTGCTTTTATATTCCAACCCTCTTGAGATAAGAGACAACATTGCATTCGCTTTCTTAATCACAGACTCAACCTGCATGTTTACCTTTAGAGAATCCTCGACTAGCACTCCCAGATCCCTTTGTGCTTTGGTTTTATTAAGTTTCTCACCATTTAGAAAGTAGTCCATTCCTATATTCTTTTTGCCAAAGTGCAAGACCTCGCACTTGCTCACGTTAAATTCCATCAGCCATTTCCTGGACCACTCTCCCAACCTGTCTAGATCCTTCTGTAGCCTCCCCACTTCCTCAGTACTACCTGCCTGTCTATCTAACTTTGTATCATCGGCAAACTTCGCTAGAATGCCCCCGGTTCCCTCATCCAAATCATTAATATATAATGCGAACAGCTGTGGCCCCAACACTGAACCCTGCGGGACACCGCTCGTCACCGGCTGCCATTCTGAAAAAGAACCTTTTATCCCAACTCTCTGCCTTCTGTTAGATAGCCAATCCTCAATCCATCCCAGCAGCTCACCTCGAACACCATGGGCCCTCACCTTGCTCAGCAGTCTCCCGTGTGGCACCTTATCAAAGGCCTTTTGAAAGTCCAGATAGACCACATCCACTGGGTTCCCCTGGTCTAACCTACTTGTTACCTCTTCAAAAAATTCCAACAGGTTTGTCAGGCATGACCTCCCTTTACTAAATCCATGTTGACTTGTTCTAATCAGACTCTGCTCTTCCAAGAATTTAGAAACCTCATTCTTAATGATGGATTCTAGAATTTTACCAACAACCGAGGTTAAGCTGATTGGCCTATAATTTTCCATCTTTTGCCTTGATCCTTTCTTGAACAAGGGGGTTACTACAGCCATCTTCCAATCATCTGGGACCTTTCCTGACTCCAGTGACTCTTGAAAGATCTCAACCAATGCCTCTGCTATTTCCTCAGCAACCTCTCTCAGAACTCTAGGGTGTATCCCATCGGGGCCAGGAGATTTATCAATTTTAAGACTTTTTAACTTTTCTAGCACCATCTCTTTTGTAATGGCAACCATACTCAACTCAGCCCCGTGACACCCTTTAATTTTTGGGATATTACTCATGTCTTCCACTGTGAAAACTGACGCAAAGTACTTGTTAAGTTCTCCTGCTATTTCCTTATCTCCCATCACTAGGCTCCCTGCATCAGTTTGAAGTGGCCCAATGTCTACTTTTGCCTGTCGTTTGTTTCTTATGTACTGAAAGAAACGTTTACTATTATTTCTAATATTACTGGCTAGCCTACCTTCATATTTGATCCTCTCATTTCTTATTACACTCTTTGTTATCCTCTGTTTGCTTTTGTATCTTTCCCAATCTTCTGATTTCCCACTGTTCTTAGCCACTTTATAGGATCTCTCTTTTTCTTTAATACATTTCCTGACTTCCTTTGTCAGCCAAGGTTGTCTCATCCCTCCCCGGTTAATCTTTCTTTTCTTGGGAATGAACCTCTGTACAGTGTCCTCAATTATACCTACAAATTCCTGCCATTTTTGCTCTAGTGTCTTCCCGGTTAGCCTCTGCTTCCAGTCTATTTTAGTCAGTTCCTCTCTCATGCCCTCATAATTACCTTTATTCAACTGTAACACCATTACATCAGATTTCGCCTTCTCCCTTTCAAACTCCAGTTTGAACTCTACCATATTATGGTCGCTACTTCCTAAGGGTTCCCTTACTTTAAGATCTTTTATAGAGTCTGGTTCATTGCAAAGCACTAGGTCCAGAATAGCCTGCTCTCTTGTGGGCTCCATGACAAGCTGTTCCAAAAAGCCATCCTGTAAGCATTCCATGAATTCCCTTTCTTTAGATCCACTAGCAACATTATTTACCCAGTCCACCTGCATATTGAAGTCACCCATGATCAATGTAACCTTGCCTTTCTGACATGCCTTCTCTATTTCCCGGTACATGTTGCGTCCCTGGTCCTGACCACTGTTAGGAGGTCTGTACACAACTCCAATTATGGTTTTTTTGCCTTTGTGGTTCCTCAATTCCACCCACACAGACTCCACATCATCCGACGCTATGTCATTCAATACCATAGATTTAATTTTGTTCTTAACTAACAAGGCAACCCCACCCCCTCTGCCCACCTCTCTGTCTTTTCGATAAGTCGAAAAACCATGGAGGTTTAACTGCCAGTCCTGACCCCCCTGTAACCAAGTCTCTGTGATGCCTACTACATCATAATCATTCACTATTATCTGTGCCATTAGTTCATCGGCTTTGTTATGAATGCTACGAGCATTCAGGTAAAGTGCCTTAATGCTAACTTCCTTATTAGAGATGTTGTAAGTCATATGTCCTAAGTTATCCTTGCTTTTTTCTGCATTCTCAGTCTGCCTCAATTTTAAATCCGCCTGGAAACATGCTATCCTGTTGCTTATCTTTCCATTTACCTCCATACTCCCTGTCGCTTTCACTTTCCCTTCCCCCCAACTCAGAAGTTTAAAGTCCTACTGACCACCCTATTTATCCTCTTCGCCAGAACATTGGTACCTGATCGGTTCAGGTGGAGACCGTCCCAACGGTACAGATCCCCCCTGTTCCAAAACTGATGCCAGTGCCCCATGAAGTGGAATCCCTCTTTCCCACACCAATCCCTTAGCCACGTGTTTACTTGCCTAATTTTCTTGTCCCTATGCCAATTGGCACGTGGCTCGGGCAGTAATCCAGAGATTATGACCCTTGAGGACTGTGAATGGTCAATACAACATGTGATTAATCATGTGGACAGAGAATGGTCAATACCATGTGTGAATTAACCTCAGGCCTGAGAATTGTGAATACAGTGTGTGAATAATCCTGTGCACCGTGAATGCTCAATAAAGTGTGTAAATAATCCTATGGCCCATGAGTCGTAAATACTGTGTGTGAATAACCCTTGGCCTAAGGATGGTCAATACTGTGTGTGAATAATTCTGTGGACTGTGAGTGGTCCATACACTGTGAATTATGTTGTGGCCTATGAATCATCAGTATTGTGTGTGAATAACCCTTGGCTTGCAGATGGTCAATACTGTGTGTGAACAATCGTGTTGCCTGAAGTGGTTCAATACAGTGTATGAATAATCCTGTGGACTGTGAATGGTCAATACTGCGTGTGAATAATCCTGTGGCCTGAGGTTGGTCAATACTGTGTGTGAAAAATGCTGTGGACTGTGAATCGTCAATACTGTGTGTGAACAATCGTGTTGCCTGAGGTGGTTCAATACAGTGTGTGAATAATCCTGTGGGTTGAGAATGGTCAATACTGTGAGAAAAATGCTGTGGACTGTGAATGGTAAATACTGTGTGTGAGTAATCCTGTGGCCTGAGGATGGTCAATACTGTGTGTGAATTAACTTGTGGCCTTAGAATTGTGAATACAGTGTGCGACTAATCCTGTGCACTGTGAATGCTCAATGCAGTGTGTGAATAATCCTGTGGACTGAGGGCAGTCAATACTGTGTGTGAATAATCCTATGGCCCGTGAATTGTAAATACTGTATGTGAATAACCCTTGGCCTAAGGATGGGCAATACTGTGTGTGAATAATGATTGGCCTGTGCATGTTCAATGCTGTATGATAATAATCCTGTGGCCTGTGGATGGTCAATACTATGTGTTAATAATCTTTGTCCTGTGCAATGTCAGTATTGTTTGCGAATAAAACTGTGGCCTGTGGATGGTCAATAGCGTGTAGGAAAAATCCTGTGGCTTCAGGATTCTCAATACTGTGTGTGAATGATCCATGGCCTAAGGATGGTGAATACTTTGTGTAAAAATTCCTGTTCCTTGAGGATGGTCAATACTGTGTGGGAATAATCCTGTGTCCTGAAAATGATCAAAACAGTGTGTTCATTAATTCTGTGGCTGTAGGCTGGTCGATATTGAGTGTGAATAATCATGTAGCCTGAGGATTGTCAATTCTATGTTGGAACAATCCTATGACCTGCAAATATTGAAGACCGAGTGTTCATTAATCCTGTGGCCGTGTGCTAGTCAATGCTGTGTGTGAATAATCCTGTACCCTGTGAATGGTCAATACTGTGTGTGAATATTCCTGTGGCCTGAGAATCGTCAATACTGCGTGAAAATAATCCTGTGACGTGCAAATGATCAAGACAATGCGTTCATTAATCCTGTGGCCATATAGTGGTCAATACTGTGTGCGAATAATCCTGTGGACTGAGAATGTTCAACACTGTGTGGGAATAACCGTTAGGCCGAAGGACAGTCAATACTGTGTGTGATAAATATCCTGCTGCTCGAGGATGTTCAACACCGCGAGTGAATAATCTTGTGGCCTGAGAATGGTCCATACATTGTGTGTGAAAGATTATGTTGCCTGAGGGCAGCCATCCTGTGTGTGAATAATCCTGTGGCCATCGAATACTCAATAATGTATGGGAATAATCCTGTGGCCTGTGAATCGTCAGTACTGTGTGTGAATAACATTTGGTCTGAGAATGGTCAATACTGTGTGTGAATAATCCTTTGGACAGTGAATGGTCAATACCATGTATGCATAATGCTCTGGCCTGTGAATCGTCAATACTGCGTGTGAACAATCCTGTAATTTGAGAATTGTCAATATTGTGTGTGAATATTCCTGTAGCCTGAGGATGGTCAATACCGTGTAAATATAATCATGTGCCCTGAGGTGATGGTCAATACTGTGTGAATAATCCTGTGGTCTGAAGATGGCCAATACTGTGTGTAAATAATCCTGTGGCCTGAGAATCGTCAATACTGCGTGGTAATAATCCTGTGACGTGCAAATAATCAAGACAGTGTGTTCATTAATGATGAGCCCGTATGCTAGTCAATACTGTGTGTGAATAATTCTGTGCCCTGAGGATGGTCAATACTGTTTGTGAAAAATCCTGTGACATGCAAATAATCAAGACAGTGTGTTCATTAATGATGTGGCCATATGCAAGTCAATACTGTATGTGAATAATCCTGTGGTCTGAGAATGGCCAATATTGTGTGGGAATAACCGTTCGCCGAAGGATTGTCAATACTGTGTGTGTTAAATATCCTGCTGCCTGATGATGTTCAATACAGTGAGTGAATAATCCTGTGGCCTGAGGATTGTCAATACTTTGTGTGAATAATCCTGTCACCTACGGACTGTCCATGCTGTGTGTGAATAATCGTGTTGCCCTGAGAATGGTCAATGCTGTGTGGGAATAATCCTGTAGCTTGAGGATAGTCAATACTGGGTGGGAATATTTGTGCGACCTGTAAATGGTCAAGACAGTGTGTTCTTTAATCCTGTGGCCGTATGTTAGTCAGTACTGTATGCGAATAGTCCTGTGGCCTGAGGATTGTCATTACTGTGTGGGAATAGTCCTGCAGTTTGAGGATGGTCAATACTGTATGTGAAAAATCCTGTTGCCGGAGGACGGTCAATACTGTGTGTGAATAATCCTGTGGCCTGAGAATGGTCACAACTGTGGGAGAATAATCTTGTGGCCTGAGAATGGTCAGTACAGTGTGTGAACTATCATGTGCACTGAATACTGTGTGTGAACAATCCTTGGACTAAGGATGGTCACTACTGTGTGTGAACAATCCTGTGGCCTGAGGGTAGTGAGTACTATCTGTGCATAATCCTGCGGCCGGAGGGTAGTCAAAACTCTGTGATAAATCTATGACCTGTAAATGGTCAAGACAGTGTGTTCATTAATCCTGTGGCCTGAGGGGGGGTCAGAGCTGCGTGTGAATAATCCTGTGGCCTGAGGATGATCAATACCATGTGTGATTCATCCTGTTGCATGAGGATGGTCAATACTGTGTGTGACAAGTCCGGTGGCAGGAGGATGGTCAATACGGTGTGTGATTAATCTTGTGGCCTGATGATGGTTAATACCATGTGAAAATAATCCTGTGGCCTGAGGATCATCAATACTGTGTGCAAAAATTCCTGTGGCTTGAGGATGGTCAATACTGTGTGTGAATAATTGTGTTGCGTCAGGATGGCCAATACTCTGTGAACAATCCTGTGACTTGAAAATGGTTAATACTCTGTGAATAATCCACTGGCCTGTGAAGCGTCAATACTGTGTGTGAATAAACCATGGCTTGAGGGTTATCAATACCATGTGTAAACAATTCTGTGGCCTGAGGATGGTCAGGACAGTGTGTTTATTAATCCTGTGGCTTGAGAATGGTCAATACAGTGTGTGAATAATCGTTTGGACAGTTAATGGTTGGTTCCATGTATGAATATTCCTGTGGCCTGTAAACTGTCAAGGCAGTTGGTTCAAAAATCCAGTGGCTGTAGACTGGTCAATACTGTGTGTGAATAATCCTGTGGCTTGAGCATGGTCAATGCTGAGTGTGAATAATGTGTTGCGTCAGGATGGTCAATACTGTGTGCGATTAATCCTGTTGATTGGGGTTGTTCAATGCTCTGTATGAATAACCCTGTGGTCTGTTAATGGTCTACGCTGTGTGTGAATAATGCTGTGGACTGTGAATGGTGAATACTGTGTGTGAATACTCCTGCAGTGTGATGGTGGTCAATATTATTTGTGAACAATCCTGTGGCTTGAGGATGGCCAAAACTGTGTGGGAATTATCCCGTGGCCTGAGGATGGTCAGTTCTGTGTGGGAATAATCCTTTGGCCTGAGGAAGGTCAAAAAGGTGTGTGAGAAATCTGGTGGCCTGAGGATGGTCAATATGGTGTGTAAATAATCCTGGGAACTATGAATGCTCAACACTGTGTTGGAGTAATCTTGTGGCCTGAGGATGGTCAATGCTGTGTGTGAATAATCCTGTTGCCTGATGATCGTCAGTACCTTGTGAAAATAAACCTGTGACCTGAGGATCGTCAATACTGTGTGTGAAAAATCCTGTGGCTTCAGGAAAGTCAATACTATATATGAATAATCCTGTGTCCTGATAATGGTCAATACCCCGTGCTGGACAGATATATCGTCTGGGTTTATAGATCAATGCACTGCTGTGGTCTACACAGCTCCCCGTACTCTACAGATATCTAGTCCGGGTTTATAGATCAATGCACTGCTGTGGTCTCCACAGCTCGCTGTCCTGGACAGATATCTAGTCCGGGTTTATAGATCAATGCACTGCTTTGGTCTGCACAGCTCCACGTCCTGGACAGATATCTAGTCCGGGTTTAGAGATCAATGCACTGCTGTGGTCTGCACAGCTCCCCGTCCTGGACAGATATCTAGTCTGGGTTTATAGATCAATGCACTGCTGTGGTCTGCACAGCTCCCCGTCCTGGACAGATATCTAGTCCGGGTTTAGAGATCAATGCACTGCTGTGGTCTGCACAGCTCCCCGTCCTGGACAGATATCTAGTCCGGGTTTAGAGATCAATGCACTGCTGTGGTCTGCACAGCTCCCCGTCCTGGACAGATAACTAGTCTGGGTTTATAGATCAATGCACTACTGTGATCTGCACAGCTCCCCGCCCTGGACAGATATCTAGTCTGGGTTTATAGATCAATGCACTGCTGTTGTCTGCACAGCTCCCCGCCCTGGACAGATATCTAGTCTGGGTTTATAGATCAATGCACTGCTGTGGTCTGCACAGCTCGCCGTCCTGGACAGATATCTAGTCTGGGTTTATAGATCAATGCACTGCTGTGGTCTGCACAGCTACCGGTGCTGGACAGATATCTCGTCTTGGTTTATAGATCAATGCACTGCTGTGGTCTGCACAGCTCCCCATTCTGGACAGATATCTAGTCTGGGTTTATAGATCAATGCACTGCTGTGGTCTGCAAAGCTCCCCGTGCTGAACAGATATCTAGTCTGGTTTTATAGATCAATGCACTGTTGTGGTCTGCACAGCTCCCCGTCCTCGACAGTTATCTCGTCCGGGTTTATAGATCAATGCACAGCTGTGGTCTGCACAGCTCCCCGTGCTGGACAGATATATCGTCTGGGTTTATAGATCAATGCACTGCTGTGGTCTACACAGCTCCCCGTGCTGGACAGATATCTAGTCCGGGTTTATAGATCAATGCACTGCTGTGGTCTGCACAGCTCCCCGCCCTGGACAAAAACCTAGTCTGGGTTTATAGATCAATGCACTGCTGTGGTCTGCACAGCTCCCCGTCCTGGACAGATATCTAGTCTGGGTTTATATATTAATGCACTGCTGTGGTCTGCACAACTCCCCATTCTGGACAGAGAAGCAGTCCGGGATTATAGATCAATGCACTGCTGTGGTCTGCACAGCTCACCGTGCTGAACAGATATCTAGTCTGGGTTTATAGATCAATCACTGCTGTGGTCTGCAGAGCTCCCCGTACTGGACAGATATCTAGTCCGGGTTTATAGATCAATGCACTGCTGTGGTCGACACAGCTCCCCGTCCTGGACAGATATCTCGTCTGGGTTTATAGATCAATGCACTGCTGTGGTCTGCACAGTTCCCCGTACTGGACAGATATCTAGTCCGGGTTTATAGATCAATGCACTGCTGTGGTCTGCACAGCTCCCCGTGCTGGACAGATATCTCGTCCGGGTTTATATATCACTGCACTGCTGTCGTCTGCATAGCTCCCCATTCTGGATAGATATCTAGTCCGGGTTTATAGATCAATGCACTGCTGTGGTCTGCACAGCTCCCCGTGCTGAACAGATATCTAGTCTGGGTTTATAGCTCAATGCACTGCTGTTGTCTGCACAGCTCCCAGTCCTGCACAAATATCTCGTCTGGGTTTATAGAACAGTGTACTGCTGTGGTCTGCACAGCTCCCAATCCTGGACAGATATCTCGTCTGCGTGTATAGATCAATGCACTGCTGTGGTCTGCACAGCTCCCAATCCTGGACAGATATCTAGTCTGGATTTATAGATCAATGCACTGCTGTGTTCTACACAGCTCTCCGCCCTAAACAGATATCTAGTCTGTGTTTAGAGATCATTTCACTGCTGTGGTCTGCACAGCTCCCCGTCCTGGACTGATATCTTGGCCGGGTTTATAGATCAATGCACTGCTGTGGTCTGCACAGCTCCCAGTCCTGCACAAATATCTCGTCTGGGTTTATAGAACAGTGTACTGCTGTGGTCTGCACAGCTCCCAATCCTGGACAGATATCTAGTCTGGGTTTATAGATCAATGCACTGCTGTGGTCTGCACAGCTCCCAATCCTGGACAGATATCTAGTCTGGGTTTATAGATCAATGCACTGCTGTGGTCTGCACAGCTCCCCGTGCAGGACAGATATCTCGTCTGGATTAATAGATCAATGCACTGCTGTGGTCTGCACAGCTTCCCGTGCTGGGCAGATATCACGTCTGGGTTTATATATCAATGCACTGCTGTAGTCTGCACAGCTCCGCATGCTGGACAGATATCTAGTTCTGGTTTATAGATCAATGCACTGCTGTGGTCTACACAGCTCCCCGTCCTGGACAGATATCTCGTCTGGGTTTATAGATCAATGCACTGCTGTGGTCTGCACAGCTTCCCGTCCTGGACAGATATCTAGTCTGGGTTTATAGATCAATGCACTGCTGCGGTCTTCACAGCTCCCCGTCCTGGACAGATATTTAGTCTGGGTTTATAGATCAATGCACTGCTGCGGTCTGCACAGCTCCCCGTCCTAGACAGATATCCAAACTGGATTTATTGATCAGTGCACTGCTGTGGTCTGCACAGCCCCCCGTCCTGGACAGATATCTAGTCTGGGTTTATAGATCAAGCACAGCTGTGGTCTGCACAGCTCCCCGTGCTGGACAGATATCTAGTCCGGGTTTAGAGATCAATCCACTGCTGTGGTCTGCAGAACTCCCCATTCTGGACAGATATCTAGTCTGGGTTTATAGATCACTGCGCTGCTGTGGTCTGCACAGCTCCCCGTCCTGGACAGATATCTAGTCCGGGTTTGTAGATCAATGCACTGCTGTGGTCTACACAGCTCCCCGCCCTGGACAGATATCTCGTCCGGGTTTATAGATCAATGCACTGCTGTGGTCTGCACAGCTCCCCGTCCTGGACAGATATCTCGTCCGGGTTTATAGATCAATGCACTTCTGTGGTCTCCACAGCTTCCTGTGCTGGACAGATATCTAGTCTGGGTTTATCGATCAATGCACTGCTGTGGTCTGCACAGCTCCCCGTCTGGACAGATATCTCGTCTGGGTTTATAGATCAATGCACTGCTGTGGTCTGCACAGCTCCCCGTCCTGGACGGATATCTAGTCTGGGTTTATAGAACAATGCACTGCTGTAGTCTGCACAACTCCCCATTCTGGACAGATATCTCGTCTGGGTTTATAGATCAATGCACTGCTGTGGTCTGCACAGCTCCCCGTCCTGGACAGATATCTAGTCCGGGTTTTTAGATCAATGCACTGCTGTGGTCTGCACAGCTCCCCGTCCTGGACAGATATCTAGTCTCTGTTTATAGATGAATGCACTGCTGTTGTCTGCACAGCTCCCGGTGCTGGACAGATATCTCTTCCGGGTTTATAGATCAAGGCACTGCTCTGGTCTACACAGCTCCTCGTGCTGGATTGATATCTATTCCGGGTTTATACATCAATGCACTGCTGTGGTCTACACAGCTCCCAGTGCTGGACAGATATCTAGTCTGGGTTTATAGATCAATCACTGCTGTGGTCTGCACAGCTCCCCGTCCTGGACAGATATCTAGTCCTTGTTAATACATCAATGCACTGCTGTGTTCTGCACAGCTCTCCGCCCTATACAGATATCTAGTCCGTGTTTATAGATCAATGCACTGCTGTGGACTGAACAGCTCACCGTCCTGGACAGTTATCTCGTCTGGGTTTATAGACCAATGCACTGCTGTTGTCTGCACAGCTCTCCGTACTGGACAAAAACCTAGTACGGGTTTATAGATTAATGCACTGCTGTTGTCTGCACAGCTCCCCGTCCTGGACAGATATCTAGTCTGGGTTTATAGATCAATCCACTGCTGTGGTCTGCACAACTCCCCATTCTGGACAGATATCTAGTCCGGCATTATAGAACAATGCACTGCTGTGTTCTACACAGCACCCCGTCCTGGACAGATATCTAGTCCGGGTTTATAGATCAATGCACTGCTGTGGTCTACACAGCTCCCCGTCCTGGACAGATATCTAGTCCGGGTGTATAGATCAATCCACTGCTGTATTCTGCACAGCTCCCCGTGCTGGACAGATATCTAGTCCGGGTTTAGAGATGAATCCACTGCTGTGTTCTGCACAGCTCCCCGTCCTGGACAGATATCTAGTCTGGGTTTATAGATCAATCCACTGCTGTGGTCTGCACAACTCCCCATTCTGGACAGATATCTAGTCTGGGTTTATAGATCACTGCGCTGCTGTGGCCTACACAGCTCCCCGTACTGGACAGATATCTATTCCGGGTTTATAGATCAATGCACTGCTGTGGTCTACACAGCTCCCCATTGTGGACAGATATCTAGTCCGGGATTATAGATCAATGCACTGCTGTGGTCTGCACAGCTCCCCGTCCTGGACAGATATCTAGTCTGGGTTTACAGATCAATGCACTGCTCTGGTCTGCACAGCTCCCTGTCCTGGTCAGATATCTCGTCCGGGTTTATAGATCAATGCACTGCTGTGGTCTGCACAGCTCCCCGTCCTGGACAGATATCTAGTCTGGGTTTACAGATCAATGCACTTCTGTGTTCTGCACAGCTCCCCGTCCTGGACAGATATCTAGTCTGGGTTTATCGATCAATGCACTGCTGTGGTCTGCACAGCTCCCCGTCTGGACAGATATCTCGTCTGGGTTTATAGATCAATGCACTGCTGTGGTCTGCACAGCTCCTCGTCCTGGACGGATATCTAGTCTGGGTTTATAGATCAATGCACTGCTGTCGTCTGCACAACTCCCCATTCTGGACAGATATCTAGTCCGGGTTTATAGATCAATGCACTACTGTGGTCTGCGGAGCTCCCCGTGCTGAACAGATATCCAAACTGGATTTATAGATCAATGCACTGCTGTGTTCTTCACAGCTCTCTGCCCTAAACATTTATCTTGTCCGGGGTTATAGATCAATGCACTGCTGTGGTCTGCACAGCTCCCGGTGCTGGACAGACATCTAGTCTGGGTTTATAGATCAATGCACTGCTCTGGTCTACACAGCTCCCCGTGCTGGATAGATATCTATTCCGGGTTTATCCATCAATGCACTGCTGTGGTCTACACAGCTCCCCGTGCTGGATAGATATGTATTCCGGGTTTATCCATCAATGCACTGCTGTGGTCTACACAGCTCCCAGTGCTGGACAGATATTTGGTCTGGGTTTATCGCTCAATCATTGCTGTGGTCTGCACAGCTCCCTGTTCTGGACAGATATCTCTTCCGGGTTTATAGATCAATGCACTGCTCTGGTCTACACGGCTCCCCGTGCTGGATTGATATCTATTCCGGGTTTATACATCAATGCACTGCTGTGGTCTGCACAGCTCCCCGTCCTGGACAGATATCTAGTCCTTGTTAATACATCAATGCACTGCTATGTTCTGCACAGCTCTCCGCCCTATACAGATATCTAGTCCGTGTTTATAGATCAATGCACTGCTGTGGACTGCACAGCTCACCGTCCTGGACAGTTATCTCGTCTGGGTTTGTAGACCAATGCACTGCTGTTGTCTGCACAGCTCCTGGTGCTGGACAGATATCTAGTCTGGGTTGATAGAACAATGCACTGCTGTGGTCTGCACAGCTCCCCGTACTGGACAGATATCTTGTCCGGGTTTATAGATCAATGCACTGCTGTGGTCTGCACAGCTCCCTGTTCAGGACAGATATCGAGTCTGGGTTTATAGATCAATGCACTGCTGTGGTCTGCACAGCTCCCCGTCCTGGACAGATATTTATTCTCGGTTTATAGTTCAATGCACTGCTGTGGTCTACACAGCTCCCCGTCCTGGACAGATATCTAGTCCGGGATTATAGATCAATGTACTGCTGTGGTCTGCATAGCTCCCCGTACTGGACAGATAACTCGTCTGGGTCTATAGATCAATGCACTGCTGTGGTCTGCACAGCTCCCCGTGCTGGACAGATATCTCTTCCGAGTTTATAGATCAATGCACTGCTCTGGTCTACACAGCTCCCCGTGCTGGACAGATATCTATTCCGGGTTTATCCATCAATGCACTGCTGTGGTCTACACAGCTCCCAGTGCTGGACAGATATTTGGTCTGGGTTTATCGCTCAATCATTGCTGTGGTCTGCACAGCTCCCCATTCTGGACAGATATCTCTTCCGGGTTTATAGATCAATGCACTGCTCTGGTCTACACAGCTCCCCGTGCTGGATTGATATCTATTCCGGGTTTATACATCAATGCACTGCTGTGGTCTGCACAGCTCCCCGTCCTGGACAGATATTTCGTCCTTGTTAATACATCAATGCACTGCTATGTTCTGCACAGCTCTCCGCCCTATACAGCTATCTAGTCCGTGTTTATAGATCAATGCACTGCTGTGGACTGCACAGCTCACCGTCCTGGACAGTTATCTCGTCTGGGTTTGTAGACCAATGCACTGCTGTTGTCTGCACAGCTCCCGGTGCTGGACAGATATCTAGTCTGGGTTTATAGAACAATGCTCTGCTGTGGTCTGCACAGCTCCCCGTAGTGGACAGATATCTAGTCCGGGTTTATAGATCAATGCACTGCTGTGGTCTGCACAGCTCCCTGTCCTGGACAGACATCGAGTCTGGGTTTATAGATCAATGCACTGCTGTGGTCTGCACAGCTCCCCGTCCTGGATAGATATTTATTCTGGGTTTATAGTTCAATGCACTGCTGTGGTCTACACAGCTCCCCGTCCTGGACAGATATCTAGTCCGGGATTATAGATCAATGTACTGCTGTGGTCGGCATAGCTCCCCGTACTGGACAGATAACTCATCTGGGGCTATAGATCAATGGACTGCTGTGGTCTCCACAGCTCGCCGTCCTGGACAGGTATCCAGTCGTGGTTTATCGATGAATGCACTCCTGTCGTCTGCACAGCTCCCCGCCCTGGATAGATATCTCGTCTGGGTTTATATATCAATGCACTGCTGTGGTCTGCACAGCTCCACATGCTGGACAGATATCGAGTTCTGGTTTATAGATCAATGCACTGCTGTGGTCTGCACAGCTCCCCGTCCTGGACAGATATCTCGTCTGGGTTTATATATCAGTGCACTGCTGTGGTCTGCGCAGCTCCCCGTCCTGGATAGATATCTAGTCTGGGTTTATAGATCAATGTACTGCTGCGGTCTTCACAGCTCCCCGTCCTGGACAGATATTTAATCTGGGTTTATAGATCAATGCACTGCTGCGGTCTGCACAGCTCCCCGTCCTAGACAGATATCCAATCTGGATTTATTGATCAATGCACTGCTGTGTTCTGCACAGCTCTCTGCCCTAAACAGATATCTAGTCTGGGTTTATAGATCAAGCACAGCTGTGGTCTGCACAGCTCCCCGTCCTGGACAGATATCTCGTCTGGGTTTATAGATCAATGCACTGCTGAGGGACACAGCCGTTTGTGTACAGGGAGTACAGTACAGTAGGGGGCTGAGGGACACAGCTGTGTGTATTCAGGGAGTACAGTGGGGGGCTGAGGGACAGTGCCATGTGTGTACAGGGAGTACAGTAGGGGGCTGAGGACACAGCCATGTGTGTACAGGGAGTACAGTAGGGGGCTGAGGGACACAGCCGTGTGACTGATCACTACCCAACACTGCAATCTCCTCCTCCCTGACTGATCCCTACCCAACACTGCACTCACCCCCTCCCTGACTGATCCCTACCCAACACTGCAATCTCCCCCTCCCAAGGCAAAAAAGAATAACTAGAGAGAAAATAGGACCCTTCAAGGACCAAAGTGGACATGTGTGTGCAGAATCGCAGGAGTTATTTCTCCTCTGTGTTGACCTTGGGGAAGGACATGAAGGCTTGGGAACTTGGGAAAGTTAGTGATGATCTCTTGGGGTCAGACCATATCACAGGAGAGGATGTGTTGAATGCATTAGAATGTATGAAGGTGGATAAATCTCCTGGATCTGACCAAACATATCCAACGGCACCTCAAGAGGCGAGGGAAGTACTTGTGGGGTCCCTGCTGATCTTTTTGCCTCACCGTTAGCCACGGAAGCCTGAAAGAGAGCATATGTTGCGCCCTTATTCAAGAAGGGCTGCAAAGATAAACCTGGGAACGATCGATCAGTAAACATAAGATCCGTGGTAAGTAAGTTACTTGAGAAGATGCTGAGAGATTAGATAGACATGCATTTGGAAATACATTTGATTGGGAGTAGTCAGCAAAGCCTTGTGCATGGGAGACCATGCCTCACAAATTTGTCAGCGTTCTTTTTTGAAGTGATCAGGAAGTTTGACGAGGGCAGGCCAGTACATGTAGACTCTACAGATTTCAAGAAGGCATTTGATAAGATTCCACATGGTACCTTGCTCTGGAAGGTTAGATCGCATGGAATCCAGGGGGCGTTGGCAAGCTGAGTACACAATTGGCTTGATGGTAGGAAGCAGAGGGTAACAGTCAGACGGGAGGACTGTGACTAGTGGTGTGCCTCAGCGGTCATAGAATCATAGAATCCCTCCTCTGTGGAATGTGTACTCTACATTTACCCCTGACTAATGCAACTTACTTACACATCCATGAACATTCTCGGCAATTGAGCATTGCCAATTTACTTGACCTGCAGATCTTTGGACTGTGGGAGGAAACTGGTGCACCCAGCGGAAACCCACGCAGACATGGTGAGAACGTACAAACTCAGTTGGTGTGGCATGGTGGCACAGTGGTTGGCACTGCTGCCTCACCGCGCCAGGGACCCGGGTTCGACCCCAGCCTCGGGTGACTGTGTGGAGTTTGCACATTCTCCCTGTGTCTGCGTGGGTTTCCTTTGGGTGGTCCCGTTTCCTCCCCATTCCAAAAATGCGCAGGTCAGATGGATTGACCAGGCTAAATTGTCCATATTGCTAGGTGCATTCGTTAAGGGTAAATGTTGGGTCGGGAGAATGGCTCTGGGTGGGTTACTCTTCAGCAGGTTGGTGTGGTTTGTTGGGCCAAATGGCCTGTTTCCATACTGTACGCAATCTAACCCGAACAGGATCTAACCACACAGAGCATCCTGTGAGGTTGGAATTGAACCCAGATCGACAGTGCTGTAAGGCAGCAGTGCTAACCACTGAGCCATTGTGCCGCTGAGCTTGTCAGTGCTAGGCCCATTACTGTTTGTTATCTATATCAATGATTTGGATGAGGATGTTTAAGGCATGATTAGAAAGTTTTCAGATTATACTAATGTAAGTGAGGAAAGTTCTCAGCAATTGCAACATGGCCTTGATCAGCTGGGGAATTGGGCTGAGAAACGGCAAATGGAGTTTAAAATAGACAAGTGTGAGATCTAGCATTTTGGAAAGTCACATCAAGACAGGGGTCTCATGGTAGGGCCTGAAGGAGTGTGGTGGAACAGAGGGACCTTGGATTCCAGGAGCACGGCTCTCTGAACTCAGGGAGACAGGGCAGTGAAGAAGGCTTTTGGCACACTGGGCACTTCATCAGTCAGGGCATGGAATATCGAAGTTGGTCAGTTCTGTTGTAGTTGTGCAGGATATTGGTGAGGCCGCACTTGGAGTATTGTGTTCAGTTTTGCCCACATTGCTATCGAGTGGATGTTATTGAACTGGAAAAAGAGCAGAAGAAACTTACAAGGATGTTGCCAGAACTCAACTAGACAGATATAGAGAGAGGTTGGACAAGCAAGGACATTTTATTTCATGTGTAGGAGACTGAGGCGTGTCCTTATAGAGGTGTATAAGATCATGGGAGGCATGGATAGGGTGAATGCACTCAGTCTTTATCCAAGGCTTGGGGAATCAAGGATGAAAGGGCATCGTTTTAAGGTGAAAGAGGAAGATTAAAAGGGAACCTGAGGGACAATGCTTTTACCCAGAGGGTGGTACACATACGGAATGAACTACCAGTGCAAGTGGTCGAGGAGGATAAATTTAAGAACATTTAAAATGCACTTGGACAAATACATGGAGAGGAAAGTATTGGAAGGATATGGGCCAAGTGCAGGGAAACGAGGTTAGTGTGGATGGACCAGTTTGGGCCAAAGAGCCTGTCTCCATGCTGTAGAATTCTATGAACATACCTAAGTGTCCCATCATCCAGAAGCGGCCAAAGCAACATGAACACGAGCTGGTACAAATGTGAAACAGTCCTGTAGAATTTGGCAGGAAGCCAGCCTGGCCTTGCAGTGAAGGATTCCTGGTACAGGAGCTGTGGTGAGATGCCCATAGAGAAGCTGGGGAAGGAAGCTGGAAAGCTCACTCCACTGCCGATAGCCTAGAGGACCCCCGGCTGGGATAAGACATCTGGGATCCGGTCACCCCAGGGAAAACTACAGGCTGTGTCAGAGCTAGGTCTCTGACACATTGAGCAGGACAGAACGTTGCAGGAAAATCTCACCCACATGGGACTACTCCAGTTCCAATTGGGAAGAGCCCAATCCAGTGAAAGGAGGGTCTCTGGGGATGGGGAGGCAGCCTCAGGTTACATTGACAATCTGGAAGGACAGTGTATGAGCTCCAAGCAGCTGCATGGGTCCTGTACACCTGCAACACGGAGCAACACACATCAGGCCCTAGTAGGAGGTGTCAGGAGCAAATACAATCCCTAGGGAACTAGGACCCCTCCCAGAATGGGATAATGTGTGCCTTTGGGGTTCTACCTCCCCAGGGAGATAACGACAGGCCCCACACTGACACATCCACACCCACTCACAGATGGGGACTCCCACTGCCTGTCTCCCAGGTAACTGCAACTTTTGCCCCCAGCCCTGACCCACAGCCGAACTCAGAGTCCATGAATCCTGTGGTTACCCAGTGTAAAGCAGCTTATGGTCTCACTCCGTACACAACAGCCATTCCAGGCACCCAGCTGGTGGGCAGCACCAAAAAGATCCCGTCTCTGTCACAGATACTGACTGACAGTCTGTCATACACAGAGTGGACGCTGAGGAGCAAACCAAATGAATCGCCATGTGCCTTAGTCCAGCAGGCCATTCAGCCCTCCCTGAGGGCCAACAGCTAGGGAGGGGTATCCATGATGAGATGAAGACAGTGATCCTCACTGCTCGAGGGCAGGATAAGGCATATCCTGCAGAGGCGCTACATAACTGCAGAACAACAACCAGGGGAATGCTCCCCCCTCCCCCCTGTCAACTTCACCCAGAGACTCTAGTTCTAATTTGTCTGGATTTTTGGGGATATGACCTGCACCTCTCTTAGCGATGAGAAACTGGGCCCGACCCTTTGTCTCCCATGTCTCAGAAAGGAGGAGGGACACCTGGGATTCGACCCAAAATCGTGCCCGTAATGAGGCTTGGGTTCTCTGCTAATTAATTGCTGAATATGAAATAGACTTTAGGGATTTCCACATTGTGTTACAGGAGCTCAGGGATCAGAAGCGATTGTTAGGGTTTCCCCGAGAATGGGTGCATGGTAGTAGGATACCAAGATCCCTGCCTGGACTCGGGGTCATTTTCGGACAGTAATATCCCAGGAAGTCCACCAGGGAGGATTCCTCAGAAACAAAATTAAAAACGGGCTGTGACCAGGAGGGAAGGCTCCTCCTCCAGCTTGTCCCACACATACGAGGCTCTCGCAATGGACTGGGCATTAAACTCACAGGGAATTCCTTGTTCACGAACATTTATCACAACCTGACACTAATCATAATGAATGTATCAGGGATACAGTAATCACAGTGGTGTCCTTCCCCATTAAAATAATCATGTTCCCAACTGACCCACAGGATAATGGGACAAAGGACAGGGAAAATTGAGGGAAAACACAGAACGCAGAAAAGTAATTAACAGACAAAAGAAAAGGGAACTCCTTAATGATTTAGCCACAGTATACGAGTCCACCCCCAGGGCAGGAGTGTTACAGGTCAGTACACCTGACTTGGCTAATTTGGAGAATAAACTCAGGATCCTGACCCAACAACTCTCTAATGAGCCTGAGAAAGACTGAATACAGAAAACCCAGAGGAGACCATGGGACAATTCGTGGAAAATCAGGCTAACCATCACTTAGTGACCAAACTGGAGGGTCAGGCCAACACGATTAACCAGATCATCCACGGCCCAATCAGAGATTATGGTGAGCAGTAAAACCACACCCTGTGCAGTAACGGGATGATGGAACAGCTGAGGGAGGAGCTCAGGCAGGCCAGCCAAGGGAAAGTCCCATCCCGGGTTAGTGACAAACAGAATAAATATTTGTTCCAGGAGAACACCCACACCAAGTTCTCTCACTGTCAGTGACAGCAGCTCATCAAGGGCTGGGTTAATAACAGCTGTAAGGACACTCTCGGTGGAACACCTGGGCTTGGTATGAGGGATTCTATTTAACCCAATTGACCAAAGGTAGGATGAAGTCCAAATTATCGGAGTTGTATAAAAAAGATATTTGGATGGGCTATCATGATTACCTCCCACTTACTGTAGCGATAGAGGGAACATTGACAGGGACCATACTTACGTAAATGGGAAGGAACAGGTCATACCATGACATTCCCATAGCCTGTTATCCAAGAATTCGGCTCCTCTCACATTGGCTGTGGTCCTAACCGCACTCACCTTGATATATCTCGGGATACCGGTGGTTAGGATTGCAGGCTGTAACAGATGGGTACGATCATGGTGAATAATGCTTGGACACACCCCCAGGGGCTGGAAGGTAGATGGAACTCCCCGGGTGATCACCTTAGTTTCATTCATTTGCAGTGTTTGAGTGTTCCTGGCTGGGCCCAGTATTGATTGCCTGTCTGAAGTTGCCATTACGACAGATTGGCCATATTAAATTGCCCATTTTGTCAAGGGATATTCGGGCTAGCTGGAATAGCCATAGGAAATGCAGGGTTTCAGGGATATTTTGGGGGGAGTGGGTCTGAGTTGGATTCGCTTCAGAGGGTCATTGTGGACTCAATGGGCCGAACGGTCTGATTCTGTTCTCTCAAGATTATATGATATCACTTATCAGCTCTAAGACTTAGGGTGTAGGTTTGCTCGGTGATAGATTTGATATCCAGACGTTTCGTTACCTGGCTGGGTAGCATCATCAGTGGCAACCTTCAAGTGAAGCTATGAGACCATCGGTTTGGAAAACGTACACAATGGCTTTTGCACAGACAGCTGGCTACTCTGACAACAAGCATAACCAGCTTTTAAAATTAGGTTTATAATTTATTGCATAAGCTTCTTTTCTTTCCTTTCAAGTGGATGAGTTGGGGGAGATGTCACAAACTCCTGGTTAAAACACAGAGAGACAGCCAAGGTGTATTGGCCAAGGAAATCTCCCAAATCACAAAACCCGCACACCAGGCACAGCGCAAACACTGCATAATGTAAAAGGTAACAGTTATTCTGGACAGACGTATCTACCAAACAAATGAGGGCCCAGACAGGAAGGCACCGGCTCCTGCTACACAAAGAAACTAACAGCAACAAGCCATCCCAATGATTGGCAATGCTTCAAACTATTAACAGATTCTCCTAATTGGCCGGAACGATAGAAAGTTCCGGAAAACCATCTAGAAATGAACAAAAACAGGGTTTATCTGCAGACTGATTGCCTGAATCTCTGAAGACCTTCTGAGGAGACCAGCATGGCAAGAGACAGAGACCATCTGACCATCCAGAGAGAGAGAGGGCAAGAGAAAACAGTTTCACAGACCCAGAGGCAGAACCAGAGAGAGAGGGAGAGAGAGAGAGACAGGCTGAAGCAAACCCCAGGGGCATGGGAGAGAGGGAATGTGAAAATCAATTGAGAGAGAGAGTTGGAACCAACTGGAATAACAAGTGTCACCCCTTCAGTCTGTCCATGGTTTAACTCCTTAGTCTTAGTCTGACTTCCCCTTCTCTCCCTCTCTCTGTCCCCTCTCTCTCTGTCCTTCTGTCTGTCTCTCTCTCTCTCTCACATACACACTCTTTCTCTCACTCTCTCCCTCTCCTTGTCTCTCTCTGCCTATCTTTCTCCGATCCCCTTCTCCATCCCCACTCTCTCCATCTCTATGTCTCTTTTTCTCACTCTCCCTTTCTGTTTTTCGCTATTTCAGACCTAAAAGATCTCATCCAATTTTGTACCCCCTCAAAAATACTATGCCCCTCATTTTCACTGTCCTCCCAAATTTATCCCCTTTCCCAAATGCCTTCCCTCCCAAATAATTGCCTCACCAACTGTGCCCCCCCCCCCTCAAATATTTTGCTGTCCCCCCAACATTGCTGTGAGCCCCACTCCCTGGGGCAGAGGGAGTTGAGTGGAAAAGTGCGGAGCTGGAAAAGCCAAGCAGGTCAGGCCAGAACCATCGACTCTCCTGGCTGACCCGCTGGGCTTCCCCAGCTCCTCACTTTGTAACTCTGACTTTCCAGCATCTGCAGTCCTCACTTTCTCACACAGGTAAATGAGTTTGGGTTGACTGACTGGCCTGTGGCTGTTTTAATGCACAGCAAGATCCCAGTCCCAGAATTATAGAAGGCTTGTATCACAGATGGAGTCCTTTCTGCCCATTCCCCCCTCCCCCATTAAATGATCTTGGTCCTGTTCAGGATCCTCAGGATTGTCCCCTGAATGGCCTCACTGACTATCCTTTCTGTGGAAACCTCTTCTCCGTGTTATGGTTCTGTTCACCGAGTTGGGAATTTGTGTTACAGACGTTTCATCCCCTGTCTAGGTGACATCCTCAGTGTTTGGGAGCCTCCTGTGAAGCGCTTCTGTGATGTTTCCTCTGACATGTATAGTGGCCTGTCTCTGCTGCTTCCGGTTGTCAGTTCCAGCTGTCCGCTGCAGTAGCCGGTATATTGGGTCCAGGTCGATGTGACAGGGGACGAAACGTCTGTAACATAAATTCCTAGCTCGGCGAACAGAACCACAACAATGAGCACCCGAGCTACAAATCTTCTCCCAAACTTTGAACACCTCTTCTCCATCCTGTCTCAGACTTTGTGTCTCATGCTGTCCCTCCCTCAATCTCTCTCTCTCTCACAGCAGCCCCTCCTTTCTCCACCAACCCCAAAACCCCATCAAACAGTTCCCCATCTCTGGCTGTCCCACTCCCCCCTTGTCTCCCAATCTCCCCCTTCCCATGTAGACCCACAGCTCCTGGGCTGGAGGACATGGTGCAGAGACGAACACACCTTTTGACTGACTGCTGTCATGCACAGAAAGATCCCACTCTGCAACCATTCCCCAGCTGCACACACTGTCGCTCTCCCTTCATATGTGTCCTTCTTCCTCTCCCTGTTTCTCACTCCCCATCTCTCTCTCTCCTCAATTTCTCCATCCCCACTCTCTCCATCTCTCTCTTTCTCTTTTTGTCACCCTTCCCTTCTCTTTTTCTTCATTTCAGACTCAATGAGAAAAGTCCTTTTATGTCCCTTACACTAATCCCCTCCCCACAGTCGAGGTAACATTCGGGAGAGACCAGGAAAAGGTTGATCCCCTGCATTAACTGTACAACATCCAGCGAGACAGAGACAAACTCTTCCCAATGTCCCTTTCCCAGTTACTGGGACAGGGGTCTAGGGAGACAGAGGGAGAGAAACGACAAGAGAGAAAGAGAGATGGGTAGACAGACAGTGAGAGGGAGGGAGAGAACACGAGAAAGACAGGCAGGCAGAGGGTGGGAGAGAAAGTGAGAAGAACTGAAAAAGAGCAGGAGAGAGGCAGAGAGAGAAAAGGAGAGAGAGATAGTAAAACCCTAGGAAGAGAAATACAATGTCAGACAGATTTGAGGGGGAAAAGGGGAGGCAAAGACAGGGAGTGAAGTTCAAATAGACAGCAAGAGAGAAATCCCAGGGAGAGATATAGGACAGAGAGAGAGAGAGAGAGAGAGAGAGGGGAGTTGCAGCAGCAGCATAGAGCTGAGAGAGTTGAGGGGTGGGGGTGGGGGGGGCTGCTGTGATGCAATGAGAATGATTTAGAGACAAGAAAGGCAAGATCCCCCAGAGCTGAGAGAAAGATGCAGAGAGAGATGAGCAAGGTGTTGGTTTTGGGGAAGATTGAATGATTAAACATTCCTGAAAAACATGATGGGGTGACAATGGGGCAGAGTGTTGGAGGAAGGGAATCTGCAGGGAAATGTCAACAGGGCAGAGATATGAAGGATGTTGTGAGATAGGGAGTGAAGGAAAAATGTGGGAGAGACAGCTGGGTACACAGAAATATACATAAGAGCTCTCATGGGAGTGGGAAGCAGTGAGATCGGTGGGATCAGACTTTGCAGCTGCCCCCTCTCTAGGATTTTGCACCTTTGTGTCTCCTTTGTGTCACAGACACACACACAGACACACACACACACACACACACACACAGACACACACACACACACACACACACACACACACACACTCTCACAGACACTCACTCTCCCAAACACACACTCTCAAACATATACACACACATTCCTCTCTCTCTCACACACACATTCCTCTCACACACATACATACAAACACACACTCTCTTTCAAACACACTCTGACTTCCTCAAACACACACACACATTCCTCTCTCACACACACACACGCACACAAACACACACTCAGACAGACACATACATAAACACATAATCCCTCTCTCACACACACAGACACACAGAGATACACACACATGCACTCTCTCTCTCACACACAGACAGACACTCGCTCTCTGTCTCTCTCTCACACACAGAGATACACACACACAACCACGATTACTGTACAAACATGGAGGAAGGTTTGATGGAGAGATTACTTCTCCTAGGACTAAACCCTGATCTCGCATGATGACTGCTGTAGGGAGACAGACAGCAACTGCAAATGACTTGTTGGATCTTCCTGTGCATCACGTCTTGCATCGACAGCGTTGGTCTGTTTGGGTGCCTGCTTTTCTAGAGAGTCTCCAAGCTACAAGTGACCATACATTGACAACAGTTTTCCTCCAATCCATGTTTAAGACACATGGTGATGTTATCTTTCAATGTTTGTTCAAAAAGATCTGAATCTTCTAAAATGGACGTGGCCTCCATCCCAAATTGCGACACCAGTGTGCCTTGCGGACCCTGAGGGAATGATCAGGGAAGTGTATCTGTACCTTCCTACATTCTGCACCTTGTACCACCAGACAGTGCTCCCTCATACCTCAGAAAGCACCACTCTATTGTGTATACCCACAATGCCCCTCATACAGTACCTCCACAAAATATTCACACCCTTAACACCTCAGAACACAGCCCAGCCCAACTCTCAGACTGCATTTATCCACAAACCCCTTCAGATTGTAAGGACCGACATCCACCGCAGTCCAAGATTGGAGCCCTGATTCTCAGAACATTATTGGGTCTCTTGATTAATCATTGAATTCCTACAGTGTAAAATCAGGCCATTCGGCCCATCAGGTCCACATCGGCCGTCTGAAAAGCATCCCACCTACACTCACACTCTCTATTCTATCCCTGTAATGTTGCATTTCCCATGGCCACCCCACCTAACCAGCACATATTTGGATTGTGGGTAGAAACCGGAACACCCAGAGGAAACCCACAGATACAGGGAGAATGTGTAAACTCCACACAGACAGTGGCTGGGAGCTAGAATCAAAGTTGCATCCTTGGTGCTGTGAGGAAGCAGTGCTAACCACTGCGGCACCGTGCTGTTCTCTCTCCCTGGATGTCATGTCATCTAACCTTTTACTAACCAGTCTCCCATGTGAAACTTTCTCATCTATCTTCTCAGTCAACCCTTCAAAACCTCTATCAAGTTGGATAAACCATTTCCACAAGCCATGCTGACCATCCCTAATCAATTCTTGCTTTTCCAAATCCATGTAAGTTGTCTCTCAGAATGCCCTCCAACAGCTTACCCCCCACTGCCATCAGGCTCACAGCTCCATAGTTCAATGGCTGTTCCTTGCAGCCTTACTTCAATAATGGCCCATCATTAATCACCCTCCAGTCTTCAGGCACCTCACCCGTTGCCACTGATCGGTCCATCTGACAAGGCCATCTCCATCCTTCTGTAACCTAAGGCTATCATCCTCAGTATTTATCACCCAACCAATCTTCATATCATTCATGAACCCAATGATTAACCCTCCACCATTCAAATCTAAATCTTTTCTATCAACCACATCAGCAAGACCCCAACAGTGAGACATGAACAGACAGAGATTTCTAATTGGGCCATCACTGTCTGCTTCCTGCCACTCAGCATTCTGCGCCAAATTCCTTGGATCTTGAGTTTTTATGTTCACTATAGTTTCCAGTATGGATCCTGATAAAAAGCCTTACTGACCTCCAAGCAGGCGACAGGAAAGTGTTGCACCTTTTTACACACCTGGTCACCTCCTTAAAAAGTGCAATCCCATTGGTAAGACCTGACCTCCACTTAACACAACCATTCTGACTGGTCTTCATGAACTCCAGTCTCTTTAAATGCTGATTAATTCTATCTCCCAAAATTGCTTCCAACAGACGTCCCACCCACGGTATTAGCCTGACTGGCCTGTAGCTGCCTGGTATATCCCATGCTCCTTCTTGAATAACAGTACCACATGGTCAGTCCGACGACACCTCTCCTGTGGCCAGAGGGGATTTGAAAATGTTTGCAAGTGTACCTGCTACTTCCTCCATCACCTCATTCGGTAAACTGAGATACATTTCCACCGTCTTTGGAGATTTATTGGGTTGTAAGAAGACCAGACCACTCAGAACCATCTCTCTCTATATATATGCTCATTCATTTAATTGTATCACAGAGCATCTTCACGATTTCATACCAACCCTGTCCCAATGAGCATTGACAAAATGAATCCATTCACTGTAGCCTCTGGGTCCATGCACAAATTCTCACTGTGTTTCTGTCATTATCAATTCACCCTTAATGTCACTGTAAGGGCCATTCAGAATTCTATTTCCCCTCTTAGCATTCCTTTCTCCCAGGCAATTAGCCTGTGATACGATTTGGAGGAGTGTGGGATGTCAGTCTGGATGTGGATTAGCATTGGGAAACTCAGAAATAAGGAACACACGACTGTGATGAGTGTGGGACAGTGGGATTCATTTGGGATGAGCACACAGAAGCTGAGGAATAAACCTCAGCCCTGCAGCATGAAAATATCCCTTTGAGCTGGCAGGTCAGTCACACGAAACAGAAACCCCAACACTGGGAAAAGAGGGTGGTAACCAAATGAAGACGGTCTGTTTGAACACAGTCTCTGGAATCTGAACGTGGGAATCATTGCTGAGCAGGGTATGTAGGAAGCAGAGGCAGAAATATACTGAACAATTTCAGATATTCCTCTTAGGCCACAAGCTATGGGAGCAGAAATTAGGCCATTCAGCCCATCTGATAGTGTGGCACTCAATCAGTCCTGACTCTCTTACAATGCAGGTATCCCCCAGACTGATGCGCTGACAGTGTAGCACTCCCTCAGTAATGATCCTCTGTCAGTGCTGCGCTCCCTCAGTAATGATCCTCTGTCAGTGCAGCGCTCCCTCAGTCATGATCCTCTGTCAGTGCAGCACTCCCTCAGTACTGACCTTCTCACAGTGCAGCACTGCCCCCAGATTGACCCTCTGACATTGCAGCTATTCCCCATTACTGACCCCCTGATAGCGCAGCACTCCTGCAGTAGTATCCTCTGACAGTGCAGCACTCCCTCAGTACTGACCCTCTGACAGTGCAGCACTCCCTCAGTACTGATCCTCTGACAGTGCAGCACTCCCTTGGTATTGGCCCTCTGACAGTGAGACTCCCCTCAGTACTGTTCCTATGACACTGCGGCACTCCCTCTGTACTGACCCTCTGTACTGACAGTGAAGCATTGCACGTACACTGACCCTCCCACAGTGTGGCGCACCTTCATACTGACTTTAAGACAGGCGCATCCTCTGATCATTCAATACTCCCTCAGAACTGACCCTCTGACACTGCAACAGCCCCTTGGCCCCTGACGGTGCTGCAATCCCTCAGTACTGACACTCTGACAGTGCTGCAATCCCTCAGCACTGGTCCTTTGACACTGCAGCACACCCTCAGAAATGAAATTCTGACACAATAGCATTCCCTCAGCACTGACATTTCTACAGTGCAGCACTCCCTCGGTACTGACCCTCCGATAACGTGGCATTTTCTCAGTACTGACCCTCCGACAGAGCAGAACTCCCTCAGTACTGACATTCTGATAGTGCGGCACTGCCTCAGTCCTGCACTTCTGATAGTCCAGCACTCCCTCAGTCCTGACCCTCTGTAACAACACTCCCACAGAACTGACACACTGACTGTGTAGCGCTCCCTCCGTAATGACCCTTTGAGTGTGCATCACTGTCTCAGTACTGACCCTCTGGCAATGCAGCAATCACTCAGTACTGACTGTCCGACACATAGTGTGGTGCTCCCTCAGTACTGACCCCCTCACAGTGCGGTGATCCCTCAGTACTAATCCCCTCACAGTGCGGTGATCCCTCAGTACTGACCCCCTCACAGTGCGGTGATCCCTCAGTACTGACCCCCTCACAGCGCGGTGATCCCTCAGTACTGACCCCCTCACAGCGCGGTGATCCCTCAGTACTGACCCCCTCACAGCGCGGTGATCCCTCAGTACTGACCCCCTCACAGCGTGGTGATCCCTCAGTACTGACCCCCTCACATCGCTGTGGTCCCTCAGTACTGACCCATTGACAGTGTAGCACTCCCTCAGTACTAACCCTCTGGCTCGGTCCTGCACCTCTGACAGTCCAGCAGTGCCTCAATACTGACCATCTGACAGTGTAGCACTCTCTCTGTACAGACCATCTGACAGTGTAGCACTCTCTCTGTACTGACCCTCTGACAGTGTGGCACTCCCTCTGTGCTGACCCTCTGACAGTGTGGCACTCCCTCTGTACTGACCCTCTGACAGTGTGGCACTCTCTCTGTACTGACCTCTGACAGTGTGGCACTCCCTCTGTGCTGACCCTCTGACAGTGTGGCACTCCCTCTGTGCTGACCCTCTGACAGTGTAGCACTCTCTCTGTACTGACCCTCTGACAGTGTGGCACTCCCTCTGTGCTGACCCTCTGACAGTGTAGCACTCTCTCTCTACTGACCCTCTGACAGTGTGGCACTCCCTCTGTGCTGACCCTCTGACAGTGTGGCACTCCCTCTGTACTGACCCTCTGACAGTGTACCACTCTCTCTGTACTGACCCTCTGACAGTGTAGCACTCTCTCTGTACTGACCCTCTGACAGTGTGGCACTCCCTCTGTACTGACCCTCTGACAGTGTGGCACTCTCTCTGTACTGACCCTCTGACAGTGTGGCACTCTCTCTGTACTGACCCTCTGACAGTGTGGCACTCCCTCTGTGCTGACCCTCTGACAGTGTGGCACTCCCTCTGTGCTGACCCTCTGACAGTATGGTGCTCCCTCTGTGCTGACCCTCTGACAGTGTGGCACTCCCTCTGTGCTGACCCTCTGACAGTATGGCGCTCCCTCTGTGCTGACCCTCTGACAGTATGGCGCTCCCTCTGTGCTGACCCTCTGACAGTATGGTGCTCCCTCAGTACTGACCCTCTGTCATTTTCAACCCATCCTTTGCTTCTTCATTTCGCTGATTTGAACAGAGGTAAAGAAACAGAGTTAGTGACCATCCACCGTCACCCTGTTATAAAACTTATTTTCAAATGTGGCTTGTATGTGATTCCCACACCCTCTAATAGTTGCCTGGAAGGTGGGGGTGAGGTGTACTCTCCTGCTGCAGTCCTTGGGTGTCCCACAGTGATGTTAGGGAGGGAGCTCCAGGAGTTTGACCTGAACCATGTAAAGAGCTCTCTTACTGGAGTGTCCTTTTTAAAGTTGGGAAGTTATTATAGACCAGGAGGACCCGAGAGCTGCTGTCTTGTCAGAGAGAGAGGACTGGTGGGTCACACACCTCAGGTGAGAGGAGAGGTTGAGAAGCTGGGGCCTTCATGGTCATTTCAGACATGATAGAGATCGAACCAACAATATTGGCATCACGAACCTGTTAGCTGTGGTAACTGACCCCCCTTTGTAGCAGAGGGATTCAATCCCTTTAACAGAGTAAGCTGGAGAATTCAACACTAAAATCAATATGTACGGACGTACTAGAGACCTGAAACATCACAACAGAGATTGCTGAAGAAGCTCAGCATGTCCGGCAGCATCTTGGAAGGGAGACGGAGAAAGAGACAGAGAGAGAGTTCACCTTTCAATCCAGTGATTTCTGCGGGAAAGTTCCTTCAGAACAGACCGTTTTGAGGAAGAGTCACTTGGAATGCGAATTGTTCCTCTCTCTCTCTTCAGCGTTGCTACCTGCTGAATTGTGCTGAATTTCCCCACCATCTGTTTACTTGAGAACTTCACCTGATCCAAGTGTCACTGAGTAATTCAGTCTGTGTTCAATGCCCTGAGGCTGCTTCTGCTGAAAGTTGACAAACAGGTTTAAGGCTGTGTAAGGTATTGTATTCGGAGGGCGGGCAACATGGGAGAACAGATACAGAACAAAGGCACACCGAAATGTTAGGTCTGAGCTGTTCCTTCTGAACTAACATCACAAAGTTACATTGATAAGAACTTTGTGAAGTGCCTTTGTCAAGTGACCCTTCATCAAAATGGTCTGTTCTGAAGGAACTTTCCCGCAGAAATCACTGGATTGAAAGGTGAACTCTCTGTCTCTTTCTCCCTCTCCCTTCAGAGATGCAGCCAGACATGTTTAGCCTCTTCAGCAATCTCTATATTGATGTTTCAGGTCTCCAGCGCGTCCGTACAGATTGATTTTAGTGTTGAATTCTCAAGCTTGCTCTGTTCAAGGGATTGAACCCCTCTGCTACAAAGGGGGGTCAGTTACCACAGCTAACAAGTTCGTGATGCCAACATTGTTGGCTCAATCTCTATCATGTTTGAAATGACCATGAAGGCCCCAGCTTCTCAACCTCGCCCCTTACCTGAGGTGTGTGACCCACCAGGCCTCTCTCTCTGACAGAACAACAGCTCTCGGGTCCTCCTGGTCTATAATAACTTCCCAACTTTAAAAAAGCACTCCAGTAAGAGAGCTCTTTACATGGTTCAGGTCACAATCCCAGAGCTCCGTCCCTAACATCACTGTGGGACACCCAAGGACTGCAGCAAGAGAGTACACCCCACCCCCACCTTCCAGGCAACTATTAGAGGGTGTGGGAATCACATACAAGCCACATTTGAAAATAAGTTTTATAACAGGGTGACGGTGGATGGTCACTAACTCTGTTTCTTTACCTCTGTTCAAATCAGCGGAATGAAGAAGCAAAGGGTCAGTTGAAAATGACAATGGTATCCTTCGTAGGTTGGTGTTTATTAGAGTTTGTATCGACAGTATGAATGTTTGACCACTTATTCAAGGGCATGCAGGTAGCTGCCAGAGGAAGTGATGGGGGCTGGTATAATTGCGACATTTCAAAGGCATCAGGATGAGTATGTGAATAGGAAGGGTTTAGAGGGATATCAGCCAAGTGCTAGCAAATGGAATGAAATGAGATGAGAATATCTGGTTGTTATGGGCGAGTTGGACAGGAGGGTTCATTTCCAAGCTGTGCATCTCTGTGACCCTGGGCCTCTGAGTAGTCTATTGCAGAGAGTTTCATCTCAGTGACTCTGTGCCTCTGAATAGTCTATTGCAGAGAATTTCATCTCAGTGACTCTGTGCCTCTGAATAGTCTATTGCAGAGAGTTTCAGCTCAGTGACTCTGTGCCTCTGAATAGTCTATTGCCGAGAGTTTCAGACAGGGTTTGGTTTGTGTGTCTCTCTCATGCTTCCTCAGAATCTGCAAACCCTATGTCTCCAAATTTCCACAAGACTCTGTGAAATAGAAAAAAAGTGGGTCAGTGCTGAGGGAGTGCTGCACTGTCGGAAGGTCAACACTGAGGGAGTGCTGCACTTTCAGAGGGTCAGTACTGAGGGAGTGCTGCACTGTCGGAAGGTCAGTACTGAGGGAGTGCTGCACTGTCGGAAGATCAACACTGAGGGAGTGCTGCACTGTCAGAGGGTCAAGACTGAGGGAGTGCTGCACGGTCAGAGGGTCAACACTGAGGGAGTGCTGCACTGTCGGAAGGTCAACACTGAGGGAGTGCTGCACTGTCGGAAGGTCAACACTGAGGGAGTGCTGCACTGTCAGAAGGTCAGTACTGAGGGAGTGCTGCACTGTCAGAGGGTCAGTACTGAGGGAGTGCTTCACTGTCAGAGGGTCAGTACTGAGGGAGTGCTGCACTGTCGGAAGGTCAACACTGAGGGAGTGCTGCACTGTCAGAAGGTCAGTACTGAGGGAGTGCTGCACTGTCAGAGGGTCAGTACTGAGGGAGTGCTGCACTGTCAGAGGGTCAGTACTGAGGGAGTCCTGCACTGTCA
Organism: Chiloscyllium punctatum; assembly: GCF_047496795.1. Classification (NCBI taxonomy): domain Eukaryota; kingdom Metazoa; phylum Chordata; class Chondrichthyes; order Orectolobiformes; family Hemiscylliidae; genus Chiloscyllium; species Chiloscyllium punctatum. The sequence goes on along the minus strand of NC_092788.1, from coordinate 13,807,008 downwards.
GAGGGTCAGTACTGAGGGAGTGCTGCACTGTCAGAGGGTCAGTACTGAGGGAGTGCTGCACTGTCAGAAGGTCAGTACTGAGGGAGTGCTGCACTGTCCGAGAGTCAGTACTGAGGGAGTGCTACACTGTCGGAAGGTCAACACTGAGGGAGTGCTGCACTGTCAGAGGGATTGAATCCCTCTGCTACAAAGGGGGGTCATTAACCTCAGCTAACAGGTTCGTGATGCCAACATTGTTGGTTCAATCTCTATCATGTCTGAAATTACCATGAAGCCCTGAGGGAGTGCTGCACTGCCAGAGGGTCAGTACCTAGGGAGTGCTGTACTGTCAGAGGGTTAGTACTGTGGGAATGATGCACTGTAAGATGGTCAGTACTGAGGGAGTGCTGCAATGTCAGAGGGTCAGTACTGATGGAGTGCCGCACTGTGAGAGGGTCAGTACTGAGGGAGTGCTGCAGTGTCAGAGGGTCAGTACTGATGGAGCGGTGCATTCTCAGAGGGTTTGTACTGAGGGAGCACTACACTGTAAGAATGTCAGAACTAAAGGAGTGCTGCACTGCCAAAGAGCTGACTTGTCAGAGGGTCAGTACTGAGGGAGTACCGCACTGTCACATGGTCGGTATGGGGGCAGAGCCACACAGTCAGATGGTCTGTACTGAGGAAGTTCTGCACTGTGTGAGCGTCAGGACTGAGGGAATGCTGCACTGTCAGATGGTCAGTACTGAGGGAGTGCTGCACTGTCAGAGGGTCAGTACTGAGGGAGTGCTGCACGGTCAGAGAGTCAATACTGAGGGAGTGCTGCACTGTCAGAGAGTCAGTACAGTGGGAGTGCTGCACTGTCAGAGGGTCAGTACTGACGGAGCGCTGCACTGTCAGAGGGTCAGTACTGAGGGAGTGCTGCACTGTCAGAGGGTCAGTACTGAGGGACCGCTGCACTGTCAGAGGGTCAGTACTGAGGGAGTGCTGCACGGTCAGAGGGTCAGTACTGAGGGAGTGCTGCACTCTCAGAGGGTCAATACTGAGGGAGTGCTGCACTGTCAGAGGGTCAGTACTGAGGGAGTGCTGCACTGTCAGAGGGTCAGTACTGAGGGAGTGCTGCACTGTTGGAGGGTCAGTACTGAGTGAGCACCACACTGTCAGAGGGTCAGTCCAGACGGCAAGCCTCCCTATCAGAGGATCTGCACTGAGAGAGCACTACAGCATCAGAGGGTCAGTACTGAGGCAGTGCCTCATTGTCTGAGGGTCAGTACTGAGGGAGCGCTGCACTGTCAGACGGTCAGTACTGAGGGAGTGCTGCACTGTCAGAGGGTCAGTACTGAGGGAGCGCTGCACTGTCAGAAGGTCAGTACTGAGGGAGTGCTGCACTGTCAGAGGGTTAGTACAGAGAGAGTGCTACACTGTCAGATAGACAGTAACCTGAGGCACTGCTGGACTGTCAGAGGTGCAGGACCGAGGCAGAGGGTCAGTACTGAGAGAGTACTACACTGTCAATGAGTCAGTACTGATGCAGTGCTGTACTGTCAGAGAGTCAGTTATGATGGAGTGCTGTACTGTCAGAGGTTTTGGCCTGAGATTGGGCCACACTGTCAGAGGGTCAATATAGGGCCACTTCCACAGTCAGAGGGTCAGTACTGAGGGAGTGCTACACTGTCAGAGGGTCAGTACTGAGGGAGTGCTGCACTGTCAGATAGACAGTACTGAGGCACTGCTGGACTGTCAGAGGTGCACGACCAAGGCAATGGGTCAGTACTGAGGGAGTGCTATATTGTCAATGAGTCAGTACTGAGGGAGTGCTGCAATGTCAGAGGTTTCGACCTGAGATTGGGGCAGACTGTCGGAGGGTCAGTATAGGGCAACTTCCACACTGTCAGAGAGTCAGTACTGAGGGAGTGCATCACTATCAGAGGATCAGTGTGGAGGGAGTGCAGGATTGCTAGAGGGTCAGTGTGGAGGGGGTGCAGCATTGTCAGAGGGACAGTGTGGAGGGGGTGCAGCATTGTCAGAGGGTCAGTGTGTAGGGAGTGCAGCATTGTCAGAGAGTCAGTGTGGAGGGAATGCAGCATTGTCAGAGGGTCAGTGAGGAGGGAGTGCAGAATTATCAGAGGATCAGTGTGGAGGGAGTGCAGCATTGTCAGAGGATCAGTGTGGAGGGGGTGCAGCATTGTCAGAGGATCAGAGTGGTGGGAATGCAGCATTGTCAGAGGCTCAGTATGGAGGGAGTGCAGCATTGTCAGAGGGTCAGTGTGGAGGGAGTGCAGCATTGTCAGAGGGTCAGTGAGGAGGGAGTGCAGCATTGTCAGAGGGTCAGTGTGGAGGGGGTGCAGCATTGTCAGAGGGTCAGTGTGGAGGAAGTGCAGCATTGTCAGAGGGTCAGTGTGGGGGGAGTGCAGCAATGTGAGAGGATCAGTGTGGAGGGAGTGCAGCATTGTCAGAGAGTCAGGACGGAGGGAGTGCAGCATTGTCAGAGAGTCAGTGTGGAGGGTGTGCACCATTGTCAGAGGATCAGTGTGGAGGGAGTGCATCATTGTCAGAGCGTCAGTGTGGGAGGAGTGCAGCATTGTCAGAGGATCAGTGTGGAGGAAGTGCAGCATTGTCAGAGGATCAGTGTGGAGGGAGTGCTGCATTGTCAGAGAGTCAGGACGGAGGGAGTGCAGCATTGTCAGAGGATCAGTGTGGAGGGAGTGCAGTATTTTCAGAGAATCAGCGCGGAGGGGGTGCAGCATTGTCAGAGGATCAGTGCAGAGGGAGTGCAGTATTTTCAGAGGATCAGTGTGGAGGGAGTGCAGCATTGTCAGAGGATCAGTATGGAGGGGGTTGCAGCATTGTCAGAGGATCAGTGTGGAGGGAGTGCAGCATTGTCAGAGGGTCAGTGTGGAGGGAGTGCAGCATTGTCAGAGGATCAGTATGGAGGGGGTTGCAGCATTATCAGAGGATCAGTGTGGAGGGGGTGCAGCATTGTCAGAGGATCAGTGTGGAGCCAGTGCAGCATTATCAGAGGATCAGTGTGGAGGGAGTGCAGCATTGTCAGAGGGTCAGTGTGGAGGGAGTGCAGCATTGTCAGAGAGTCAGTGTGGAGGGGGTGCAGCATTGTCAGAGGGTCAGTGTTGAGGGAGTGCAGCATTGTCAGAGGGTCAGTGTGGAGGAAGTGCATCACTAACAGAGGATCAGTGTGGAGGGAGTGCAGCATTGTCAGAGGATCAGTGTGTAGTGGGTGCAGCATTGTCAGAGGGTCAGTATGGAGGGAGTGCAGCATTGTCAGAGGATCAGTGTGGAGGGAGTACAGCATTGTCAGAGGTTCAGTATGAAGGGAGTGCAGCATTGTTAGAGGGTCAGTGTGGAGGGTGTGCAGAATTGTCAGAGAGTCAGGACGGAGCGAGTGCAGCATTGACAGAGGATCAGTGTGGAGGAAGTGCAGCCTTGTCAGATGATCAGTGTGGAGGGAGTGCAGCATTGTCAGAGGGTCAGGGTAGAGGGAGGACAGCATTGTCAGTGGGTCAGTGTGGAGGGAGTGCAGCATTCTCAGAGAGTCAGGACGGAGGGAGTACAGCATTGTCAGTGGGTTAGTGTGGAGGGAGTGCAGCATTGTCAGATGATCAGTGTGGAGGGGGGGCAGCATTGTCCGAGAATCAGTGTGGATTGAGTGCAGCATTGTCAGAGGGTCAGTATGGAGGGAGTGCAGCATTGTCAGACGGTCCGTATGGAGGGAGTGCAGCATTGTCAGAGGATCAGTGTGGTGGGAGTGCAGCATTGTCAGAGGATGAGTGTGGAGGGTGTGCAGCATTGTCAGAGGATCAGTATGGAGGGAGTGCATCAATGTCAGAGGTTCAGTGTGGAGGGGGTTGCAGCATTGTCAGAGGATCAGTGTGGAGGGAGTGCAGCATTGTCAGAGGGTCAGTGTGGAGCGAGTGCAGCATTGTCAGAGGATCAGTATGGAGGGGGTTGCAGCATTATCAGAGGATCAGTGTGGAGGGGGTGCAGCATTATCAGAGGATCAGTGTGGGGGGAGTGCAGCATTGTCAGAGAGTCAGGACGGAGGGAGTGCAGCATTGTCAGAGGATCAGTGTGGAGGGAGTGCAGCATTGTCAAAGAGTCAGTGTGGAGGGAGTGCAGCATTGTCAGAGGGTCAGTGTGGAGGGAGTGCAGCATTGTCAGAGAGTCAGTGTGGAGGGGGTGCAGCATTGTCAGAGGGTCAGTGTGGAGGGAGTGCAGCATTGTCAGAGGGTCAGTGTGGAGGAAGTGCATCACTAACAGAGGATCAGTGTGGAGGGAGTGCAGCATTGTCAGAGGATCAGTGTGTAGTGGGTGCAGCATTGTCAGAGGGTCAGTATGGAGGGAGTGCAGCATTGTCAGAGGATCAGTGTGGAGGGAGTACAGCATTGTCAGAGGTTCAGTATGAAGGGAGTGCAGCATTGTTAGAGGGTCAGTGTGGAGGTTGTGCAGAATTGTCAGAGAGTCAGGACGGAGCGAGTGCAGCATTGACAGAGGATCAGTGTGGTGGGAGTGCAGCATTGTCAGAGGATGAGTGTGGAGGGTGTGCAGCATTGTCAGAGGATCAGTATGGAGGGAGTGCATCATTGTCAGAGGTTCAGTGTGGAGGGAGTGCAGCATTGTCAGAGAGTCAGGACGGAGGGAGTGCAGCATTGTCAGAGGATCAGTGTGGAGGGAGTGCAGCATTGTTAGATGGTCAGTGTGGAGGGGTTGCAGCATTGTCAGAGGGTCAGTGTGGAGGGAGTGCAGCATTGTCAGAGGGTCAGTGTGGAGGGAGTGCAGCATTGTCAGAGAGTCAGTGTGGAGGGAGTGCAGCATTGTCAGAGAGTCAGTGTGGAGGGAGAGCAGCATTATTAGACGATCAGTGTGGAGGGAGTGCATCATTGTCAGAGAGTCAGTGTGGAGGGGGTGCAGCATTGTCAGAAGATCAGTATGGAGGGAGTGCAGCATTGTCAGAGAGTCAGTGTGGAGGGAGTGCAGCATTGTCAGAGGATCATTGTGGAGGGAGTGCAGCATTTTCAGAGGATCAGTGTGGAGGGGGTGCAGCATTGTCAGAGGATCAGTATGGAGGGGGTGCAGCATTGTCAGAGGATCAGTGTGGAGGGGGTGCAGCATTATCAGAGGATCAGTATTGAGGGGGTGCAGCATTGTAGGAGGATCAGTGTGGAGGGGGTGCAGCATTGTCAGAGAATCAGTATGGAGGGGGTGCAGCATTGTCAGAGCGTCAGTGTGGAGGTAGAGCAGCATTGTCAGTGGATCAGTGCAGAGGGAGTGCAGTATTTTCAGAGGATCAGTGTGGAGGGAGTGCAGCATTGTCAGAGGATCAGTATGGAGGGGGTTGCAGCATTGTCAGAGGATCAGTGTGGAGGGAGTGCAGCATTGTCAGAAGGTCAGTGTGGAGGGAGTGCAGCATTGTCAGAGGATCAGTATGGAGGGGGTTGCAGCATTATCAGAGGATCAGTGTGGAGGGGGTGCAGCATTGTCAGAGGATCAGTGTGGAGCCAGTGCAGCATTATCAGAGGATCAGTGTGGGGGGAGTGCAGCATTGTCAGAGAGTCAGGACGGAGGGAGTGCAGCATTGTCAGAGGATCAGTGTGGAGGGAGTGCAGCATTGTCAACGAGTCAGTGTGGAGGGAGTGCAGCATTGTCAGAGGGTCAGTGTGGAGGGAGTGCAGCATTGTCAGAGAGTCAGTGTGGAGGGGGTGCAGCATTGTCAGAGGGTCAGTGTGGAGGGAGTGCAGCATTGTCAGAGGGTCAGTGTGGAGGAAGTGCATCACTAACAGAGGATCAGTGTGGAGGGAGTGCAGCATTGTCAGAGGATCAGTGTGTAGTGGGTGCAGCATTGTCAGAGGGTCAGTATGGAGGGAGTGCAGCATTGTCAGAGGATCAGTGTGGAGGGAGTACAGCATTGTCAGAGGTTCAGTATGAAGGGAGTGCAGCATTGTTAGAGGGTCAGTGTGGAGGGTGTGCAGAATTGTCAGAGAGTCAGGACGGAGCGAGTGCAGCATTGACAGAGGATCAGTGTGGAGGAAGTGCAGCCTTGTCAGATGATCAGTGTGGAGGGAGTGCAGCATTGTCAGAGGGTCAGGGTAGAGGGAGGACAGCATTGTCAGTGGGTCAGTGTGGAGGGAGTGCAGCATTCTCAGAGAGTCAGGACGGAGGGAGTACAGCATTGTCAGTGGGTTAGTGTGGAGGGAGTGCAGCATTGTCAGATGATCAGTGTGGAGGGGGGGCAGCATTGTCCGAGAATCAGTGTGGATTGAGTGCAGCATTGTCAGAGGGTCAGTATGGAGGGAGTGCAGCATTGTCAGACGGTCCGTATGGAGGGAGTGCAGCATTGTCAGAGGATCAGTGTGGTGGGAGTGCAGCATTGTCAGAGGATGAGTGTGGAGGGTGTGCAGCATTGTCAGAGGATCAGTATGGAGGGAGTGCATCATTGTCAGAGGTTCAGTGTGGAGGGGGTTGCAGCATTGTCAGAGGATCAGTGTGGAGGGAGTGCAGCATTGTCAGAGGGTCAGTGTGGAGGGAGTGCAGCATTGTCAGAGGATCAGTATGGAGGGGGTTGCAGCATTATCAGAGGATCAGTGTGGAGGGGGTGCAGCATTATCAGAGGATCAGTGTGGGGGGAGTGCAGCATTGTCAGAGAGTCAGGACGGAGGGAGTGCAGCATTGTCAGAGGATCAGTGTGGAGGGAGTGCAGCATTGTCAAAGAGTCAGTGTGGAGGGAGTGCAGCATTGTCAGAGGGTCAGTGTGGAGGGAGTGCAGCATTGTCAGAGAGTCAGTGTGGAGGGGGTGCAGCATTGTCAGAGGGTCAGTGTGGAGGGAGTGCAGCATTGTCAGAGGGTCAGTGTGGAGGAAGTGCATCACTAACAGAGGATCAGTGTGGAGGGAGTGCAGCATTGTCAGAGGATCAGTGTGTAGTGGGTGCAGCATTGTCAGAGGGTCAGTATGGAGGGAGTGCAGCATTGTCAGAGGATCAGTGTGGAGGGAGTACAGCATTGTCAGAGGTTCAGTATGAAGGGAGTGCAGCATTGTTAGAGGGTCAGTGTGGAGGGTGTGCAGAATTGTCAGAGAGTCAGGACGGAGCGAGTGCAGCATTGACAGAGGATCAGTGTGGTGGGAGTGCAGCATTGTCAGAGGATGAGTGTGGAGGGTGTGCAGCATTGTCAGAGGATCAGTATGGAGGGAGTGCATCATTGTCAGAGGTTCAGTGTGGAGGGAGTGCAGCATTGTCAGAGAGTCAGGACGGAGGGAGTGCAGCATTGTCAGAGGATCAGTGTGGAGGGAGTGCAGCATTGTTAGATGGTCAGTGTGGAGGGGTTGCAGCATTGTCAGAGGGTCAGTGTGGAGGGAGTGCAGCATTGTCAGAGGGTCAGTGTGGAGGGAGTGCAGCATTGTCAGAGAGTCAGTGTGGAGGGAGTGCAGCATTGTCAGAGAGTCAGTGTGGAGGGAGAGCAGCATTATTAGACCATCAGTGTGGAGGGAGTGCATCATTGTCAGAGAGTCAGTGTGGAGGGGGTGCAGCATTGTCAGAAGATCAGTATGGAGGGAGTGCAGCATTGTCAGAGAGTCAGTGTGGAGGGAGTGCAGCATTGTCAGAGGATCATTGTGGAGGGAGTGCAGCATTTTCAGAGGATCAGTGTGGAGGGGGTGCAGCATTGTCAGAGGATCAGTATGGAGGGGGTGCAGCATTGTCAGAGGATCAGTGTGGAGGGGGTGCAGCATTATCAGAGGATCAGTATTGAGGGGGTGCAGCATTGTAGGAGGATCAGTGTGGAGGGGGTGCAGCATTGTCAGAGAATCAGTATGGAGGGGGTGCAGCATTGTCAGAGAGTCAGTGTGGAGGTAGAGCAGCATTGTCAGTGGATCAGTGTGGAGGGAGTGCAGCATTGTCAGAGAGTCAGTGTGGAGGCAGTGCAGCATTGACAGAGGATCAGTGTGGAGGGAGTGCATCATTGTCAGAGGGTCAGTGTCGGGGGAGTGCAGCATTGTCAGAGGGTCAGTGTGGAAGGAGTGCAGCATTGTCAGAGGGTCAGTGTGGAGGGAGTGTATCATTGTCAGAGCGTCAGTGTTGGGGGAGTGCAGCATTGTCAGAGGATCTGTGTGGAGGGAGTGCAGCATTGTCAGAGGGTCAGTGTGGAGGGAGTGCAACATTGTTAGAGGGTCAGTGTGGAGGGAGTACAGCATTGTCAGAGGTTCAGTATGAAGGGAGTGCAGCATTGTTAGAGGGTCAGTGTGGAGGGTGTGCAGAATTGTCAGAGAGTCAGGACGGAGCGAGTGCAGCATTGACAGAGGATCAGTGTGGTGGGAGTGCAGCATTGTCAGAGGATGAGTGTGGAGGGTGTGCAGCATTGTCAGAGGATCAGTATGGAGGGAGTGCATCATTGTCAGAGGTTCAGTGTGGAGGGAGTGCAGCATTGTCAGAGAGTCAGGACGGAGGGAGTGCAGCATTGTCAGAGGATCAGTGTGGAGGGAGTGCAGCATTGTTAGATGGTCAGTGTGGAGGGGTTGCAGCATTGTCAGAGGGTCAGTGTGGAGGGAGTGCAGCATTGTCAGAGGGTCAGTGTGGAGGGAGTGCAGCATTGTCAGAGGATCAGTGTGGAGGAAGTGCAGCATTGTCAGAGGGTCAGTGTAAAGCGAGTGCAGCATTGTCAGAGGGTCAGTGTGGAGGGAGTGCATCACTATCAGAGGATCAGTGTGGAGGGAGTGCAGCATTGTCAGAGGGTCAGTGTGGATGGAGTGCAGCATTGTCAGAGGGTCAGTGTGGGGGAGTGCAGCATTGTCAGAGGAACAGTGTGGAGGGGGTGCAGAATTATCAGAGTGTCAGTTTGGAGGGAGTATTTCATTGCCAGAGGATCAGTGTGGAGGGAGTACAGCATTGTCACTGGGCCAGTATGGAGGAAGTGCAGCATTGTCAGAGGAACAGTGTGGAGGGGGTGCAGCGTTGTCAGAGTGTCAGTGTGGAGGGAGTGCGGCATAGTCAGAGGATCAGTGTGGAGGGAGTGCATCATTGTCAGAATGTCAGTGTGGAGGGAGTTCAGCATTGTCAGAGGATCAGTTTGGCGGGGGGGGTGCAGCATTGTCAGAGGGTCAGTGTAGAGGGAGTGCAGCATTGTCAGACGGTCAGTATGGAGGGAGTGCAACATTGTCACATGGTCAGTGTGGAGGGAGGGCATCATTGTCAGAGAGTCAGTGTGGAGGGAGAGCAGCATTGTCAGAGAATCAGTGTGGAGGGAGTGCAGCATTGTCAGTGACTCAGTCTGGAGGGAGTGCAGCTTTGTCAGACGGTCAGTATGGAGGGAGTGCAACATTGTCACATGGTCAGTGTGGAGGGACGGCATCATTGTCAGAGGATCAGTGTGGAGGAAGAGCATCATTGTCAGAGGATCAGAGTGGAGGGGGTGCAGCATTGTCAGAGGGTCAGTGTGGCGGGAGTGCAGCATTGTCAGAGGATCAGTGTGGCGGGAGTGCAGCATTGTCAGAGGATCAGTGTGGAGGGAGTACAGCATTGTCAGAGGGTCAGTATGGAGGGAGTGCAGCATTGTCAGAGGATCAGTGTGGAGGGAGTGCATCATTGTAAGAGGGTCAGTGTGGCGGGAGTACAGCATTGCCAGAGTGTCAGTGTGGAGAGAATGCTTCATTGTCAGAGGGTCAGTGTGGAGGGAGTACAGCATTGGCTAAGGGTCTGTGTGGAGGAAGTTAGTATTGTCAGAGGATCAGTGTGGAGGGAGTACAGCACTGTCAGTGGGTCAGTGTGCAGGGAGTGCAGCATTGTCACAGGGTCAGTATGGAGGGACTGCAGCATTGTCAGAGGATCAGTGTGGAGGGAGTACAGCATTGTCAGAGGGTCACTGTGGAGGGAGTGCAGCATTGTCATTGGGTCAGTGTGGAGGGAGTGCAGCATTGTCAGAGGATTAGTATGGAGGGGGTGCAGCATTGGCAGAGGATCAGTGTGGAGGTAGTACAGCATTGTCAGAGGGTCAGTGTGGAGGGATTGCAGCATTGTCATTGGGTCAGTGTGGAGGGAGTGCAGCATTGTCATTGGGTCAGTGTGGAGGGAGTGCAGCATTGTCAGAGGATCAGTATGGAGGGGGTGCAGCATTGTCAGAGGATCAATGTGGAGGGGGTGCAGCATTGTCAGGGTATCAGCATGGAGGGAGTGAGTAATTGACAGAGCATTAGTGTGGAGGGAGTGCAGCGTTATTAGAGGGTCAGTGTGGAGGGAGTGCAGCATTATCAGAGGGTCAGTGTGGAGGGAGTGCAGCATTATCAGAGGATCAGTGTGGAGGGGGTGCAGCATTGTCGTTGGGTCAGTGTGGAGGGAGTGCAGCATTGTAAGAGGATCAGTATGGAGGGGGTACAGCATTGTCACAGAGTCAGTGTGGAGGGAGGGCAGCATTGTCAGAGAGTCAGTGTGGGGGGAGTGCAGAAGTGTCAGAGGGTCAGTATGGAGGGAGTGCAGCATTGTCAGACGATCAGTGTGGAGGGGGTGCAGCATTGTCAGAGGGTCAGTGAGGAGGGAGAGCAGCATTGTCAGAGGGTCAGTGTGGAGGGAGTGCATCATTGTCAGATGGTCAGTGTGGAGGGAGTGCAGCATTGTCAGACGGTCAGTGTGGAGGGAGAGCAGCATTGTCAGAGGGTCAGTGTGGAGGGAGTGCATCACTATCAGAGGATCAGTGTGGAGGGAGTGCAGCATTGTCAGAGGGTCAGTGTGGATGGAGTGCAGCATTGTCAGAGGATCAGTGTGGAGGGAGTGCAGCATTGTCAGAGGGTCAATGTGGAGGGGGTGCAGAATTGTCAGAGGATCCGTGTGCAGGGAGTGCAGAATTGTCAGAGGATCAGTGTGGATGGAGTGCACAAATGTCAGAGGATCAGTGTCGTGGGAGTGCAGAATTATCAAAGGATCAGTGTGGTGGGAGTACAGCAATCTCAGGGGGTAGTGTGGATGGAGTGCAGCATTGTCAGAGGATCAGTGTAGAGGGAGTGCAGAATTATCAGAGGATCAGTGTGGAGGGGGTGTAGCATTGTCAGAGGGTCAGGACGGGGGATTGCAGCATTGTCAGAGGATCAGTGTGGAGGAAGTGCAGCATTGTCAGAGGATCAGTGTGGAGGGACTACAGCATTGTCAGTGGGTCAGTGTGAAGGAAGTGCCGCATTGTCAGTGTGTCAGTGTGAAGGAAGTGCCGCATTGTCAGAGGGTCAGTGTGGAGGGAGTGCAGCATTGTCAGAGGATCAGTGTGGAGGGAGTGCAGCATTGTCAGAGGGTCAGTGTGGAGGGAGTGCAGCATTGTCAGAGGATCAGTGTGGAGGGCGTGCAGCATTGTCAGAGGGTCAGTGTGGAGGGAGTGCACAATTGTCAGAGGATCAGTGTGGTGGGAGTACAGAAATTTCAGTGGGTCAGTGTGGAGGGAGTGCAGCATTGTCAGAGGATCAGTGTAGAGGGAGTGCAGAATTATCAGAGGATAAGTGTGGAGGGGGTGCAGCATTGTCAGAGGGTCAGGACGGGGGATTGCAGCATTGTCAGAGGATCAGTGTGGATGGAATGCAGCATTGTCAGAGCATCAGTGTGGAGGGACTACAGCATTGTCAGTGGGTCAGTGTGAAGGAAGTGCCGCATTGTCAGAGGGTCAGTGTGGAGGGAGTGCAGCATTGTCAGAGGATCTGTGTAGAGGGAGTGCAGAATAATCAGAGGATCAGTGTGGAGAGGTTGCAGCATTGTCAGAGGATCAGTGTGGAGGGGGTGAAGCATTGTCAGAGGGTCATTGTGGAGGGAGTGCAGCATTGTCAGAGGATCAGCGTGGAGGGAGTGCAGCATTGTCAGAGGGTTTTTGTGGAGGGAGTGCAGCATTGTCAGAGGATCAGTGTGGAGGGGGTGCAGCATTGTCAGAGGGTCAGTGTGGAGGGAGTGCAGCATTGTCAGAGGGTCAGTGTGGAGGCAGAGCAGCATTATCAGAGGATCAGTGTGGAGGGGGTGCAGCATTGTCAGAGGGTCAGTGTGGAGGGAGTGTAGCATTGTCAGAGGGTCAGTGTGGAGGGACTGCAGCATTGTCAGAGGATCAGAGTGGAGCGGGTGCAGTATTGTCAGAGGGTCAGTGTGGAGGGTGTGCATCATTGTCAGAGGGTCAGTGTGGAGGGAGTGCAGCATTGTCAGAGGGTCAGTGTGGAGGGAGTGCAGCATTGTCAGAGGGTCAGTGTGGAGGGAGTGCAGCAGTGTCAGAGGGTCAGTGTGGGGGGAGTACAGCAGTGTCAGAGGGTCAGTATGGAGGGGGTGCAGCATTGTCAGGAAGTCAGGACGGAGGGAGTGCAGCATTGTCAGAGCGTCAGTGTGGAGGGACGTCAGCATTGTCTGAGGATCAGTGTGGAGCAGGTGCAGCATTGTCACAGGATCAGTGTGGAGGGAGTGAAGCATTGTTAGTGGGTCAGTGTGGGGGGAGTGCAGCAGTGTCAGAGGATCAGTATGGAGGGGGTGCAGCATTGTCAGAGAGTCAGGACGGAGGGAGTGCAGCATTGTCAGAGGGTAAGTGTGGAGGGAGTGCAGCATTGTCAGAGTGTCAGTGTGGAGGGGTTGCAGCATTGTCATAGGGTGAGCGTGTAGGGAGTGCATCCGTGTCAGAGGGTCAGTGTGGAGGGAGTGCAGCATTGTTAGAGGATCAGTGTTGAGGGAGTGCAGAATTGTCAGAGGCTCAGTGTGGAGGGAGTGCACCATTCTCATAGGATCAGTGTGGAGGGAGTGCAGCATTGTTAGAGGATCAGTGTTGAGGGAGTGCAGAATTGTTAGAGGATCAGTGTGGAGGGAGTGCAGCATTCTCAGAGGATCAGTGTGGAGGGGGTGCAGCAATGTCAGAGGATCAGTGTGGAGCGGGTGCAGCATTGTCAGAGGATCAGTGTGGAGGGGGTGCAGCGTTGTCAGAGTGTCAGTGTGGAGGGAGTGCATCAGTGTCAGAGGGTCAGTGTGGAGGGATTTCAGCATTGTCAGAGGATCAGTTTGGGGGGAGTGCCGCATTGTCAGAGGGTCATTGTGGGGGGAAGGCAGCAGTATCAGAGTGTCAGTATGGAGGGGGAGCAGCATTGTCAGAGAGTCAGGATGGAGGGAGTGCAGCATTGTCAGAGGGTCAGTTTGGAGGGAGAGCAGCATTGTCAGAGGATCAGTGTGGAGGGAGTGGATCATTGTCAGAGGGTCATTGTGGAGGGAGTGCAGCATTATCAGAGGGTCAGTGTAGAGGGAGTGCAGCATTGTCAGAGAGTCAGGATGGGGGATTGCAGCATTGTCAGAGGATCAGTGTGGAGGGAGTGCAGCATTGTTAGAGGATCAGTGTGGAGGAAGTGCAGCATTGTCAGTGGGTTAGTGTGAAGGAAGGTCAGCATTATCCGAGGATCAGTCTGGAGGGGGTGCAGCATTGTCAGAGGATCAGTTTGGAGGGAGTGCAGCATTTTCAGAGGATCAGTCTGGAGGGGGTGCAGCATTGTCAGAGGATCAGTGTGGGGGGAGTGCAGCATTGTCAGAGGATCAGTGTAGAGGGAGTGCAGAATTATCAGAGGATCAGTGTGGAGGGGGTGCAGCATTGTCAGAGGATCTGTGTAGAGGGAGTGCAGAATTATCAGAGGATCAGTGTGGAGGGGGTGCAGCATTGTCAGAGGGTCAGGACGGGGGATTGCAGCATTGTCAGAGGATCAGTGTGGAGGAAGTGCAGCATTGTCAGAGGGTCAGTGTGGAGGGACTACAGCATTGTCAGTGGGTCAGTGTGAAGGAAGTGCCGCATTGTCAGAGGGTCAGTGTGGAGGGAGTGCAGAATTATCAGAGGATCAGTGTGGAGAAGGTGCAGCATTGTCAGAGGATCAGCGTGGAGGGAGTGCAGCATTGTCAGAGAGTCAGTGTGGAGGGAGTGCAGCATTATCAGAGGATCAGTGTGGAGGGACTGCACCATTGTCAGAGGATCAGTGTGGAGCGGGTGCAGCATTGTCAGAGGGTCAGTGTGGAGGGAGTGCATCATTGTCAGAGGGTCAGTGTGAAGGGAGTGCAGCATTGTCAGAGGGTCAGTGTGAAGGGAGTGCAGCATTGTCAGAGGGTCAGTGTGGAGGGAGTGCAGCAGTGTCAGAGGGTCAGTGTGGGGGGAGTACAGCAGTGTCAGAGGGTCAGTATAGAGGGGGTGCAGCATTGTCAGGAAATCAGGACGGAGGGGGTGCAGCATTGTCAGAGAGTCAGGACGAAGGAAGTGCAGCATTGTCAGAGGGTAAGTGTGGAAGGAGTGCAGCATTGTCAGAGTACAAGTGTGGAGGGGTTGCAGCATTGCATTGGGTGAGCGTGTAGGGAGTGGATCAGTGTCAGAGGGTCAGTGTGGAGGGAGTGCAGCATTGTTAGAGGATCACTGTGGAGGAACTGCAGCATTGTTAGAGGATCAGTGTTGAGGGAGTGCAGAATTGTCAGAGGGTCATTGTGGAGGGAGTGCAGTATTGTCAGAGGGTCAGTGTGGAGGGAGTGCAGCATTGTCAGAGGGTCAGTGTGGAGGGAGTGCAGCAGTGTCAGAGGTTCAGTGTGGATGGAGTGCAGCAGTGTCAGAGGGTCAGTATGGAGGGAGTGCAGCATTGTCAGAGAGTCAGGACGGAGGGAGTGCAGCATTGTCACAGGGTAAGGGGGGACGGAGTGCAGCACTGTCAGAGGGTCAGTATGGAGGGAGTGCATCATTGTCAGAGGGTCAGTGTGGGGGGAGTGCAGCATTGTCAGAGGATCAGTGTAGTGGGAGTGCAGAATTATCAGAGGATCACTGTGGTGGGCGTACAGCAATCTCAGTGGGTCAGTGTGGAGGGAGTGCAGCATTGTCAGAGGATCAGTGTAGAGGGAGTGCAGAATTATCAGAAGATCAGTGTGGAGGGGGTGCAGCATTGTCAGAGGGTCTGTGTGGAAGAAGTGCAGCATTGTCAGAGGATCAGTGTGGAGGGACTACAGCATTGTCAGTGGGTCAGTGTGAAGGAAGTACCGCATTGTCAGAGGGTCAGTGTGGAGGGAGTGCAGCATTGTCAGAGGATCTGTGTAGAGGGAGTGCAGAATTATCAGAGGATCAGTGTGGAGAGGGTGCAGCATTGTCAGATGATCAGCGTGGAGGGAGTGCAGCATTGTCAGAGGATCAGTGTGGAGGGAGTGCAGCATTATCAGAGGATCAGTGTGGAGGGTGTGCAGCATTGTCAGAGGGTCAGTGTGGAGGGAGTGCAGCATTGTAAGAGGGTCAGTGTGGAGGGACTGCAGCATTGTCAGAGGATCAGTGTGGAGCGGGTGCAGCATTGTCAGAGGGTCAGTGTGGAGGGAGTGCATCATTGTCAGAGGGTCAGTGTGGAGGGAGTGCATCATTGTCAGAGGGTCAGTGTGGAGGGAGTGCAGCATTGTCAGAGGGTCAGTGTGGAGGGAGTGCGGCAGTGTCAGAGGGTCAGTGTGGGTGGATTACAGCAGTGTCAGAGGGTCAGTATGGAGGGGGTGCAGCATTGTCAGGAAGTCAGGACGGAGGGAGTGCAGCATTGTCAGAGCATCTGTGTGGAGGGACTGCAGCATTGTCTGAGGATCAGTGTGGAGCGGGTGCAGCATTGTCAGAGGGTCAGTGTGGAGGGAGTGCATCATTGTCAGAGGGTCAGTGTGGAGGGAGTGCAGCATTGTCAGGAAGTTAGTGTGGAGGGAGTGCAGCATTGTCAGAGGGTCAGTGTGGAGGGAGTGCAGCATTGTCAGAGGGTCAGTGTGGAGGGAGTGCCGCATTGTCAGAGGGTCATTGTGGGTGGAATGCAGCAGTATCAGAGTGTCAATATGGAGGGGGTGCAGCATTGTCAGAGAGTCAGTTTGGAGGGAGAGCAGCAATGTCTGAGGATCAGTGTGGAGGGAGTGGATCATTGTCAGAGGGTTATTGTGGAGGGATTGCTGCATTGTCAGAGGGTCAGTGTAGAGGGAGTGCAGCATTGTCAGAGAGTCAGGACGGGGGATTGCAGCATTGTCAGAGGGTCAGTGTGGAGGGAGTGCATCATTGTTAGAGATCAGTGTGGAGGAAGTGCAGCATTGTCAGAGGATCAGTGTGAAGGGAGTACACCATTGTCAGTGGGTCAGTGTGAAGGAAGTGCAGCATTGTCAGAGAATCAGTATGGAGGGGGTGCAGCATTGTCAGAGGATCAGTTTGGAGGGAGTGCAGCATTTTCAGAGGATCAGTGTGGAGGGGGTGCATCATTGTCAGAGGGTCAGTGTGGGGGGAGTGCAGCAGTGTCCGAGGGTCAGTGTGGAGGGAGTGCAGAATTATCAGAGGATCAGTGTGGTGGGCGTACAGCAATCTCAGTGGGTCAGTATGGAGGAAGTGCAACATTGTCAGAGGATCAGTGTAGAGGGAGTGCAGAATTATCAGAGGATCAGTGTGGAGGGGGTGCAGCATTGTCAGAGGATCTGTGCAGAGGGAGTGCAGAATTATCAGAGGATCAGTGTGGAGAGGGTGCAGCATTGTCAGATGATCAGCGTGGAGGGAGTGCAGCATTGTCAGAGGGTCAGTTTGGATGGAGTGCACAAATGTCAGAGGATCAGTGTCGTGGGAGTGCAGAATTATCAAAGGGTCAGTGTGGAGGGACTGCAGCATTGTCAGAGGATCAGTGTGGAGCGGGTGCAGCATTGTCAGAGGTTCAGTGTAGAGGGAGTGCATCATTGTCAGAGGGTCAGTGTGGAGGGAGTGCAGCATTGTCAGAGGGTCAGTGTGGAGGGAGTGCAGCAGTGTCAGAGGGTCAGTGTGGGGGGATTACAGCAGTGTCAGAGGGTCAGTGTGGAGGGGGTGCAGCATTGTCAGGAAGTCAGGACGGAGGGAGTGCAGCATTGTCAGAGCGTCAGTGTGGAGGGACTGCAGCATTGTCTGAGGATCAGTGTCGAGGGAGTGCATCATTGTCCGATGGTCAGTGTGGGGGGAGTGCAGCAGTGTCAGAGGGTCAGTGTGGAGGGAGTGCAGCATTGTCAGAGGATCAGTGTGGAGGGGGTGCAGCATTGTCAGAGGGTCAGTGTGGAGGGAGTGCACAGTTGTCAGAGGATCAGTGTGGTGGGAGTACAGCAATTTCAGTGGGTCAGTGTGGAGGGAGTGCAGCATTGTCAGAGGATCAGTGTAGAGGGAGTGCAGAATTATCAGAGGATCTGTGTGGAGGGGGTGCAGCATTGTCAGAGGGTCAGGACGGGGGATTGCAGCATTGTCAGAGGATCAGTGTGGAGGGAATGCAGCATTGTCAGAGCATCAGTGTGGAGGGACTACAGCATTGTCAGTGGGTCAGTGTGAAGGAAGTGCCGCATTGTCAGAGGGTCAGTGTGGAGGGAGTGCAGCATTGTCAGAGGATCTGTGTAGAGGGAGTGCAGAATAATCAGAGGATCAGTGTGGAGAGGTTGCAGCATTGTCAGAGGATCAGTGTGGAGGGGGTTCAGCATTGTCAGAGGGTCAGTGTGGAGGGAGTGCAGCATTGTCAGAGGGTCAGTGTGGAGGCAGAGCAGCATTATCCGAGGATCAGTGTGGAGGGGGTGCAGCATTGTCAGAGGGTCAGTGTGGAGGGAGTGCAGCATTGTCAGAGGGTCAGTGTGGAGGGACTGCAGCATTGTCAGAGGATCAGTGTGGAGCGGGTGCAGTATTGTCAGAGGGTCAGTGTGGAGGGAGTGCATCATTGTCAGAGGGTCAGTGTGGAGGGAGTGCAGCATTGTCATAGGGTCAGTGTGGAGGGAGTGCAGCATTGTCAGAGGGTCAGTGTGGAGGGAGTGCAGCAGAGTCAGAGGGTCAGTGTGGGGGGAGTACAGCAGTGTCAGAGGGTCAGTATGGAGGGGGTGCAGCATTGTCAGGAAGTTAGTGTGGAGGGAGTGCAGCATTGTCAGAGGGTCAGTGTGGAGGGAGTGCAGCATTGTCTGAGGATCAGTGTGGAGCGGGTGCAGCATTTTCACAGGATCAGTGTGGAGGGAGTGAAGCATTGTCAGTGAGTCAGTGTGGGGGGAGTGCAGCAGTGTTAGAGGATCAGTATGGAGGGGGTGCAGCATTGTCAGAGAGTCAGGACGGAGGGAGTGCAGCATTGTCAGAGGGTAAGTGTGGAGGGAGTGCAGCATTGTCAGAATGTCAGTGTTGAGGGGTTGCAGCATTGTCATAGGGTGAGCGTGTAGGGAGTGCATCCGTGTCAGAGGGTCAGTGTGGAGGGAGTGCAGCATTGTTAGAGGATCAGTGTTGAGGGAGTGCAGCATTCTCAGAGGATCAGTGTGGAGGGAGTGCAGCATTGTTAGAGGATCAGTGTGGAGGGGGTGCAGCAATGTCAGAGGATCAGTATGGAGGGGGTGCAGCATTGTCAGAGTATCAGTGTGGAGGGAGTGCATCATTGTCAGAATGTCAGTGTGGAGGGAGTTCAGCATTGTCAGAGGATCAGTTTGGGAGGCGTGCAGCATTGTCAGAGGGTCATTGTGGAGGGGATACAGCATTGTCAGAGGATCAGTGTGAAGGAAGTGCAGCATTGTCAGAGGATCAGTGTGGAGGGAGTGCCGCATTGTCAGAGGGTCATTGTGGGGGGAATGCAGCAGTATCAGAGTGTCAGTATGGAGGGGGAGCAGCATTGTCAGAGGGTCAGGATGGAGGGAGTGCAGCATTGTCAGAGGGTCAGTTTGGAGGGAGAGCAGCATTGTCAGAGGATCAGTGTGGAGGGAGTGGATCATTGTCAGAGTGTCATTGTGGAGGGAGTGCAGCATTGTCAGAGGGTCAGTGTAGAGGGAGTGCAGCATTGTCAGAGAGTCAGGATGGGGGATTGCAGCATTGTCAGAGGATCAGTGTGAAGGGAGTACAGCATTGTCAGTGGGTCAGTGTGAAGGGGGTGCAGCATTGTCAGAGGATCAGTTTGGAGGGAGTGCAGCATTTTCAGAGGATCAGTGTGGAGGGGGGGCATCATTGTCAGAGGGTCAGTGTGGGGGGAGTGCAGCAGTGTCCGAGGGTCAGTGTGGAGGGAGTGCAGCATTGTCAGAGGATCAGTGTAGTGGGAGTGCAGAATTATCAGAGGATCAGTGTGGTGGACGTACAGCAATCTCAGTGGGTAGTGTGGAGGGAGTGCAGCATTGTCAGAGGATCAGTGTAGAGGGAGTGCAGAATTATCCGAGGATCAGTGTGGAGGGGGTGCAGCATTGTCAGAGGGTCAGGACGGGGGATTGCAGCATTGTCAGAGGATCAGTGTGGAGGAAGTGCAGCATTGTCAGAGGATCAGTGTGGAGGGACTACAGCATTGTCAGTCGGTCAGTGTGAAGGAAGTGCCGCATTGACAGAGGGTCAGTGTAGAGGGAGTGCAGCATTGTCAGAGGATCTGTGTAGAGGAGTGCAGAATTATCAGAGGATCAGTGTGGAGAGGGTGCAGCATTGTCAGAGGATCAGCGTGGAGGGAGTGCAGCATTGTCAGAGGATCAGTGTGGAGGGAGTGCAGCATTATCAGAGGATCAGTGTGGAGGGGGTGCAGCATTGTCAGAGGGTCAGTGTGGAGGGAGTGCAGCATTGTCAGAGGGTCAGTGTGGAGGGACTGCACCATTGTCAGAGGATCAGTGTGGAGCGGGTGCAGCATTGTCAGAGGGTCAGTGTGGAGGGAGTGCATCATTGTCAGAGGGTCAGTGTGGAGGGAGTGCAGCATTGTCAGAGGGTCAGTGTGAAGGGAGTGCAGCATTGTCAGAGGGTCAGTGTGGAGGGAGTGCAGCAGTGTCAGAGGGTCAGTGTGGGGGGAGTACAGCAGTGTCAGAGGGTCAGTATAGAGGAGGTGCAGCATTGTCAGGAAATCAGGACGGAGGGAGTGCAGCATTGTCAGAGAGTCAGCACGGAGGAAGTGCAGCATTGTCAGAGGGTAAGTGTGGAGGGAGTGCAGCATTGTCAGAGTACAAGTGTGGAGGGGTTGCAGCATTGCATTGGGTGAGCGTGTAGGGAGTGCATCAGTGTCAGAGGGTCAGTGTGGAGGGAGTGCAGCATTGTTAGGGGATCAGTGTGGAGGAAGTGCAGCATTGTGAGAGGATCAGTGTTGAGGGAGTGCAGAATTGTCAGAGGATCAGTGTGGAGGGAGTGCATCATTGTCCGAGGGTCAGTGTGGAGGGAGTGCTGCATTGTCAGGGGGTCAGTGTCTGGGGAGTGCAGCAGTGTCAGAGGGTCAGTATGGAGGGAGTGCAGCATTGTCAGAGAGTCAGGACGGAGGGAGTAGAGAATTGTCACAGGGTAAGGGGGGACGGAGTGCAGCATTGTCAGAGTATCAGTGTGGAGGGGTTGCAGCATTGTCATAGGGTGAGCGTGTCGGGAGTGCATCAGTGTCAGAGGGTCAGTGTGGAGGGAGTGCAGCATTGTTAGAGGATCAGTGTGGAGGAAGTGCAGCATTGTTAGAGGATCAGTGTTGAGGGAGAGCAAAATTGTCAGAGGATCAGTGTGGAGGGAGTGCAGCATTCTCAGAGGATCAGTGTGGAGGGAGTGCAGCATTGTTAGAGGATCAGTGTGGAGGGGGTGCAGCAATGTCAGAGGATCAGTATGGAGGGGGTGCAGCATTGTCAGAGTATCAGTGTGGAGGGAGTGCATCATTGTCAGAATGTCAGTGTGGAGGGAGTTCAGCATTGTCAGAGGATCAGTTTGGGAGGCGTGCAGCATTGTCAGAGGGTCATTGTGGAGGGGATACAGCATTGTCAGAGGATCAGTGTGAAGGAAGTGCAGCATTGTCAGAGGATCAGTGTGGAGGGAGTGCCGCATTGTCAGAGGGTCATTGTGGGGGGAATGCAGCAGTATCAGAGTGTCAGTATGGAGGGGGAGCAGCATTGTCAGAGGGTCAGGATGGAGGGAGTGCAGCATTGTCAGAGGGTCAGTTTGGAGGGAGAGCAGCATTGTCAGAGGATCAGTGTGGAGGGAGTGGATCATTGTCAGAGTGTCATTGTGGAGGGAGTGCAGCATTGTCAGAGGGTCAGTGTAGAGGGAGTGCAGCATTGTCAGAGAGTCAGGATGGGGGATTGCAGCATTGTCAGAGGATCAGTGTGAAGGGAGTACAGCATTGTCAGTGGGTCAGTGTGAAGGGGGTGCAGCATTGTCAGAGGATCAGTTTGGAGGGAGTGCAGCATTTTCAGAGGATCAGTGTGGAGGGGGGGCATCATTGTCAGAGGGTCAGTGTGGGGGGAGTGCAGCATTGTCAGAGGATCAGTGTAGTGGGAGTGCAGAATTATCAGAGGATCAGTGTGGTGGACGTACAGCAATCTCAGTGGGTAGTGTGGAGGGAGTGCAGCATTGTCAGAGGATCAGTGTAGAGGGAGTGCAGAATTATCCGAGGATCAGTGTGGAGGGGGTGCAGCATTGTCAGAGGGTCAGGACGGGGGATTGCAGCATTGTCAGAGGATCAGTGTGGAGGAAGTGCAGCATTGTCAGAGGATCAGTGTGGAGGGACTACAGCATTGTCAGTCGGTCAGTGTGAAGGAAGTGCCGCATTGACAGAGGGTCAGTGTAGAGGGAGTGCAGCATTGTCAGAGGATCTGTGTAGAGGAGTGCAGAATTATCAGAGGATCAGTGTGGAGAGGGTGCAGCATTGTCAGAGGATCAGCGTGGAGGGAGTGCAGCATTGTCAGAGGATCAGTGTGGAGGGAGTGCAGCATTATCAGAGGATCAGTGTGGAGGGGGTGCAGCATTGTCAGAGGGTCAGTGTGGAGGGAGTGCAGCATTGTCAGAGGGTCAGTGTGGAGGGACTGCACCATTGTCAGAGGATCAGTGTGGAGCGGGTGCAGCATTGTCAGAGGGTCAGTGTGGAGGGAGTGCATCATTGTCAGAGGGTCAGTGTGGAGGGAGTGCAGCATTGTCAGAGGGTCAGTGTGAAGGGAGTGCAGCATTGTCAGAGGGTCAGTGTGGAGGGAGTGCAGCAGTGTCAGAGGGTCAGTGTGGGGGGAGTACAGCAGTGTCAGAGGGTCAGTATAGAGGAGGTGCAGCATTGTCAGGAAATCAGGACGGAGGGAGTGCAGCATTGTCAGAGAGTCAGCACGGAGGAAGTGCAGCATTGTCAGAGGGTAAGTGTGGAGGGAGTGTAGCATTGTCAGAGTACAAGTGTGGAGGGGTTGCAGCATTGCATTGGGTGAGCGTGTAGGGAGTGCATCAGTGTCAGAGGGTCAGTGTGGAGGGAGTGCAGCATTGTTAGGGGATCAGTGTGGAGGAAGTGCAGCATTGTGAGAGGATCAGTGTTGAGGGAGTGCAGAATTGTCAGAGGATCAGTGTGGAGGGAGTGCATCATTGTCCGAGGGTCAGTGTGGAGGGAGTGCTGCATTGTCAGGGGGTCAGTGTCTGGGGAGTGCAGCAGTGTCAGAGGGTCAGTATGGAGGGAGTGCAGCATTGTCAGAGAGTCAGGACGGAGGGAGTAGAGAATTGTCACAGGGTAAGGGGGGACGGAGTGCAGCATTGTCAGAGTATCAGTGTGGAGGGGTTGCAGCATTGTCATAGGGTGAGCGTGTCGGGAGTGCATCAGTGTCAGAGGGTCAGTGTGGAGGGAGTGCAGCATTGTTAGAGGATCAGTGTGGAGGAAGTGCAGCATTGTTAGAGGATCAGTGTTGAGGGAGAGCAAAATTGTCAGAGGATCAGTGTGGAGGGAGTGCAGCATTCTCAGAGGATCAGTGTGGAGGGGGTGCATCATTGTCAGAGGGTCAGTGTGGGGGGAGTGCAGCAGTGTCCGAGGGTCAGTGTGGACGGAGTGCAGCGTTGTCAGAGGATCAGTGTAGTGGGAGTGCAGAATTATCAGAGGATCACTGTGGTGGGCGTACAGCAATCTCAGTGGGTCAGTGTGGAGGGAGTGCAGCATTGTCAGAGGATCAGTGTAGCGGGAGTGCAGAATTATCAGAGGATCAGTGTGGAGGGGGTGCAGCATTGTCAGAGGGTCTGTGTGGAGGAAGTGCAGCATTGTCAGAGGATCAGTGTGGAGGGACTACAGCATTGTCAGTGGGTCAGTGTGAAGGAAGTACCGCATTGTCAGAGGGTCAGTGTGGAGGAAGTGCAGCATTGTCAGAGGATCTGTGTAGAGGGAGTGCAGAATTATCAGAGGATCAGTGTGGAGAGGGTGCAGCATTGTCAGATGATCAGCGTGGAGGGAGTGCAGCATTGTCAGAGGATCAGTGTGGAGGGAGTGCAGCATTATCAGAGGATCAGTGTGGAGGGGGTGCAGCATTGTCAGAGGGTCAGTGTGGAGGGAGTGCAGCATTGTAATAGGGTCAGTGTGGAGGGACTGCAGCATTGTCAGAGGATCAGTGTGGAGCGGGTGCAGCATTGTCAGAGGGTCAGTGTAGAGGGAGTGCATCATTGTCAGAGGGTCAGTGTGGAGGGAGTGCAGCATTGTCAGAGGGTCAGTGTGGAGGGAGTGCAGCAGTGTCAGGAAGTCAGGACGGAGGGAGTGCAGCATTGTCAGAGGATCAGTGTGGAGGGAGTGAAGCATTGTCAGTGGGTCAGTGTGGAGGGAGTGCATCATTGTCCGATGGTCATTGTGGGGGGAGTGCAGCAGTGTCAGAGGGTCAGTGTGGAGGGAGTGCAGCATTGTCAGAGGATCAGTGTGGAGGGAGTGCACAATTGTCAGAGGATCAGTGTGGTGGGAGTACAGCAATTTCAGTGGGTCAGTGTGGAGGGAGTGCAGAATTGTCAGAGGATCAGTGTAGAGGGAGTGCAGAATTATCAGAGGATCTGTGTGGAGGGGTGCAGCATTGTCAGAGGTTCAGGACGGGGGATCGCAGCATTGTCAGAGGATCAGTGTGGAGGGAATGCAGCATTGTCAGAGCATCAGTGTGGAGGGACTACAGCATTGTCAGTGGGTCAGTGTGAAGGAAGTGCCGCATTGTCAGAGGGTCAGTGTGGAGGGAGTGCAGCATTGTCAGAGGATCTGTGTAGAGGGAGTGCAGAATAATCAGAGGATCAGTGTGGAGAGGTTGCAGCATTGTCAGAGGATCAGTGTGGAGGGAGTGCAGCATTGTCAGAGGATCAGTGTGGAGGGGGTGCAGTATTGTCAGTGGGTCAGTGTGGGGGGAGTGCAGCAGTGTCAGAGGATCAGTATGGAGGGGGTGCAGCATTGTCAGAGAGTCAGGACGGAGGGAGTGCAGCATTGTCAGAGAGTAAGTGTGGAGGGAGTGCAGCATTGTCAGAGTGTCAGTGTGGAGGGGTTGCAGCATTGTCATAGGGTGAGCGTGTAGGGAGTGCATCCGTGTCAGAGGGTCAGTGTGGAGGGAGTGCAGCATTGTTAGAGGATCAGTGTTGAGGGAGTGCAGAATTGTCAGAGGCTCAGTGTGGAGGGAGTGCACCATTCTCATAGGATCAGTGTGGAGGGAGTGCAGCATTGTTAGAGGATCAGTGTTGAGGGAGTGCAGAATTGTTAGAGGATCAGTGTGGAGGGAGTGCAGCATTCTCAGAGGATCAGTGTGGAGGGGGTGCAGCAATGTCAGAGGATCAGTGTGGAGCGGGTGCAGCATTGTCAGAGGATCAGTGTGGAGGGGGTGCAGCGTTGTCAGAGTGTCAGTGTGGAGGGAGTGCATCAGTGTCAGAGGGTCAGTGTGGAGGGAGTTCAGCATTGTCAGAGGATCAGTTTGGGGGGAGTGCCGCATTGTCAGAGGGTCATTGTGGGGGGAATGCAGCAGTATCAGAGTGTCAGTATGGAGGGGGAGCAGCATTGTCAGAGAGTCAGGATGGAGGGAGTGCAGCATTGTCAGAGGGTCAGTTTGGAGGGAGAGCAGCATTGTCAGAGGATCAGTGTGGAGGGAGTGGATCATTGTCAGAGGGTCATTGTGGAGGGAGTGCAGCATTATCAGAGGGTCAGTGTAGAGGGAGTGCAGCATTGTCAGAGAGTCAGGATGGGGGATTGCAGCATTGTCAGAGGATCAGTGTGGAGGGAGTGCAGCATTGTTAGAGGATCAGTGTGGAGGAAGTGCAGCATTGTCAGTGGGTCAGTGTGAAGGAAGGTCAGCATTATCCGAGGATCAGTCTGGAGGGGGTGCAGCATTGTCAGAGGATCAGTTTGGAGGGAGTGCAGCATTTTCAGAGGATCAGTCTGGAGGGGGTGCAGCATTGTCAGAGGATCAGTGTGGGGGGAGTGCAGCATTGTCAGAGGATCAGTGTAGAGGGAGTGCAGAATTATCAGAGGATCAGTGTGGAGGGGGTGCAGCATTGTCAGAGGATCTGTGTAGAGGGAGTGCAGAATTATCAGAGGATCAGTGTGGAGGGGGTGCAGCATTGTCAGAGGGTCAGGACGGGGGATTGCAGCATTGTCAGAGGATCAGTGTGGAGGAAGTGCAGCATTGTCAGAGGGTCAGTGTGGAGGGACTACAGCATTGTCAGTGGGTCAGTGTGAAGGAAGTGCCGCATTGTCAGAGGGTCAGTGTGGAGGGAGTGCAGAATTATCAGAGGATCAGTGTGGAGAAGGTGCAGCATTGTCAGAGGATCAGCGTGGAGGGAGTGCAGCATTGTCAGAGAGTCAGTGTGGAGGGAGTGCAGCATTATCAGAGGATCAGTGTGGAGGGACTGCACCATTGTCAGAGGATCAGTGTGGAGCGGGTGCAGCATTGTCAGAGGGTCAGTGTGGAGGGAGTGCATCATTGTCAGAGGGTCAGTGTGAAGGGAGTGCAGCATTGTCAGAGGGTCAGTGTGAAGGGAGTGCAGCATTGTCAGAGGGTCAGTGTGGAGGGAGTGCAGCAGTGTCAGAGGGTCAGTGTGGGGGGAGTACAGCAGTGTCAGAGGGTCAGTATAGAGGGGGTGCAGCATTGTCAGGAAATCAGGACGGAGGGGGTGCAGCATTGTCAGAGAGTCAGGACGAAGGAAGTGCAGCATTGTCAGAGGGTAAGTGTGGAAGGAGTGCAGCATTGTCAGAGTACAAGTGTGGAGGGGTTGCAGCATTGCATTGGGTGAGCGTGTAGGGAGTGGATCAGTGTCAGAGGGTCAGTGTGGAGGGAGTGCAGCATTGTTAGAGGATCACTGTGGAGGAACTGCAGCATTGTTAGAGGATCAGTGTTGAGGGAGTGCAGAATTGTCAGAGGGTCATTGTGGAGGGAGTGCAGTATTGTCAGAGGGTCAGTGTGGAGGGAGTGCAGCATTGTCAGAGGGTCAGTGTGGAGGGAGTGCAGCAGTGTCAGAGGTTCAGTGTGGATGGAGTGCAGCAGTGTCAGAGGGTCAGTATGGAGGGAGTGCAGCATTGTCAGAGAGTCAGGACGGAGGGAGTGCAGCATTGTCACAGGGTAAGGGGGGACGGAGTGCAGCACTGTCAGAGGGTCAGTATGGAGGGAGTGCATCATTGTCAGAGGGTCAGTGTGGGGGGAGTGCAGCATTGTCAGAGGATCAGTGTAGTGGGAGTGCAGAATTATCAGAGGATCACTGTGGTGGGCGTACAGCAATCTCAGTGGGTCAGTGTGGAGGGAGTGCAGCATTGTCAGAGGATCAGTGTAGAGGGAGTGCAGAATTATCAGAAGATCAGTGTGGAGGGGGTGCAGCATTGTCAGAGGGTCTGTGTGGAAGAAGTGCAGCATTGTCAGAGGATCAGTGTGGAGGGACTACAGCATTGTCAGTGGGTCAGTGTGAAGGAAGTACCGCATTGTCAGAGGGTCAGTGTGGAGGGAGTGCAGCATTGTCAGAGGATCTGTGTAGAGGGAGTGCAGAATTATCAGAGGATCAGTGTGGAGAGGGTGCAGCATTGTCAGATGATCAGCGTGGAGGGAGTGCAGCATTGTCAGAGGATCAGTGTGGAGGGAGTGCAGCATTATCAGAGGATCAGTGTGGAGGGTGTGCAGCATTGTCAGAGGGTCAGTGTGGAGGGAGTGCAGCATTGTAAGAGGGTCAGTGTGGAGGGACTGCAGCATTGTCAGAGGATCAGTGTGGAGCGGGTGCAGCATTGTCAGAGGGTCAGTGTGGAGGGAGTGCATCATTGTCAGAGGGTCAGTGTGGAGGGAGTGCATCATTGTCAGAGGGTCAGTGTGGAGGGAGTGCAGCATTGTCAGAGGGTCAGTGTGGAGGGAGTGCAGCAGTGTCAGAGGGTCAGTGTGGGTGGATTACAGCAGTGTCAGAGGGTCAGTATGGAGGGGGTGCAGCATTGTCAGGAAGTCAGGACGGAGGGAGTGCAGCATTGTCAGAGCATCTGTGTGGAGGGACTGCAGCATTGTCTGAGGATCAGTGTGGAGCGGGTGCAGCATTGTCAGAGGGTCAGTGTGGAGGGAGTGCATCATTGTCAGAGGGTCAGTGTGGAGGGAGTGCAGCATTGTCAGGAAGTTAGTGTGGAGGGAGTGCAGCATTGTCAGAGGGTCAGTGTGGAGGGAGTGCAGCATTGTCAGAGGGTCAGTGTGGAGGGAGTGCCGCATTGTCAGAGGGTCATTGTGGGTGGAATGCAGCAGTATCAGAGTGTCAATATGGAGGGGGTGCAGCATTGTCAGAGAGTCAGTTTGGAGGGAGAGCAGCAATGTCTGAGGATCAGTGTGGAGGGAGTGGATCATTGTCAGAGGGTTATTGTGGAGGGATTGCTGCATTGTCAGAGGGTCAGTGTAGAGGGAGTGCAGCATTGTCAGAGAGTCAGGACGGGGGATTGCAGCATTGTCAGAGGGTCAGTGTGGAGGGAGTGCATCATTGTTAGAGATCAGTGTGGAGGAAGTGCAGCATTGTCAGAGGATCAGTGTGAAGGGAGTACACCATTGTCAGTGGGTCAGTGTGAAGGAAGTGCAGCATTG
Source organism: Chiloscyllium punctatum (assembly GCF_047496795.1). Lineage (NCBI taxonomy): Eukaryota > Metazoa > Chordata > Chondrichthyes > Orectolobiformes > Hemiscylliidae > Chiloscyllium > Chiloscyllium punctatum. Next base: position 13,779,352 of record NC_092788.1, on the reverse strand, counting down.
TCAGAGAATCAGTATGGAGGGGGTGCAGCATTGTCAGAGGATCAGTTTGGAGGGAGTGCAGCATTTTCAGAGGATCAGTGTGGAGGGGGTGCATCATTGTCAGAGGGTCAGTGTGGGGGGAGTGCAGCAGTGTCCGAGGGTCAGTGTGGAGGGAGTGCAGAATTATCAGAGGATCAGTGTGGTGGGCGTACAGCAATCTCAGTGGGTCAGTATGGAGGAAGTGCAACATTGTCAGAGGATCAGTGTAGAGGGAGTGCAGAATTATCAGAGGATCAGTGTGGAGGGGGTGCAGCATTGTCAGAGGATCTGTGCAGAGGGAGTGCAGAATTATCAGAGGATCAGTGTGGAGAGGGTGCAGCATTGTCAGATGATCAGCGTGGAGGGAGTGCAGCATTGTCAGAGGGTCAGTTTGGATGGAGTGCACAAATGTCAGAGGATCAGTGTCGTGGGAGTGCAGAATTATCAAAGGGTCAGTGTGGAGGGACTGCAGCATTGTCAGAGGATCAGTGTGGAGCGGGTGCAGCATTGTCAGAGGTTCAGTGTAGAGGGAGTGCATCATTGTCAGAGGGTCAGTGTGGAGGGAGTGCAGCATTGTCAGAGGGTCAGTGTGGAGGGAGTGCAGCAGTGTCAGAGGGTCAGTGTGGGGGGATTACAGCAGTGTCAGAGGGTCAGTGTGGAGGGGGTGCAGCATTGTCAGGAAGTCAGGACGGAGGGAGTGCAGCATTGTCAGAGCGTCAGTGTGGAGGGACTGCAGCATTGTCTGAGGATCAGTGTCGAGGGCGTGCATCATTGTCCGATGGTCAGTGTGGGGGGAGTGCAGCAGTGTCAGAGGGTCAGTGTGGAGGGAGTGCAGCATTGTCAGAGGATCAGTGTGGAGGGGGTGCAGCATTGTCAGAGGGTCAGTGTGGAGGGAGTGCACAGTTGTCAGAGGATCAGTGTGGTGGGAGTACAGCAATTTCAGTGGGTCAGTGTGGAGGGAGTGCAGCATTGTCAGAGGATCAGTGTAGAGGGAGTGCAGAATTATCAGAGGATCTGTGTGGAGGGGGTGCAGCATTGTCAGAGGGTCAGGACGGGGGATTGCAGCATTGTCAGAGGATCAGTGTGGAGGGAATGCAGCATTGTCAGAGCATCAGTGTGGAGGGACTACAGCATTGTCAGTGGGTCAGTGTGAAGGAAGTGCCGCATTGTCAGAGGGTCAGTGTGGAGGGAGTGCAGCATTGTCAGAGGATCTGTGTAGAGGGAGTGCAGAATAATCAGAGGATCAGTGTGGAGAGGTTGCAGCATTGTCAGAGGATCAGTGTGGAGGGGGTTCAGCATTGTCAGAGGGTCAGTGTGGAGGGAGTGCAGCATTGTCAGAGGGTCAGTGTGGAGGCAGAGCAGCATTATCCGAGGATCAGTGTGGAGGGGGTGCAGCATTGTCAGAGGGTCAGTGTGGAGGGAGTGCAGCATTGTCAGAGGGTCAGTGTGGAGGGACTGCAGCATTGTCAGAGGATCAGTGTGGAGCGGGTGCAGTATTGTCAGAGGGTCAGTGTGGAGGGAGTGCATCATTGTCAGAGGGTCAGTGTGGAGGGAGTGCAGCATTGTCATAGGGTCAGTGTGGAGGGAGTGCAGCATTGTCAGAGGGTCAGTGTGGAGGGAGTGCAGCAGAGTCAGAGGGTCAGTGTGGGGGGAGTACAGCAGTGTCAGAGGGTCAGTATGGAGGGGGTGCAGCATTGTCAGGAAGTTAGTGTGGAGGGAGTGCAGCATTGTCAGAGGGTCAGTGTGGAGGGAGTGCAGCATTGTCTGAGGATCAGTGTGGAGCGGGTGCAGCATTTTCACAGGATCAGTGTGGAGGGAGTGAAGCATTGTCAGTGAGTCAGTGTGGGGGGAGTGCAGCAGTGTTAGAGGATCAGTATGGAGGGGGTGCAGCATTGTCAGAGAGTCAGGACGGAGGGAGTGCAGCATTGTCAGAGGGTAAGTGTGGAGGGAGTGCAGCATTGTCAGAATGTCAGTGTTGAGGGGTTGCAGCATTGTCATAGGGTGAGCGTGTAGGGAGTGCATCCGTGTCAGAGGGTCAGTGTGGAGGGAGTGCAGCATTGTTAGAGGATCAGTGTTGAGGGAGTGCAGCATTCTCAGAGGATCAGTGTGGAGGGAGTGCAGCATTGTTAGAGGATCAGTGTGGAGGGGGTGCAGCAATGTCAGAGGATCAGTATGGAGGGGGTGCAGCATTGTCAGAGTATCAGTGTGGAGGGAGTGCATCATTGTCAGAATGTCAGTGTGGAGGGAGTTCAGCATTGTCAGAGGATCAGTTTGGGAGGCGTGCAGCATTGTCAGAGGGTCATTGTGGAGGGGATACAGCATTGTCAGAGGATCAGTGTGAAGGAAGTGCAGCATTGTCAGAGGATCAGTGTGGAGGGAGTGCCGCATTGTCAGAGGGTCATTGTGGGGGGAATGCAGCAGTATCAGAGTGTCAGTATGGAGGGGGAGCAGCATTGTCAGAGGGTCAGGATGGAGGGAGTGCAGCATTGTCAGAGGGTCAGTTTGGAGGGAGAGCAGCATTGTCAGAGGATCAGTGTGGAGGGAGTGGATCATTGTCAGAGTGTCATTGTGGAGGGAGTGCAGCATTGTCAGAGGGTCAGTGTAGAGGGAGTGCAGCATTGTCAGAGAGTCAGGATGGGGGATTGCAGCATTGTCAGAGGATCAGTGTGAAGGGAGTACAGCATTGTCAGTGGGTCAGTGTGAAGGGGGTGCAGCATTGTCAGAGGATCAGTTTGGAGGGAGTGCAGCATTTTCAGAGGATCAGTGTGGAGGGGGGGCATCATTGTCAGAGGGTCAGTGTGGGGGGAGTGCAGCAGTGTCCGAGGGTCAGTGTGGAGGGAGTGCAGCATTGTCAGAGGATCAGTGTAGTGGGAGTGCAGAATTATCAGAGGATCAGTGTGGTGGACGTACAGCAATCTCAGTGGGTAGTGTGGAGGGAGTGCAGCATTGTCAGAGGATCAGTGTAGAGGGAGTGCAGAATTATCCGAGGATCAGTGTGGAGGGGGTGCAGCATTGTCAGAGGGTCAGGACGGGGGATTGCAGCATTGTCAGAGGATCAGTGTGGAGGAAGTGCAGCATTGTCAGAGGATCAGTGTGGAGGGACTACAGCATTGTCAGTCGGTCAGTGTGAAGGAAGTGCCGCATTGACAGAGGGTCAGTGTAGAGGGAGTGCAGCATTGTCAGAGGATCTGTGTAGAGGAGTGCAGAATTATCAGAGGATCAGTGTGGAGAGTGTGCAGCATTGTCAGAGGATCAGCGTGGAGGGAGTGCAGCATTGTCAGAGGATCAGTGTGGAGGGAGTGCAGCATTATCAGAGGATCAGTGTGGAGGGGGTGCAGCATTGTCAGAGGGTCAGTGTGGAGGGAGTGCAGCATTGTCAGAGGGTCAGTGTGGAGGGACTGCACCATTGTCAGAGGATCAGTGTGGAGCGGGTGCAGCATTGTCAGAGGGTCAGTGTGGAGGGAGTGCATCATTGTCAGAGGGTCAGTGTGGAGGGAGTGCAGCATTGTCAGAGGGTCAGTGTGAAGGGAGTGCAGCATTGTCAGAGGGTCAGTGTGGAGGGAGTGCAGCAGTGTCAGAGGGTCAGTGTGGGGGGAGTACAGCAGTGTCAGAGGGTCAGTATAGAGGAGGTGCAGCATTGTCAGGAAATCAGGACGGAGGGAGTGCAGCATTGTCAGAGAGTCAGCACGGAGGAAGTGCAGCATTGTCAGAGGGTAAGTGTGGAGGGAGTGCAGCATTGTCAGAGTACAAGTGTGGAGGGGTTGCAGCATTGCATTGGGTGAGCGTGTAGGGAGTGCATCAGTGTCAGAGGGTCAGTGTGGAGGGAGTGCAGCATTGTTAGGGGATCAGTGTGGAGGAAGTGCAGCATTGTGAGAGGATCAGTGTTGAGGGAGTGCAGAATTGTCAGAGGATCAGTGTGGAGGGAGTGCATCATTGTCCGAGGGTCAGTGTGGAGGGAGTGCTGCATTGTCAGGGGGTCAGTGTCTGGGGAGTGCAGCAGTGTCAGAGGGTCAGTATGGAGGGAGTGCAGCATTGTCAGAGAGTCAGGACGGAGGGAGTAGAGAATTGTCACAGGGTAAGGGGGGACGGAGTGCAGCATTGTCAGAGTATCAGTGTGGAGGGGTTGCAGCATTGTCATAGGGTGAGCGTGTCGGGAGTGCATCAGTGTCAGAGGGTCAGTGTGGAGGGAGTGCAGCATTGTTAGAGGATCAGTGTGGAGGAAGTGCAGCATTGTTAGAGGATCAGTGTTGAGGGAGAGCAAAATTGTCAGAGGATCAGTGTGGAGGGAGTGCAGCATTCTCAGAGGATCAGTGTGGAGGGAGTGCAGCATTGTTAGAGGATCAGTGTGGAGGGGGTGCAGCAATGTCAGAGGATCAGTATGGAGGGGGTGCAGCATTGTCAGAGTATCAGTGTGGAGGGAGTGCATCATTGTCAGAATGTCAGTGTGGAGGGAGTTCAGCATTGTCAGAGGATCAGTTTGGGAGGCGTGCAGCATTGTCAGAGGGTCATTGTGGAGGGGATACAGCATTGTCAGAGGATCAGTGTGAAGGAAGTGCAGCATTGTCAGAGGATCAGTGTGGAGGGAGTGCCGCATTGTCAGAGGGTCATTGTGGGGGGAATGCAGCAGTATCAGAGTGTCAGTATGGAGGGGGAGCAGCATTGTCAGAGGGTCAGGATGGAGGGAGTGCAGCATTGTCAGAGGGTCAGTTTGGAGGGAGAGCAGCATTGTCAGAGGATCAGTGTGGAGGGAGTGGATCATTGTCAGAGTGTCATTGTGGAGGGAGTGCAGCATTGTCAGAGGGTCAGTGTAGAGGGAGTGCAGCATTGTCAGAGAGTCAGGATGGGGGATTGCAGCATTGTCAGAGGATCAGTGTGAAGGGAGTACAGCATTGTCAGTGGGTCAGTGTGAAGGGGGTGCAGCATTGTCAGAGGATCAGTTTGGAGGGAGTGCAGCATTTTCAGAGGATCAGTGTGGAGGGGGGGCATCATTGTCAGAGGGTCAGTGTGGGGGGAGTGCAGCATTGTCAGAGGATCAGTGTAGTGGGAGTGCAGAATTATCAGAGGATCAGTGTGGTGGACGTACAGCAATCTCAGTGGGTAGTGTGGAGGGAGTGCAGCATTGTCAGAGGATCAGTGTAGAGGGAGTGCAGAATTATCCGAGGATCAGTGTGGAGGGGGTGCAGCATTGTCAGAGGGTCAGGACGGGGGATTGCAGCATTGTCAGAGGATCAGTGTGGAGGAAGTGCAGCATTGTCAGAGGATCAGTGTGGAGGGACTACAGCATTGTCAGTCGGTCAGTGTGAAGGAAGTGCCGCATTGACAGAGGGTCAGTGTAGAGGGAGTGCAGCATTGTCAGAGGATCTGTGTAGAGGAGTGCAGAATTATCAGAGGATCAGTGTGGAGAGGGTGCAGCATTGTCAGAGGATCAGCGTGGAGGGAGTGCAGCATTGTCAGAGGATCAGTGTGGAGGGAGTGCAGCATTATCAGAGGATCAGTGTGGAGGGGGTGCAGCATTGTCAGAGGGTCAGTGTGGAGGGAGTGCAGCATTGTCAGAGGGTCAGTGTGGAGGGACTGCACCATTGTCAGAGGATCAGTGTGGAGCGGGTGCAGCATTGTCAGAGGGTCAGTGTGGAGGGAGTGCATCATTGTCAGAGGGTCAGTGTGGAGGGAGTGCAGCATTGTCAGAGGGTCAGTGTGAAGGGAGTGCAGCATTGTCAGAGGGTCAGTGTGGAGGGAGTGCAGCAGTGTCAGAGGGTCAGTGTGGGGGGAGTACAGCAGTGTCAGAGGGTCAGTATAGAGGAGGTGCAGCATTGTCAGGAAATCAGGACGGAGGGAGTGCAGCATTGTCAGAGAGTCAGCACGGAGGAAGTGCAGCATTGTCAGAGGGTAAGTGTGGAGGGAGTGTAGCATTGTCAGAGTACAAGTGTGGAGGGGTTGCAGCATTGCATTGGGTGAGCGTGTAGGGAGTGCATCAGTGTCAGAGGGTCAGTGTGGAGGGAGTGCAGCATTGTTAGGGGATCAGTGTGGAGGAAGTGCAGCATTGTGAGAGGATCAGTGTTGAGGGAGTGCAGAATTGTCAGAGGATCAGTGTGGAGGGAGTGCATCATTGTCCGAGGGTCAGTGTGGAGGGAGTGCTGCATTGTCAGGGGGTCAGTGTCTGGGGAGTGCAGCAGTGTCAGAGGGTCAGTATGGAGGGAGTGCAGCATTGTCAGAGAGTCAGGACGGAGGGAGTAGAGAATTGTCACAGGGTAAGGGGGGACGGAGTGCAGCATTGTCAGAGTATCAGTGTGGAGGGGTTGCAGCATTGTCATAGGGTGAGCGTGTCGGGAGTGCATCAGTGTCAGAGGGTCAGTGTGGAGGGAGTGCAGCATTGTTAGAGGATCAGTGTGGAGGAAGTGCAGCATTGTTAGAGGATCAGTGTTGAGGGAGAGCAAAATTGTCAGAGGATCAGTGTGGAGGGAGTGCAGCATTCTCAGAGGATCAGTGTGGAGGGGGTGCATCATTGTCAGAGGGTCAGTGTGGGGGGAGTGCAGCAGTGTCCGAGGGTCAGTGTGGACGGAGTGCAGCGTTGTCAGAGGATCAGTGTAGTGGGAGTGCAGAATTATCAGAGGATCACTGTGGTGGGCGTACAGCAATCTCAGTGGGTCAGTGTGGAGGGAGTGCAGCATTGTCAGAGGATCAGTGTAGCGGGAGTGCAGAATTATCAGAGGATCAGTGTGGAGGGGGTGCAGCATTGTCAGAGGGTCTGTGTGGAGGAAGTGCAGCATTGTCAGAGGATCAGTGTGGAGGGACTACAGCATTGTCAGTGGGTCAGTGTGAAGGAAGTACCGCATTGTCAGAGGGTCAGTGTGGAGGAAGTGCAGCATTGTCAGAGGATCTGTGTAGAGGGAGTGCAGAATTATCAGAGGATCAGTGTGGAGAGGGTGCAGCATTGTCAGATGATCAGCGTGGAGGGAGTGCAGCATTGTCAGAGGATCAGTGTGGAGGGAGTGCAGCATTATCAGAGGATCAGTGTGGAGGGGGTGCAGCATTGTCAGAGGGTCAGTGTGGAGGGAGTGCAGCATTGTAATAGGGTCAGTGTGGAGGGACTGCAGCATTGTCAGAGGATCAGTGTGGAGCGGGTGCAGCATTGTCAGAGGGTCAGTGTAGAGGGAGTGCATCATTGTCAGAGGGTCAGTGTGGAGGGAGTGCAGCATTGTCAGAGGGTCAGTGTGGAGGGAGTGCAGCAGTGTCAGGAAGTCAGGACGGAGGGAGTGCAGCATTGTCAGAGGATCAGTGTGGAGGGAGTGAAGCATTGTCAGTGGGTCAGTGTGGAGGGAGTGCATCATTGTCCGATGGTCATTGTGGGGGGAGTGCAGCAGTGTCAGAGGGTCAGTGTGGAGGGAGTGCAGCATTGTCAGAGGATCAGTGTGGAGGGAGTGCACAATTGTCAGAGGATCAGTGTGGTGGGAGTACAGCAATTTCAGTGGGTCAGTGTGGAGGGAGTGCAGAATTGTCAGAGGATCAGTGTAGAGGGAGTGCAGAATTATCAGAGGATCTGTGTGGAGGGGTGCAGCATTGTCAGAGGTTCAGGACGGGGGATCGCAGCATTGTCAGAGGATCAGTGTGGAGGGAATGCAGCATTGTCAGAGCATCAGTGTGGAGGGACTACAGCATTGTCAGTGGGTCAGTGTGAAGGAAGTGCCGCATTGTCAGAGGGTCAGTGTGGAGGGAGTGCAGCATTGTCAGAGGATCTGTGTAGAGGGAGTGCAGAATAATCAGAGGATCAGTGTGGAGAGGTTGCAGCATTGTCAGAGGATCAGTGTAGAGGGAGTGCAGCATTGTCAGAGGATCAGTGTGGAGGGGGTGCAGTATTGTCAGAGGGTCATTGTGGAGGGAGTGCAGCATTGTCAGAGGATCAGTGAGGAGGGGGTGCAGCATTGTCAGAGGGTCAGTGTGGAGGGAGTGCAGCATTGTCAGAGGGTCAGTGTGGAGGCAGAGCAGCATTATCAGAGGATCAGTGTGGAGGGGGTGCAGCATTGTCAGAGGGTCAGTGTGGAGGGAGTGCAGCATTGTCAGAGGGTCAGTGTGGAGGGACTGCAGCATTGTCAGAGGATCAGTGTGGAGCGGGTGCAGTATTGTCAGAGGGTCAGTGTGGAGGGAGTGCATCATTGTCAGAGGGTCAGTGTGGAGGGAGTGCAGCATTGTCAGAGGGTCAGTGTGGAGGGAGTGCAGCATTGTCAGAGGGTCAGTGTGGAGGGAGTGCAGCAGAGTCAGAGGGTCAGTGTGGGGGGAGTACAGCAGTGTCAGATGGTCAGTATGGAGGGGGTGCAGCATTGTCAGGAAGTCAGGACGGAGGGAGTGCAGCATTGTCAGAGCGTCAGTGTGGAGGGACTGCAGCATTGTCTGAGGATCAGTGTGGAGCGGGTGCAGCATTGTCACAGGATCAGTGTGGAGGGAGTGAAGCATTGTCAGTGGGTCAGTGTGGGGGGAGTGCAGCAGTGTCAGAGGGTCAGTATGGAGGGGGTACAGCATTGTCAGAGAGTCAGGACGGAGGGAGTGCAGCATTGTCAGAGGGTAAGTGTGGAGGGAGTGCAGCATTGTCAGAGTGTCAGTGTGGAGGGGTTGCAGCATTGTCATAGGGTGAGCGTGTAGGGAGTGCATCCGTGTCAGAGGGTCAGTGTGGAGGGAGTGCAGCATTGTTAGAGGATCAGTGTTGAGGGAGTGCAGAATTGTCAGAGGATCAGTGTGGAGGGAGTGCAGCATTCTCAGAGGATCAGTGTGGAGAGAGTGCAGCATTGTTAGAGGATCAGTGTTGAGGGAGTGCAGAATTGTCAGAGGATCAGTGTGGAGGGTATGCAGCATTCTCAGAGGATCAGTGTGGAGGGGGTGCAGCAATGTCAGAGGATCAGTATGGAGGGGGTGCAGCATTGTCAGAGTATCAGTGTGGAGGGGGTGCAGCGTTGTCAGAGTGTCAGTGTGGAGGGAGTGCATCATTGTCAGAATGTCAGTGTGGAGGGAGTTCAGCATTGTCAGAGGATCAGTTTGGGGGGAGTGCAGCATTGTCAGAGGGTCATTGTGGAGGGGATACAGCATTGTCAGAGGATCAGTGTGGAGGAAGTGCAGCATTGTCAGAGGATCAGTGTGGAGGGAGTGTCGCATTGTCAGAGGGTCATTGTGGGGGGAATGCAGCAGTATCAGAGTGTCAGTATGGAGGGGGAGCAGCATTGTCAGAGAGTCAGGATGGAGGGAGTGCAGCATTGTCAGAGGGTCAGTTTGGAGGGAGAGCAGCATTGTCAGAGGATCAGTGTGGAGGGAGTGGATCATTGTCAGAGTGTCATTGTGGAGGGAGTGCAGCATTATCAGAGGATCAGTGTGGAGGGGGTGCAGCATTGTCAGAGGGTCAGTGTGGAGGGAGTGCAGCATTGTAATAGGGTCAGTGTGGAGGGACTGCAGCATTGTCAGAGGATCAGTGTGGAGCGGGTGCAGCATTGTCAGAGGGTCAGTGGAGAGGGAGTGCATCATTGTCAGAGGGTCAGTGTGGAGGGAGTGCAGCATTGTCAGAGGGTCAGTGTGGAGGGAGTGCAGCATTGTCAGAGGGTCAGTGTGGAGGGAGTGCAGCAGTGTCAGAGTGTCAGTGTGGGGGGATTACAGCAGTGTCAGAGGGTCAGTATGGAGGGGGTGCAGCATTGTCAGGAAGTCAGGACGGAGGGAGTGCAGCATTGTCAGAGGATCAGTGTGGAGGGAGTGAAGCATTGTCAGTGGGTCAGTGTGGAGGGAGTGCATCATTGTCCGATGGTCAGTGTGGGGGGAGTGCAGCAGTGTCATAGGGTCAGTGTGGAGGGAGTGCAGCATTGTCAGAGGATCAGTGTGGAGGGGGTGCAGCATTGTCAGAGGGTCAGTGTGGAGGGAGTGCAGCATTGTCAGAGGATCAGTGTAGAGGGAGTGCAGAATTATCAGAGGATCAGTGTGGTGGGAGTACAGCAATTTCAGTGGGTCAGTGTGGAGGGAGTGCAGCATTGTCAGAGGATCAGTGTAGAGGGAGTGCAGAATTATCAGAGGATCTGTGTGGAGGGGGTGCAGCATTGTCAGAGGGTCAGGACGGGGGATTGCAGCGTTGTCAGAGGATCAGTGTGGAGGGAATGCAGCATTGTCAGAGCATCAGTGTGGAGGGACTACAGCATTGTCAGTGGGTCAGTGTGAAGGAAGTGCCGCATTGTCAGAGGGTCAGTGTGGAGGGAGTGCAGCATTGTCAGAGGGTAAGTGTGGAGGGAGTGCAGCATTGTCAGAGTATAAGTGTGGAGGGGTTGCAGCATTGTCATAGGGTGAGCGTGTACGGAGTGCATCAGTGTCAGAGGGTCAATGTGGAGGGAGTGCCGCATTGTTAGAGGATCAGTGTGGAGGAAGTGCAGAATTGTCAGAGGATCAGTGTGGAGGGTGTGCATCATTGTCAGAGGGTTAGTATGGAGGCAGTGCAGCATTGTCAGAGGGTCAGTGTGGAGGGGGTGCATCATTGTCAGAATGTCAGTGTGGAGGGAGTTCAGCATTATCGGAGGATCAGTGTGGAGGAAGTGCAGCATTGTCAGAGGATCACTGTGGAGGGAGTGCAGCATTGTCAGACGATCAGTGTGGAGGGTGTGCATTATTGTCAGAGGGTTAGTATGGAGGAAGTGCAGCATTGTCAGAGGATCACTGTGGAGGCAGTGCAGCATTGTCAGAGGATCAGTGTGCAGGGAGTGCAGCATTGTCAGAGGGTCATTGTGGTGGGGGTACAAAATTGTCAGAGGATCAGTGTGGAGGAAGTGCAGCATTGTCAGAGGATCAGTTTGGGGGGAGTGCAGCATTGTCAGAGGGTCATTGTGGTGGGGGTACAAAATTGTCAGAGGATCAGTGTGGAGGAAGTGCAGCATTGTCAGAGGATCACTGTGGAGGCAGTGCAGCATTGTCAGAGGAACAGTGTGGAGGGGGTGCAGAATTATCAGAGTGTCAGTGTGGAGGGAGTGCATCATTGTCAGAATGTCAGTGTGGAGGGAGTTCAGCATTGTCAGAGGATCAGTGTGGAGGGGGTGCAGAAATTATCAGAGTGTCAGTGTGGAGGGAGTGCATCATTGTCAGAGGATCAGTGTGGAGGAAGTGCAGCATTGTCAGAGGATCAGTGTGGAGGGGGGTGCAGCATTGTCAGTGGGTCAGTGTGGAGGGAGTGCAGCATTGTCAGAGGATCAGTGTGGAGGGAGTGCAGCATTGTCAGAGGGACAGTGTGGAGGGAGTGCAGCATTGTCAGAGGATCAGTGTGGAGGGAGTGCAGCATTGTCAGAGGGTCAGTGTGCAGGGAGTGCAGCAGTGTCCGAGGGTCAGTGTGCAGGGAGTGCAGCATTGTCAGAGGGTCAGGACGGAGGGAGTGCCGCATTGTCAGAGGATCTGTGTGGACGGGGTGCAGCATTGTCAGAGGGTCAGTGTGGAGGGAGTGCAGCATTGTCAGAGGATCAGTGTGGAGGGAATGCAACTTTGTCAGAGGATCAGTATGGAGGGAGTGCAGCATTGTCAGGGGGTCAGTGTGGAGGAAGTGCAGCATTGTCAGAGGGTCAGTGTGGATGGAGTGCAGCATTGTCAGAGGGTCAGTGTGGAGGGAGTGCAGCATTGTCAGACGGTCAGTATGGATGGAGTGCAGCATCTCACTCTCACACACACCTATCTCTCACCCTCTCTCTCACCCCCCCCTCTCTCTTACCCTTCTCTCTCACACACACCTATCTCTCACCCTCTCTCTCTTACCCCCACTCTCTCACACCCTCTCTCTCTCTTATCTCTCTCTCTCACCCCTTATCCTCACCCCTCTCTCTCGCCCCTCTCTTTCAGCTCCTCGCACTCTCTCACCCTCTCTCTCTCACCTCTCTCTCTCACCTTCTCATCTCACCCTCTCTCTCAGGCCCTCTCTTCCAGGCCCTCACAATCCCTCACACCTCTCTTTCTCACCCACTCTCTCTCAAACCTCTCTCTCTCACATTCTCCCTCACCCCCTCTCTCAGGCCCTCTCTCTCTCTCTCTCACCCTTCTCTCTCACCCCCTCTCTCTCTCACTCCCCTCTCTCGCTTACACCCCCCTCTCTCACACACCCCCTCTCTCTCTCTCACCCGTCTCTCAATCTCACCCCTCTCTCTCTCACCCTCTCTCTCTCACCCCTCTCTCAAGCCCTCTCTCTCTCTCTCTCACCCTTCTCTCTCACCCCTCTCTCTCACTCCCCTCTCTCGCTTACACCCCCCTCTCTCACACACCCCCTCTCTCTCTCTCACCCGTCTCTCAATCTCACCCCTCTCTCTCTCACCCTCTCTCTCTCACCCCTCTCTCAGGCCCTCTCTCTCTCTCTCTCACCCTTCTCTCTCACCCCTCTCTCTCTCACTCCCCTCTCTCGCTTACACTCCCCTCTCTCACACACCCCCTCTCTCTCTCTCACCCGTCTCTCAATCTCACCCCTCTCTCTCTCACCCTCTCTCTCTCACCCCTCTCTCAGGCCCCCTCTCTCTCTCTCTCACCCTTCTCTCTCACCCCTCTCTCTCTCACTCCCCTCTCTCGCTTACACCCCCCCCTCTCTCACACACCCCCCCCCTCTCTCACCCGTCTCTCAATCTCACCCCTCTCTCTCTCACCCTCTCTCTCTCACCCCTCTCTCAGGCCCTCTCTTTCAGGCCATCGCGCTCTCACACCCCCCCCTCTCTCTCACACACCTCTCTCTCAACCCCCTGTCTCACACTCATTCTCTCTCACCTCTCTCACAACCCTCTCTCTCTTACCCCTCTCTCTCACCCTCTTTCTCATCCCTTCTATCTCACCCCCTCTCTCACCCCCTCTCTCTCAGGCCCTCTCTTTCAGCCCCTCTCTCTCACACGTCTCTCTCTCTCACACACCTCTCTCTCACCCTCTCTGTCTCATCCCTCTCTTTCACCCCCCCTTCTCTCACCCCCTCTCTGACCACCCCCTCTCCCAACCCCTCTCTCACCCCCCCTCTCTCTCACCCCTCTCTCTCTCTCACCTCTCTCTTTTACCCCTCTCTCTCTCATCTCTCTCTCTTATCCGCGCTCTCACCCCTTCTCTCTCACCCCTTTTCTCTCACCCCCCTCTTTCTCAGTCCCCTCTCTCTATCAGCCCCCGTCTCTCCCCAGTCTCTCCCACCCTGATCTCTCTCACACACCTTTCTCTCAAGCCTGTCTCTCTCACCCTCTCTCTATCTCACCCCCCTCTCTTCAGGCCCTCTCTCTCTCTCATCCCCTCTCTGTCTTATCTCTCCCTCTCACTCTGTCTCTCGCATCCTCCTCTGTCTCTCACCCTTTCTCTCTTACACCCTCTCTCTCTTACCCCCTCTCTCTCACACACACCTCTCTCTCAGCCAATCTCCCTCACCCCTACTCTCTCACCGCCTCTCTCACCTCCTCTCTCTCAGGCCCTCTCTCTCTCACCCCCCTCTCTCTCTCACCTTCCTCTCTCTCTCACACCCCCTCTCTCTCACCCTTCTCTCACACCTCTCTCTCTCATCTCTCTCTTTCTCTCTCACCCCCCTCTCATTACCCCCCTCTCTCACCCCTCCTCACCCCTCTCTCTCTCTCCCCCTCTCTCTGTCACCCCCCCTCTTTTTCACCCCTCTTTCTCACACCCCCCTCTCTCACCCCCCTCACTCTCACAACCCTCTCTGTCTCATCCCTCTCTCTCACGCCCTCTCTCACCCCCCCTCTCTCCCGCACCCCTCTCTCTCTCTCACCACCTCTCTTTCTTCGCCCTCTCACTCTCTTACCCCCCTCCCACTCTCACCACTCTCCTCTCTCACCCCTCTCTCTCTCACCCCCCTCTCTCACCCCCCCTCTCTTACCCCCTCCCACTCTCAACCCTCTCTCTCTCACCCCTCTCTCTCTCACCCCCCCTCTCTCTCACCCCCCCTCTCTCACCCCCTCTCTCTCACCCCCTCTCTCTCACCCCTCTCTCTCACCCCTCTCTCTCACCCCTCTCTCTCACCCCCCTCTCTCACCCCTCTCTCTCTCACCCCTCTCTCTCACCCCCCTCTCTCTCACCCCCCTCTCTCTCACCCCTCTCTCTCTCACCCCTCTCTCTCACCCCTCTCTCACCCCCCTCTCTCACCCCTCTCTCTCACCCCTCTCTCTCTTACCCCTCTCTCTTTCACACCCCCTTACGTCTCTCTCTCACCCCCTCTCTATCCCCCACTCTCACTCACCGCTTTTCTCTTTCTCACCCCCCTCTCTCCCCCACCACGATCTTTCTCATCCTCCCTCTCTCTCTCACCCTCTCACCCTTCTCTCTCTTCCCCCTCTCTCTCTTACGCCTCTCTCTCTCACCCTCTCTTTCTCTGCCTGTCTCTCTCTCTCTCTTTCACCCACTCTCTCACACCCTTCTCTCTCTCACCCTCTCTCTCTCACCCCTCTCTCTCTCACCACTCTCTCTCATCCCTCTCTCTCTCAGCCCCCCGTCCTCTCTCCCCAGTCTCTCCCACCCAGATCTCTCTCACACACCTTCTCTCACACTCCTCTCTCTCTCCCACCCCTCTCTCTCTTTCCCCCCTCTCTGTCTCACCCCCCTCTCTCAGGCCCTCTCTCTCTTTCACCCCTCTCTCTTTCACTCCCTCTCTCTCTTACCTGCCTCTTACCCTATCTCTCTTACCCTCTCTCTCTCACCCCTCTCTCTCTAACTCAGCCTATCTCTCTCTCACCCCCGTCTCTTTCTCACCCGCTCTCTCTTCCACACCGGTCTCTCTCATACCCCTTCTCATCCTAACCCCTCTCTTTCTTACCCCTCTCTCTAAACCGCTCTCTGTATCCCGCTCTATCGCCCCCCACCCTCTCTCTCTCTCTCAGCCTGTCTCGGTCTCACCCCTTCCTTCTCTCTTTCACACCTGCTCTCTCTTCCACCCCGATCTCTCACCAACCTCTCCCTCATCCCCACTCTCTCTCTCACCCACTTCTCCCTCTCTCAGCCCCCCCCTCACCCCCTCTCACCCAGCTCTCTCTCACACGCCTCTTACAGCCCCTCTCTCTCAAACCCCTCTCTCTCAAACCCATCTCTCTGTCACCTCTCTCTTTCTCTCACCACTCGAACTGTCTTACCTTCTCTCCCCCTCTCTCTCCCTCTCTCTCCCCCTCTCTCACCCTCTCTCTCACCTCTCTCTCCCTCACACAACCCTCTCTCTCATGCCCTCTCTCTCTCAAACCATCCCTCTCTCCCACCCTCCCACTCTCACACCCTTCTCTCTCACCCCTCTCTCTCACACCCCTCTCTCTCTCACCCTCCCTCTCTCATGCTGTCCCTCTTTCCCCCTCCCACTCTCATCCCTCCTCTCTCACACTCTCCCTATCTCACCCATCTCTCTCATCCCCTCCCGCTCTCATCCACCCTCTCTTGCACCCCCTGTCTTTCTCATCCCCTTCTCTCTCTCACTGCCTCTCTCTCTCACACACCCTTTCTCTCTCACCTTGTTATCTCTCTCCCCCTCGCGCGCTCTCACACCCTCTATCTCCACCCTGCTCTTTCACTCTCACACCTGTCTCCCTGTCACCCCTCACCCTCTCTCCTCTTTACACCCTCTCTCTCCCCGTCCTCTCTCTCATCCCCTCCTCTCTCTCGCTCTATTGCCTTCTGTCTCTCGTTCCCTTTTTCTCTCTCTCATTCCCTTTCCCTCTCGTGCTCTGTCTCACACCCCTCTCTCTCTCTCTCTCTCTGTATACCCCCTCTCTTGCACCCTCTTTTATTGTTCACCCCATTTCTCTCTCTCTTTTGACCCCTTTCTTCCTCCCTCCTCCTTGCTCTCGCTCTGTCTCTCTCTAGCGCCCATTCTCTCTCCCCATCGTCCTCACACCCCTCTAACTCTCATCTGTTCACTCGTTCTCTCTCTCTCTGTCTCTCTCTTTCTCTCTCAACCCATCATTCACTGTCTATCTCACCCCCTCTCTCACCCCTTTCCCTCTCTCTCTCACGTCCCATCTCTCTCATCCCTCTTTCTCTTGCTGTCCCCCTTTCTCTCTCACCCCTTCTCTATCTCTCCCCCTTTCTCTCAATCCCTCTCTCTCACCCCCTCTCTCTCCCACTCTCTCTCCCACCTCCTCTCTCTCACACCCCTCACATTCACTCTTTATCTGACCCTCTCTTTCTCTCCCCTCTCTCTCATTCTCAGCCCTCTCTCTCTCCCCTCTCTCCCTTTCTCACCCCTCTCTCTCTCACCCCTTTCTCTCTCACCCCCCTCTCTCAACCCCTCTCTCTCACCCTCGCTCTCACCCTCTCTCTCTCACCCCCCTCATCCTCCTCTCTCTCTCACCCGCTCTCTATCACTCTCTCAAATTCCCTCTCTCTCTAAAACCCCTCTCTCTCACCCCTTGCTCTTTCTCTCTCTCTCTCTCACCCCCTCTATCTCACCCCCGCAACCGCTCTCTCTCACTCCTCTCTCTCACTTTATCGATCTCTCTCTCTTACATCCTCACCCGCACTCTCTCTCACCACCCCTCTCTCTCTTACCCCTCTCTCTCGCCCCCTCCATCTCTCCCACCCTCTCTCCAGTCTCTTTCTCATCCCCTCTCTCTCCTTTTTCACTCCTCTCTCTCACCCCATCTCACTCTCACCCCATTTCTCTCAACCCCTCTCTTTCCCATGCCCTTTCTCCCAGCCCCTCTCCGTCTCACCTTCAGTCTTTCTCTGACCCACTCTCTCCCCTTTGTCTCTCCCCCTTTCTCTCTCACCCCCCTCACATCGCCCTCTCTCACTCACCCCACTCCCTCACACACCCTTCTCTCTCCCACCCCCTGTTTCTCTCACCCTCTCTCTCTAACCCATCTCTCTCATCCTCTCTCCCTCTCTCAACCTCTCTCTCTACTTCCTTCTCTCTCAACCCCTCTTTCACTCTCCCCCACTCTCTCAACCCCTCTCTCTCTCCCAACCCCCTCTCTGTCTCACGTCCAATCTTTCTCTGACCCACTCTCACTCCCCCTTTGTCTCTCCCCCTTTGTCTCTCCCCTTCCTCTCACCCCCTCATATCGTCCTCTCTCACTCACCCCCTCTCTATCTCTCACTATCTCTCACATCCAACTCTCCCTCAACCCTCTCTCTCACCCCCTCTCTCTCTCTCACCCTCTTCTCTCCCTCAACCCTCTCTCTCACCCCCTCTCTCTCTCACCCTCTTCTCTCCCTCAACCCTCTCTCTCAAACCCTCTCTCTCAACACCTCTCTCTCTCACCCCTCTCTCTCTCACCCCTCTCTCTGGCCCCAACTCTCTCTCCCTACCCCTCAACCAGCCTCACTCTCTCATCCACTCACTCTCTCACACTCTCACTCTTTCACCCCCTCTCTCAACCCTCTCTCTCAACCGTCTCTCTCTCTCACACCCCTCTCTCTCTCACCCCTCTTTTCTCTCCCCTCCTTCTCTCTCTCTCACCCCCATCTCTCTCTCTCACCCCTCGTTCTCTTACCCCTCTCTCACACTCCCTCTCTCTCTCACTCCCCCTCTCTCTTATACCCTCTCTCACCCCTCTCTCTCTCACCACAGTCTCTCTCTCTCTCTGTCCCACCCCCTCTCTCTCACCCCCCTCTCACCCCAACCCCTCTCTCTCGCCACTTCTCTCTCACCCGCTCTCTCTTTCTCACTCACGCTCTCTCTTTCTCACGTACATTCTCTCTTTTTCACTCACTCTCTCTCTTTCTCAACCCCTCTCTCTCACCCCATTTCTCTCAACTCCTCTCTCTGTCCCCCTCTCTCTCCCCCTCTCTCTCCCCTCTCTCTCTCCCCTCTCTTGCCGCCCACTCTCTACCCCCTCTCTCCCCCGTCACACCCCCCTCTCTCTCACTCGCATCTCACTCTCTCACCCCACTCTCACTCTCACCCCCCCCACTCTACCGCTCGCTCTCTTCCTCTTGCGGTCTCTCTCACTCTCTCACCCGTTTCCCACACTCTCTCTCTCTCTCTCCCTGCCTCTCTCCCTCTCTCTTGCCTCCCTCTCTCTCTTATCTCACGGTTTCTCTCGTTTGCTCTCTCTCGCTCGTGCTCGCTCTCTCTCTGTCACACATACTCTCTCTGTCTGTCACTCTCACTCTCTCTCCCTCTCCATCAGTCCACCCTATCTCTCTCACCTCTTCTCTCTCACTCTTGCTCTATCGTTCTCTGTCTGTCACTCTCTCAACCCTCATTCTCACTCCCTCTCTCTCTCAC
This sequence comes from Chiloscyllium punctatum, assembly GCF_047496795.1. NCBI lineage: Eukaryota > Metazoa > Chordata > Chondrichthyes > Orectolobiformes > Hemiscylliidae > Chiloscyllium > Chiloscyllium punctatum. Next base: position 13,761,165 of record NC_092788.1, on the reverse strand, counting down.
TCCCCTCTCTCACCACCCCCTCTCTCAACACCCCTCAATCGCCCTTCCCCTCACTCTCTCTCCCCCTCAGTCTCTCACCCCCCCCTCAATCCCTTACTATCTCTCACATCCAACTGTCTCGCAACCCTCTCTCTCACCACCCCCCCCTTCTCTCTTCCTCACCCCTCTCTCCCACCCCAATCTCTTTCACAACCCCCTCTTTCTCACATACACTGTCTCTCACACCCTCGCTCTCTTACCCCTTCCGCCTCTCCCACCATCTTTCTGCCTCTTTCTTATCCCCTTTCTCTCCTTCTCACTCCCTCTCTCTCACCCCCACTCTCTCTCACCCTTCTCTGTCATTCACTCCCACTTCTCCCTCTCACCACCCTCTCACCCAGCTCTCTCTGTCTCATCCCCCTCTCTTTACCACCCCCCCTTCCACCCGCTCACTCTCTCACCCCCTCTCTCTCCCAGCCCCTCTCTCTCACCCCTTGTTCCATCATCCCACTATCTCTCAGCACTCCTCTCTCAAACTCCCTCACTCTCTCATCCCCTCACTCTCTCACACCCTCACTCTCACAACCCCTCTCTCTCAACCCCCCTCTCTCTCACCCCCTCTCTCTCTTACCCCTCTCTCTCTCTCACCCCCCTCTCTCTCGCCACCCCCTCTCTCAACCCCCTCACTCTCTCATCCCCTCAGTCTCTCACCCCCTCACTCTCTCACCCCCTCTCTCTTAACTCCTTTCTCTCTCACAGTTCCATCTCTCTCTCACCCCCTCCCTCTCTCCCCTCTCTCTCCGTCATCCCTCTCTCTCCCACCCCAATCTCTTTCACATCCCCCCTCTCTCTCACACACTCACACACTCACTCGCTCTCTGTCCCCGCCGTCTCTCTCACCTCTCTCTCTGCCTTTTTCTTATTCCCTCTCTCTCCTTCTCACTCCCTCTCTCACTCCCTCTCTCTCTTAATGCCTCTCTCTCCCCCACCTCCACTCTGTCACTCAGTCCCACCTCTTCCTCTCACCGCACTCTCGCCCAGCTCTCTCTCTCACCCCCCTCTCTCTCTCACCTCCCTCTCTCTCAACCCCTCTCTCTCACCCACTCTCTCTCTCACACGCTCTCCTTCACACTCCACTCTCTCTCTTACCCCCTCCCCACTTTCTCTCTCAATCACCCCTTGTCTCTCACCCCCTCTCTCTCCCACCTCCCTCTCTCTCACTCCCTCTCTCTCTCTTAGCCCACTCTCAAACCCCCTTTCACTCCCATCTCACTCTCTCACCCCACTCTCTCTCTCGGACCACGTCTCTCTCTCTTTCCCACCCTCTCTGTCTCACACACCTTCTCTCTCACACCCCTTCTCTCTCTCTCACACCCCTCTTTCTCACCACGTCTCTCTCACTTCCTCTCTCTCATCCCCTCTCTCCCCCCTCTCTCTCTGACTTCTCTCTCTCTCACCCCCTCTCTCACACACACTCTCACACACCCTCGCTCTCTCACCCCTCTCTCTCTCATACCCCCTCTGTGTCACTCACTCCCACCTCTCCCTCACACTGCCCTCTCACCCAGCTCTCTCTCTCTCACCCCCTCTCTCTCCCACACCCCCTCTCTTCCACCCTCTCACTCTCTCACCTCCACCCCTCTCTCTCACCCCCCACCCCTCTCTCTCACCCCCCACCCCTCTCATCTCAACCCTCCCTCTCTCTCATCCCCTCTCTCTCTCAACCCCGCTTTCTCACCCCTCGCTCTCTCACCCCTTTTCTCACACACCTCTTTCTCACTCCCTGTGTCTCTCACCACCCCCTCTCTCAACCCCCTCACGCTCTCATCCCCTCTCTTTCACCCCTCTCTCTGTCACCCCCTCTCAACCCTCCTCCCACTCTCACCCCCCTCACCCCTCTCCCTCTCTCTTACTCCACACTCTCTCCCTCTAACCCCTCCCCATCTCACCCCTCTCGCTCATCCTCCCCTCTCTCTCTCACCCCTGTTTTTCTCTCACACCCTCTCTCACCCCTGTCTCTCTCACTCCCTCTGTCTCTCACCGCCGCACTCTCACCACCCCCTCTCTCAACACACCTCAATCTCTCATCCCATCACTCTCTCACCCCCTCAATCTCTCACCCCCTCTCTCTCAACCCCTCTCTCTTTCACATCCGAATCACTCTCACTCCCCCTCTCTCTCACACACACACTCTCACACACCCTCGCTCTCTCACCCCCTCCCTCTCTCGTACCATCTCTCTGTCTCTTTCTCATCCCCTCTCTCTCCTTCTCGCTCCCTCTCACCCGCTCCCTCTCTCATCCCCTCTCTCTCCCACACCCTCCTTCTCTCTCTCACCCCCATCTCTCTCTCAACCCCTCACTCTCTCATCCCCACTCTCACCCCTCTCTCTCTCACCCCCTCTCACTCTCAACCCCCTCTCTATCACCCCTCGCTCTCTTACCCCTCTCTCTAACACTCACTCTCTCTCACTCCCTCTCTCTCTTACCCCTCTCTCACACCCTCTCTCTCACTCCCATCTCACTCTCTCACCCCCTCTCTCTCTCACCACAGTCACTCTCTCTGTCCCACCCCCTCTGTCTCACACCCCTTCTCTCTCACCCCTCTCACCCCACCCCCACTCTCTCACCCCTTCTCTCTCACCCGCTCTCTCTTTCTCACTCACGCACTCTCTCTCTCACATACACTCTCTCTTTTTCATTCACCCTCTCTTTCTCACCCTCCTGTCTCACCACCCCCTCTCTCAACACCACTTAATCGCCCATCCCCTCACCCTCTCATTCCCATCAGTCTCTCACCCCCTCTCAATTCCGCACTCTCTCTCACATCCAACTCTCTCTCACTCCCCTCTCTCTCACCCCCCCTCTCTCTCACCACCCCCCTCCCTTCTCTCTTCCTCACCCCTCTCTCCCACCCCAATCTCTTTCACATCACCCTCTCTCTCACATACACTCTCACACACCCTCGCGCTCTCACCCCCTCCCTCTCTCCCACCATCTCTCTGCCTCTTTCTCCTCCGCTTTCTCTCCTTCTCACTCCCTCTCTCTCACCCCCGCTCTCTCTCTCACCCCTCTCTCTCCCACCCCTTCTCTGTCACTCACTACGACTTCTCCCTCTCACCGCCCTCTCACCCAGCTCTCTCTGTCTCATCCCCCTCTCTTTCCCACCCCCCTTCCACCCTCTCACTCTCTCACCCCTCTCTCTCTCAACCCTCTCTCTCTCACCCTTCTGTCTCTCACCCTCCACCAACTCTCTCTCTCAACACACCTCTCTCTCAACTCCTCTCTGTCACCCCTAACTTCCGTCATCCCTCTCTCTCTCAGCACGCCCTCTCTCAAACCCCCTCACTCTCTCATCCCCTCACTCTCTTACCCCTCTCTCTCACTCCCTCTCTCTCACGCCCTCTCTCTCACCACCCCCTCTCTCAACCCCCTCACTCTCTAACCCCCTCAGTCTCTCACCCCCACTCTCTCAACCCCTCTTGCTCTCACATTTTCCTCTCTCTCACCCCCCTCTCTCTCCCCTCTCTCTCCGTCACCCTTCTCTCTTCCACCCTAATTTCTTTCACATTCCCATCTCTCGCACACACACTCTCACACACCCTCACTCTCTTACCCCCTCCCTCTCTCCCAACATCGCTCTGCCTCTTTCTTATTCCCTCTCTCTCCTTCTCGTCCCTCTCTTTAACTTCTCTCTCTCACTCGTCTCTCTCTCCCACGCCCTGTCTGTCACTCACCCCCACCTCTCCCTCTCACCGCCCTCTCACTCATCTCTCTCTCTCACACCCTCTCTCTCACCCCTCTCTCTCTCACCCCTCTCTCTCTCACACCCCTCTCTTACTCTGTCAACCCCTCTCTCTCAACGGTCTCTCTCTCACTCCCTCTCTCTCACCCCTCTCTCTCAACACCCCCTCTCTCAACACCCCTCAAACTCTCATCCCCTCACTCTCTCATCCCCTCAGTCTCTCTCCCCACGCTCTCTCAACCCCGCTCTCTCTCTCTCACATCCATCTCTCTCTCACCCCCCCTCTCTCCCCTCTTTCTGCCACCCCTTTCTCTCTCACCACCATCTCTTTCACATCCCCCTCTCTCTCACACACACTCTCACACACCCTCGCTTTCTCACCTCCTCCCTCTCTCCCACCATCTCTCTTTCTTTCTCATCCCTCTCTCTCCTTCTCGCTCCCTCTCTCTCACCCCCTCTCTCTCCCACTCCCTCTGTGTCACTCACTCCCACCTCTCCCTCTCACCCAGCTCTCTCGCTCACCCCCTCTCTCTCCCACACCCCCTGCCTTCCACCCTCTCACTCTCTCACCCCTCTCTCTTTAACCCTCCACTCCTATCCTTCTCACCCCCCACCCCTCTCACTCTCAACCCCACTCTCTCTCTCACTCCCCTCTCTCTCAACCCCTCTTTCTCACCCCCTCTCTCTCTCACTCCCCCTCTCTCTCACTCCCCCTCTCTCTCACCCCCTCTCTCTCTCACTCCCCCTCTCTCTCACTCCCCCTCTCTCTCACCACCCCCTCTCAAGCCCCCTCACTCTCTCACCCCCTCAGTCTCTCACCCCCCTCTCTCAACCCCTCGTTCTCTCTCACATCCACCGCTCTCACCCCCTCTCTCTCCCCTCTCTCTCCGTCACCACTGCCTCTCCCACCCCAATCTCTTTCACATCCCCCCTCTCTCTCACACACTCTCACACACCCTCGCTCTCTGTCCCCACCGTCTCTCTCACCTCTCTCTCTGCCTTTTTCTCTTCCCCTCTCTCCTTCTCACTCCCTCTCTCACTCCCGCTCTCTCTTCCTGCCTCTCTCTCCCACCCCCACTCTGTCACTCACGCCCACCTCTTCCTCTCATGGCCCCTCTCGCCCAGCTCTCTCTGTCTCACCCCCCTCTCTCTCCCACACCCCTCTCTCTCACCCCCCTCTCTCTCTCACCTCCCTCTCTCTCACTCCCTCTCTCTCACCCCTCTCTCTCACCCACTCTCTCTCTCACACCCTCTCCTTCACACTCCACTCCCTCCCCACTTTCTCTCTCAATCACCCCTTGTCTCTCACCCCCTCTCTCTCCCACCTCCCTCTCTCTCACTCCCTCTCTCTCTCTTCGCCCACTCTCACACCCCCTTTCACTCCCATCTCACTCTCTCACCCCTCTCTCTCTCTCTCACTGCCATCTCTCTCTCTCTCTCTCTGTCCATTCCCTCTGTCTCTCACCCCTTCTCTCTCAACCCCTTCTCACCCCACCCTCTCTCTCACCCCTCGCTCTCTCACCCCCTCTCTCTTTTTCACTCACTCTCTCTTTCTCACCACACTCTCTCTCACTCCCTCTCTCTCAACTCCTCCCTCTCTCCACCTCTCTCTCTTCCCTCTCTCCACCTCTCTCTCTTCCCTCTCTTGCCCCCACTCTCTAACCCCTCTCTCCCCATGTCTCTCACACCACCTCTCTTTCACTCCCATCTCACTCTCTCACCCCACTCTCTCTCTTAGCCGACGTCTCTCTCTCTCTTTCACACCCTCTCTGTCGCACACACCTTCGCTCTCAAATTCCTAACTCTCACACCCCTTCTCTCTCACACCCCTTCTCTCTCTCACACCCCTGTTTCTCACCACCTCTCTCTCAACTCCTCTCTCTCACCCCGTCTCTCCCCCCTCGCTCTCTCACCCATCTCTCTCACCCACTCTCTCTCTCACACCCTCTCCTTCTACCTCGACTCTCTCTCTTACCCCCTCCCCACTTTCTCTCTCTCAAACACCCCTTGTCTCTCACCTGCTCTCTCTCACACCTCTCTCTCACTCCCTGTGTCTCTCACCACCCCTCTCTCACCACCCCATCTCTCAAACCCCCTCACTCTCTCATCCCCTCTCTCTGACTCCTCTCTCACCCCCTCTCACCCTCCTCCCTCTCTCACCCTCTCACTCCTATCCCTTTCTCTCTTACCCCACGCTCTCTCTCGAACCCCTCCCCCTCACCCCTCTCGCTCACCCCCTCTTTCTTTGTCCCTCTCTATCTCTCACCCCTTTATTTCTCTCTCAACCTCTCTCTCACCACTCTCTCTCACACACTCTCTCTTTCTCTATCAACCCCTCTCTTTCACCCCTCTCTCTCTCACTCCCTCTCTCTCTAACCGCCTCCTCTCACCACCCCCTCTCTCAACACCCTTCAATCTCTCATCCCTCACTCTCTAATCCCCTCAGTCTCTCATCCCCCCAACCCGTCTCCCTCTCTCACATCCATCTCTCTCTCAACCCCCTCTCTCTTCATCCCCTCTCTCAACCCCCTTCAATCTCTCATCTTCTCACTCTCTCACCCCATCAGTCTCTCACACCCTCTCTCTCCCACCTTCCTCTCTCTCTCACCACTCTCTCTCTCACCACTCTCTCTCACACCCTCTCTCTCACTCCTCTTTCTCTCACCCTCTCTCTCACACACACTATCATGCACCCTCGATCTCTCACCCCCTCCCTCTCTCCCACCATCTCTCTGCCTCTTTCTCATCCCTCTCTCTCCTGCTCGCTCCCTCTCTCTCGCCCACTCCCTCACCCCTCTCTCACACCCCCTCTGTGTCACTCACTCCCACCTCTCCCTCTCACCACCCTCTCACCCAGCTCTCTCTCCCTCGCCCCCTCTCTCACCCCTCTCTCACACCCCCTCTGTGTCACTCACTGCCCTCTCACCCAGCTCTCTCTCTCACCCCCTCTCTCTCCCACACCCCTCTCTTCCACCCTCTCACTCTCTCACCCCGCTCTCTCTCTCACCCCCACCCCTCTCTCTCACCCCCCCACCTCTCTCACTCTCAACCCCTTTCTCACCCCTCGCTCTCTCACCCCTTTTCTCACACACCTCTCTCTCACTCCCTGTGTCTCTCACCACCCCTCTCTCAACCCCCTCACTCTCTCATCCCCTCTCTCTCACCCTTCTCTCTGTCACCCCCTCTCAACCCTCCTCCCTCTCTCACCCCCTCACCCCTCTCCCTTTCTCTCTTACTCCACACTCTCTCCCTCTAACCCCTCCCCCCTCTCACCCTTTCGCTCACCCCCCCTCTCTCTACCCTCTCTCTCTCTCTCACCCCTCTCTTTCTCTCTCAACCCTTCTCTCTCTCACCACTCTCTCTCACATCCTCTCTCTCGCCCCTCTCTCTCTCTCAGGCCTTTCTTTCTCTGTCAACTCCTCTCTCTCACCCCTCTCTCTCTCACTCCCTCTCTTTCTCACCGCCCCCCTCTCACCACCCCCTCTCTCAACACACCTCAAACTCTCATCCCCTCACTCTATCAACCCCTCAGTCTCTCACTCCCCTCTCTCTCAACCCCCCTCTCTCTCTCACATCCATCTCTCTCTCTCTCACTCCCCCCTCCCATCCCAATCTCTTTCACATCCCTCTCTCTTGCACACACTCTCAGACACCCTCGCTTTCTCACTCCTCCCTCTCTCCCACCATCCCTCTGCCTCTCTCCTTCTCGCTCCCTCTCTCTCACCCCTCTCTCTCTCTCATCCTCTCTCTCTCACCCCCTTTCACCCCTCCTCCCTCTCTCACCCCCTCACCCACTCCCTCTCTCACACCCTTTCTCTCTTACCCCTCGCTCTCTCTCTCTAACCCCTCCCCCTCTCACCCCTCTCGCTCAGCCCCTCTCTCTCACCCACTCTCTCTCTCTCAAATCGTCTCCTTCTCACTCCACTCTCTCTCTTACCCCCCCACTTTCTCTCTCAATCTCCCCTTCTCATTCAACCCCTTCTTACCCCCACCCCCTCTCTCTCCTCCTCTCTCTGCCCCCTTCTCTCTCCCTCTCCATCTCCCTCTGTCTCTCACACCCCCTCTCTCTCCATCCCATCTTACTCTCTCACCCCATTCTCTCTCTCACCCCACGTCTCTCTCTCACACCACTTCTCACTCTCACACCTCTTCTCACTCTCATACCCCTTCTCTCTCACACCCCTTCTCACTCTCACACCTCTTCTCACTCTCACACCCCTTCTCTCTCACACCCCTTCTCACTCTCACACCTCTTCTCACTCTCACACCCCTTCTCTCTCACACCCCTTCTCACTCTCACACCTCTTCTCACTCTCACACCCCTTCTCTCTCACACCCCTTCTCACTCTCACACCTTCTCACTCTCACACCCCTTCTCTCTCACACCCCTTCTCACTCTCACACCTCTTCTCACTCTCACACCTCTTCTCACTCTCACACCCCTTCTCTCTCACACCCCTTCTCACTCTCACACCTCTTCTCACTCTCACACCCCTTCTCTCTCACACCCCTTCTCACTCTCACACCTCTTCTCACTCTCACACCCCTTCTCTCTCACACCCCTTCTCTCTCTCACACCCACTGTCACTCACACACCCCCTCTGTCTGGCCCCTCTCTCTCCCACTCTCGCGCTCTCGCTCCCCTCTCTCTCTCGTCCCCTCTCTTTCCCCTCTTCGCCCACCACTCTCTCTCCCCCTGTCTCTCCCCACTTTTTTCCCCACTCTTTCACCCCTCTCTACACCATTTCTGTCCACCCCCTCACCCCCACTCTCTCTCTACCCCTCTCTCTCCACTCTCTTTCTCCCCCTATCTTGCCCCCACTCTCACACCGTCTCTCACCACCCCCTCTCTCACCACCCTCTCTCTCATCCCCTCTCTCTCACCCCACTCTCTCTCACCACTTCACCTCCCTCCCTCTCTCACCTCTCACCCCTCTCCCTCACTCACGCCCTTTCTCTCTTACCCCTCACTCTCTCTCTCTAACCCCTCCCCCTCTCACCCCTCTCTCTCACCCACTCTCTCTCACACCCTCTCCTTCTCACTCCACCATCTCTATTACCCCCTCCCCACTTTCTCTCTCAATCACCCCTTGTCTCTCACCACCGTCTCACCCCCACCCGCTCTGTCAACCACTCTCTCTCTCTCTCTCACCCCGCGCTCTCTTTCTCACTGATGCTCTCTCTTTCTCACTTACACTCTCTTTTTTCACTCACTCTCTCTCTCTCCCTCCCCTCTCTCTCGCCCTCCTCACTCTCTCTCTCACCCCTCTCTCTCTGACCACACTGTCTCTCTCTCTCTGTCCCACCCCTCTGTCTCTCACCCCTTCTCTCTCACACTCCTATCACCCCAACCCCTCTGTCTCTCACCCCTTCTCTCTCACCTGCTCTCTCTTTCTCACTCACGCTCTCACTTTCACTCACTGTCTCTCTCTTTCTCACATCCTCTCTCTCGCCCTCCCCTCTCTCACCCTCCCCTCTCTCTCTCTCTGCCGTCTCCCTCCCTCCCCTCTCTCGCTCTCCGCTCTCTCTCTCTCTCCCCTCTCTCTCGCCCTCCCCACTCTCTCTCCCTCCCCCTCTCTCGCCCTCCCCTCTTTCACACTCCCCTTCACTCGCCCTCCCCTCACTCGCTCTCCCCTCTCTCTCCCTGCACTCTCTCCCGCCCTCCCCTCTCTCTCGCCCTCCCCTCTCTCTCCCTGCACTCTCTCTCGCCCTCCCTTCTCTGGACCTCCCCTTTCTCTCCCTCCGGTCTCTCTCCCTCCCCCTCACTCTCTTTCCACTCTCTCGCCGTCCCCTCCCTCTCTCTCTCCCTCCCCCTCACTCTCTTTCCACTCTCTTGCCCTCCCCTCCCTCTCTCTCCCTCCCCTCTTTCTCGCCCTCCCCCTCTCACCCTCCCCTCGCTGTCGCCCTCCCCTCTCACTCTCCCTCCCCTTCTCTTCATCCACTCTCTCGCCCTCCCCTCTTACTCTCCCTCCCCTCTTACTCTCCCTCCTCTCTCACTCTCCCTCCCACTCACTCTCCGTCCCCACTCACTCTCCCTCCCCTCTTACTCTCCCTCCCCTCTCTCTCGCCCTCCACTCGCTCGGCCTCCCCCTCTCTCCCACCCTCTCACTCCCCTCTTATTTCTACTCCCTCCCCCTCTCACCTCTCTCACGCCCTCCTCTCCCCTCCTCTGTCCTCCATCCTCTCTCTTCCTTCCTCTCTGCCCCCTCCCCTTCTCTCTCTTTCCTTGTCTCGCTACCTCTCTCGCTGTCACCCTCTCTCTCTGTCCCCATCTCTCTCTGTCCCCCTCTCTCTCCTACCCTCTCTCTCTGTCGACTTCTCTCTCTGTCCCCCTCTCTCTCACTCGCCCTCTCTCTGCCCCCTCTCTCTCTGCCCTTCTCTCTCTCTGTCCCCTCTCTCTGTCCCCCTCTCTCTCTGTCCCCCTCTCTCTCTGTACCCCTCTCTCTGTCCCACTCTCTCTCTCTCTGCCCCTCTCTCTCTCCCCCTCTCACTCCCCCTCCCTCTGTCCCCCCTCTCTCCCTGTCCCCCTCTCTCTGTCCCCTTCTCTCTCTCTCCCCCACTCTCTCTGCCCTCCCATCTTGTTGCCCACTCTCTGACGCCCTCTCTCTCTGCCCCTCTCTCTCTCTGACACCCTCTCTCTCTCCACCTCTCTCTGTCCCCCTCTCTCTCTGTCCCCTTCTCTCTCTGTCCCCCTCTCTCTCGCCCTCTCTCTGACCCCCACTGTCTCTGTCCCCCTCTCCCTGCCAACTTTCTCTCTGTCACCCTCTCTCTCTCCCCCCTCTCTGTCCCCCTCTCTCTCTCCCTCTCTCTCTGTCCCCCCTCTCTGATGCCCTCTCTCTGACCGCCTCTCTCTCTGCCCCCTCTCTCTGTCCCCCTCTCTCTCTGTCCCCTCGCTCTCTGTCCCCTCTCTCTCTGTCCTCCCCTCTCTCTGTTCCCCTCTCTCTTTGTCCGCCTCTCTTTGTCACTGCTCTCTCTGTCCCCCCTGTCTTTGTCCCCCACTCTCTCTCTCCCCCCCTCTCTGTCGCACTCTCTCTGATCCCCTCTCTCTGCCCCTCTCTCTCTGTCCCCCTCTCTCTCGCCCTCTCTCTGTCCCCCTCTCTTTCTGCCATCCTCTCTCTGTGTCACCCTCTCTCTGTCCCCCTTTCTCTCTGTCACCCTCTCTCTCCCTCTCTCTCTGTTACTCTCTCTCTCTGTCCCCTTCTCTCTCTGTTCCATTCCCACTCTGTCCCCTATTTTGTCTGTCCCCTTAACTCTCTGTACCCCTCTCTCTCTCTCTCCCCTCTCTCTGTCCCCCTCTCTCTCCTACCCCTCTCTCTCTGTCCTCTTTCCTCTCTGTCCCCCTCTCTCTCACTCGCCCTCTCTCTGCCCTCCTCTCTCTCCCCCCTCTCACTCCCCCTCTCTCTGTCTTCCTCTCTCCCTGTCCCACACTCTCTCTGCCGCAATCTCTGTGACCCCCTTTCTTTGCCACTCTCTCTGTCCCCCTCTCTCTCTGTCCCCCCATCTCTGTTACCCCCTCTCTGACCCCCTCTCTCTCTGCCCCCTCTCTCTGTCCCCCTCTCTCTCTGTCATCCTCTCTCTCTGTCTCCTCTCTCTCTGTCCCCCTCTCTTTGTAACCCCTCTCCCTGTCCCCCCTCTCTTTGTCTTCCCCCTCTCTGTCCCCCTCTCTCTCCCCTCTCTCTCGCCCTCTCTCTCTGTCCCCTTCTATCTCTGTTCCCTTCTCACGCTATCCCCCACTCTCTCTGCTGCAATCTCTGTGACCCCCGTCTCTCTGTCCCCCTCGCTCTCTGTCGCACTCTCTCTGACCCCCTCTTTCTCTGCCCCTCTCTCTCTGCCCCCTCTCTCTCTGCCCACTCTCTCTATCACCCCTCTCTCTGCCCCCCCTTTCTCTGTCGCTCTCTCTCTCTATTCCCCCCTCTCTCGGTTGCCCTTTCTCTGAAGCCCTCTCTCTGCCCCTCTCTCTGTGCCCTTCTCTCTCCCTCCCCCTCTCTCTCTGCCCCCTCTCTCTGCCACCCTTCTGTCCCCATCTCTCTGTCACACATCTCTCTGTCCCCCCTCTCTGTCGCCCTCTTTCTGATCCCCTCTCTCTAACCCCGCTTTTCTCTCTGTCGCCCTCTCTCTCTACCCTCTTCTCTCTCTGTCCCGCACTCACTCTATCCCCTCTCTCTCTCTGTCACCCTCTCTCTCTCTTTCCCCCTCTCTCTCTGTCATCCTGTCTCTGTCGCCATCTCTCTGTCGCCCTCTCTGTCTCTCTCCCTCTCTCTCTGTCCCCCTCGCTCTCTGTTACCCTCTCTCTCTGTTCCCCTCTCTCTGTCCCCCTCTCTCTGTCCCCCTCTCTCTCTAACCCCCTGATTTTCTCTCCCCTCTCTCTGTCCCATTCTCCCTCTGACCCCCACTCTCCCTGTCCCCCTCTCTCTCTTCCCCCCCGTCTCGCGCTCTCTCTGACACCCACTCTCTCTTTCCCCCTCTCCCTGCCACCTCTCACTCTGCCCCCTCTCTCTCACTCTCCCCCCCTCCCCCTCTCTCTGTCCCCCACTCTCCTCTGTCCCCTTCTCTGTCTGTCACCCTCTCAATCTCTCCCCCTCCGTCTGCCCCCTCTCTCTCTGTCCCCCTCTCTTTCTGACCCCCCCTCTCTCTCTGCCCCTCTCTATCTGTCCCCCTCTCTTTGTCACTCTTCTCTCTGTCCCCCCTCGCTTTGTCCCCCTCTCTCTGCCCCTCTCTCTCTGTTCCCCACTCTCTCTCTCCCCCTCTCTCTGCCCCCCTCTCTCTCTCTGCCCTCCACTCTCTCGGTCCACCTCTCTCTCTGTCCCCCTCTCTCTCTGTTATCCTCTCTCTGTCGCCATCTCTCTGTCGCCCTCTCTCTCTGTCCCCCTCTCTCTCTGTCCCCCTTCTCTCTCTCTGTCCCCTTCTCTCTCTGTTCCCTTCTCACGCTGTCCCCCACTCTCTCTGCCGCAATCTCTGTGACCCCCTCTCTGCCCCTCTCTCTCTGTCCTCCCTCTCTCTGTTCCCTATTCAGTCTGTCCCCCTCTCTGTCTTTCACCCTCTCTCTCTCCCCCTCTCTCTGTCCCCCTCTCTCGCCTCCGCCTCTCTATCTGTCCACTTCTCTCTCTGTCCCCTCTCTCTCACACGCCCTCTCTCTGCCCCCCTCTCTCTGCCCTTCTCTATCTCTGTCCCCCACTCTCTCTGTCCCACTCTCTCTCTGTTACCCTCCCTCTCTGTTCCCCTCTATCTGTCCCCCTCTCACTGTCCCCCTCTCTCTCTGCCCCCTCTCTCTCTACCCCCCTTACTCTCTCTCCCCCTCTCTCTGTCCCCTTTCTCTCTGGTCCCCACTCTCCCTGTCCCCCTCTCTCTGTGTCACCCTCTCTCTCTCTCCACCTCTCTCTGTCCCCCTCTCTCTCTCGCCCTCTCTCTGACACCCACTCTCTCTGTCCCTCTCTCCCTGCCACCTCTCTCTCTGCATTCCTCTCTCTCCCCCCTCACTCCCCCTCTCTCTGTCCCCCACTCTCTCTGTCCCCCTCTCTTTCTGAACCCCTCTCTCTCTGTCCCTCTCTCTCTGTCCCCCTCTCTTTGTCACCCTTCTCTCTGTCCCCCCTCGCATTGTTCCCCCTCTCTCTGCCCCTCTCTCTCTGATCCCCACTCTCTCTCTCCCCCTCTCTCTCTCGCCCTCTCTCTGCCCCCCTCTCTCTGACCTCCTCTCTCTCTGTCCACTGCTCTCTCTGTCCCCCTCTCTCTCTGTCATCCTCTCTCTGTCGCCGTCTCTCTGTCGCCCTCTGTCTCTGTCCCCCTCTCTCTCTGTCCCCCTTCTCTCACTCTGTCCCCCTCTCTCTGTCCCCCTCTCTCTGTCCCCCCTCTCTCTGTCCCCCCTCTCTCTCTCTGTCCCCCCTCTCTCTCTCCCTCTCTCTCTGTCCCCTCTCTCTCTGTCCCCACTCTCTCTCTCCCTCTCTCTCTGTCCCCTCTCTCTCTGTCCCCTTCTCAATGTGTGCCCCATCTCTCTCTCTCCCTCTCTCTCTCTCTCTCCCCCTCTCTCTCTGTCCCCTTCTCAATGTGTGCCCCATCTCTCTCTCTCCCTCTCTCTCTCTCCCCCCCTCCTGTCCCCTCTCTCTCTGTCCCCCTTCTCAATGTGTGCCCCATCTCTCTCTCTCCCTCTCTCTCTCTCCCCCTCTGTCTCTGTCCCCCCCCTCTCTCTGTCCCCCCTTCTCTCTCTCTCTCCCTCTCTCTCTCTCCCCCACTCTCTCTTTCCCCTTCTCTCTCTGTTCCCTTCTCACTCTGCCCCCCACTATCTCTGCCCCCTTCTCTCTCTGTACCCCTCTCTCTCTCTCTCCCTCTCTCTGTCCCCCTCTCTTTCCTACCCCTCTCTGTCTAACCACTTCTCTCTGTGTCCCCCTCTCACTCGCCCTCTCTCTGTCCCCTCTCTCTCTGTCACCCTCTCTCTCTGTTCCCCTCTCTATCTCTCCCCCTCTCTCTGTCCCCCTCTCTCTCTCTGCCACCTCTCTCTCCCTACCTCCATGACTCTCTCTCCCCCCTCTCTGTGTCCGCTTCTCTCTCTGTCCCCCTCTCTCTGGCCCCCACTCTCTCTGTCCCACTCTCCCTGCCACCTCTCTCCCTCTGCCCCAATCTCTATCCCCCCCTCTCTCACCCTCTCTCTGTCCACCTCTTTCACTGTACCCCTCTCTCTCTGTCCCCTTCTCACTCTGTCCCCTTCTCTCTTTGTACCCCACTCTCTCTCCCCCCTCTGTCTGTTTCCCTCTCTCTCTGTCACCCTCTCTCTCTGTTCCCCTCTCTCTCTGCCCCTCTCTCTCTGTCCCCCTCTCTTTGTCATCCCTTCTCTCTGGACCCCCTCGCTTTGTCCCCCCTCTCTCTGTCCCCCCTCTATCTGCCCCTCTCTCTCTGTCCCCCTCTCTTTGTCATCCCTTCTCTCTGGACCCCCTCGCTTTGTCCCCCCTCTCTCTGTCCCCTTCTCTCTCTGTCCCCCTTCTCTCTCTGTCCCCCTTCTCACTCTGTCCCTCACTCTCTCTGCCCCTTCTCTCTCTGTACCCCTCTCTCTCTCTCCCCCTCTCTCTCTGCCCCCCTCTCTCTCTGTCCCCCTCTCTCTCTCCCCCTCTCTCTGTCCCCCTCTCTTTCCTACCCCTCTCTCTCTAACCACTTCTCTCTGTCCCACTCTCTCTCCCTACCTCCATCACCCTCTCTCCCCCTCTCTCTGTCCGCTTCTCTCTCTGTCCCCCTCTCTCTCTCGCCCTCTCTCTGGCCCCCACTCTCTCTGTCCCACTCTCCCTGCCACCTCTCTCTCTGCCCCCACTATCTATCCCACCCTCTCTCCCCCTCTCTCTGTCCCCCTCTCTCACTCCCCCCTCTCTCACTGTACCCCTCTCTCTCTGTCCCCTTCTCTCTCTGTCCCCCACTCTCTCTGTCCCCCTCTCTCTCTGTCACCCTCTGTCTCTGTCATCCTTTCTCTGTCACCATCTGTCTGTCGCCCTCTCTCTCTGTACCCTTCTCTCTCTGTCACCCCCTCTCTCTCTCCCTCTCTCTCTGTCCCCCTCTCTCTCTCCCTCTCTCTCTGTCCGTCTCTCTCTGTCCCCTTCTGTCTCTGTTCCCTTTTGACGCTGTCCCCCACTCTCTCTGTCCCCTTCTCTCTCTGTCACCCCCTCTCTCTCTCCCTCTCTCTCTGTCCCCCTCTCTCTCTCCCTCTCTCTCTGTCCCCCTCTCTCTGTCCCCTTCTCTCTCTGTTCCCTTTTGACGCTGTCCCCCACTCTCTCTGTTCTCCTCTCTCTCTGTCACCCTCTCTCTCTGTTCCCCTCTCTCTATCACCCACTCTCTCTGTCCCCGACTCTGTCTGTTACCCTCTCTCTCTCCCCCTCTCTCTGCCCCCTCTCTCTCTGTCCTCCTCTCTTTCTGACCCCCTCTCTCTCTGTCCCATTCTCTCTCTGTCCCCCCCCTCTCTCTCTCGCCCTCTCTCTGACACCCACTCTCTCTGTCCCTCTCTCCCTGCCACCTCTCTCTCTGCCCTCCTCTCTCTCTCCCCCCCATCACTCCCCCTATCTCTGTCCCCCACTCTCTCTGTCCCCCTCTCTTTCTGAACCCCTCTCTCTCTGTCCCTCTCTCTCTGTCCCGCTCTCTTTGTCACCCTTCTCTCTGTCCCCCCTCGCTTTGTTCCCCTCTCTCTGCCCCTCTCTCTCTGCCCCCCTCTCTCTCTGCCCTCCTCTCTCTCTGTCCACCTCTCTATCTGTCCCCCTCTCTCTCTGTCATCCTCTCTCTGTCGCCATCTCTCTGTCGCCCTCTCTATGTCCCCCTCTCTCTCTGTCCCCCTTCTCTCTGTCCCCTCTCTGTCTGTCCCCCCATCTCTCTGCCCCCCCCCTCTCTGTCCCTCTCTCTCTCTGTCCCCCCTCTCTCTGTCCCCTCTCTCTCTCTCTTTCCCCCCCTCTCTCTGTCATCCTCTCTCTGTCGCCCTCTCTCTGTCCCCTCTCTCTCTTTCCCCCTTCTCTCTCTCTGCCTCTCTGTCGCCCTCTCTCTCTGCCCTCCTCTCTTTCTGTCCCCCACTCACTCTGTCCCCTCTCTCTCTGTCACCCTCTCTCTCGTTCCCCCTCTCTCTGTCATCCTTTCTCTGTCGCCATCTCTCTGTCGCCCTGACTCTCTGTCTCCCTCTCTCTCTGCCCTCCTCTCTCTCTGTGCCCTTCTCTCTCCGTCCCCCTCTCTCTCTGTCGCCCTCTCTCTCTGCCCTCCTCTCTCTCTGTGCCCTTCTCTCTCCGTCCCCCTCTCTCTCTGTCCCCTCTCTCTCTGTCCCCCCATCTCTCTGCCCCCCCCTCTCTGTCCCTCTCTCTCTCTCCCCCGCTCTCTCTGCCCCCTCTCTCTCTCTCTTTCCCATCCTCTCTCTGTCATCCTCTCTCTGTCGCCATCTCTCTGCCCCCTCTCTCTCTGCCCCTCTGTCTCTCTGTCCCCTCTCTTTGTCACCCCTCTGTCTGGCCCCGCTCTCTCTGCCCCCATGTCTCTGCCCCCCTCTCTCTGCCCCCCTCTCTCTCTGCTACCCTCTCTCTCTGTCCCCCTCTCTATCTCACCCCTCTCGCTGTCCCCATCTCTTTGTCCCCCTCTCTCTCTGTCCCCCGTCTCTCTGTCGCTCTCTCTCTCTCCCCCCTCTCTTTGTCCCCCCTCTCTCTCTCCCCCCTCTCTCTGTCCCCCTCTCTTTCCTACCCCTCTCTCTCTAACCACTTCTCTCTGTCCCACTCTCTCTCCCTACCTCCATCACCCTCTCTCCCCCTCTCTCTGTCCGCTTCTCTCTCTGTCCCCCTCTCTCTCTCGCCCTCTCTCTGGCCCCCACTCTCTCTGTCCCACTCTCCCTGCCACCTCTCTCTCTGCCCCCACTATCTATCCCACCCTCTCTCCCCCTCTCTCTGTCCCCCTCTCTCACTCCCCCTCTCTCACTGTACCCCTCTCTCTCTGTCCCCTTCTCTCTCTGTCCCCCACTCTCTCTGTCCCCCTCTCTCTCTGTCACCCTCTGTCTCTGTCATCCTTTCTCTGTCACCATCTGTCTGTCGCCCTCTCTCTCTGTACCCTTCTCTCTCTGTCACCCCCTCTCTCTCTCCCTCTCTCTCTGTCCCCCTCTCTCTCTCCCTCTCTCTCTGTCCGTCTCTCTCTGTCCCCTTCTGTCTCTGTTCCCTTTTGACGCTGTCCCCCACTCTCTCTGTCCCCTTCTCTCTCTGTCACCCCCTCTCTCTCTCCCTCTCTCTCTGTCCCCCTCTCTCTCTCCCTCTCTCTCTGTCCCCCTCTCTCTGTCCCCTTCTCTCTCTGTTCCCTTTTGACGCTGTCCCCCACTCTCTCTGTTCTCCTCTCTCTCTGTCACCCTCTCTCTCTGTTCCCCTCTCTCTATCACCCACTCTCTCTGTCCCCGACTCTGTCTGTTACCCTCTCTCTCTCCCCCTCTCTCTGCCCCCTCTCTCTCTGTCCTCCTCTCTTTCTGACCCCCTCTCTCTCTGTCCCATTCTCTCTCTGTCCCCCCCTCTCTCTCTCGCCCTCTCTCTGACACCCACTCTCTCTGTCCCTCTCTCCCTGCCACCTCTCTCTCTGCCCTCCTCTCTCTCTCCCCCCCATCACTCCCCCTATCTCTGTCCCCCACTCTCTCTGTCCCCCTCTCTTTCTGAACCCCTCTCTCTCTGTCCCTCTCTCTCTGTCCCGCTCTCTTTGTCACCCTTCTCTCTGTCCCCCCTCGCTTTGTTCCCCTCTCTCTGCCCCTCTCTCTCTGCCCCCCTCTCTCTCTGCCCTCCTCTCTCTCTGTCCACCTCTCTATCTGTCCCCCTCTCTCTCTGTCATCCTCTCTCTGTCGCCATCTCTCTGTCGCCCTCTCTATGTCCCCCTCTCTCTCTGTCCCCCTTCTCTCTGTCCCCTCTCTGTCTGTCCCCCCATCTCTCTGCCCCCCCCTCTCTGTCCCTCTCTCTCTCTGTCCCCCCTCTCTCTGTCCCCTCTCTCTCTCTCTTTCCCCCCCTCTCTCTGTCATCCTCTCTCTGTCGCCCTCTCTCTGTCCCCTCTCTCTCTTTCCCCCTTCTCTCTCTCTGCCTCTCTGTCGCCCTCTCTCTCTGCCCTCCTCTCTTTCTGTCCCCCACTCACTCTGTCCCCTCTCTCTCTGTCACCCTCTCTCTCGTTCCCCCTCTCTCTGTCATCCTTTCTCTGTCGCCATCTCTCTGTCGCCCTGACTCTCTGTCTCCCTCTCTCTCTGCCCTCCTCTCTCTCTGTGCCCTTCTCTCTCCGTCCCCCTCTCTCTCTGTCGCCCTCTCTCTCTGCCCTCCTCTCTCTCTGTGCCCTTCTCTCTCCGTCCCCCTCTCTCTCTGTCCCCTCTCTCTCTGTCCCCCCATCTCTCTGCCCCCCCCTCTCTGTCCCTCTCTCTCTCTCCCCCGCTCTCTCTGCCCCCTCTCTCTCTCTCTTTCCCATCCTCTCTCTGTCATCCTCTCTCTGTCGCCATCTCTCTGCCCCCTCTCTCTCTGCCCCTCTGTCTCTCTGTCCCCTCTCTTTGTCACCCCTCTGTCTGGCCCCGCTCTCTCTGCCCCCATGTCTCTGCCCCCCTCTCTCTGCCCCCCTCTCTCTCTGCTACCCTCTCTCTCTGTCCCCCTCTCTATCTCACCCCTCTCGCTGTCCCCATCTCTTTGTCCCCCTCTCTCTCTGTCCCCCGTCTCTCTGTCGCTCTCTCTCTCTCCCCCCTCTCTTTGTCCCCCCTCTCTCTGTCCCCCCTCTCTCTGTCGCACTCACTCTGTCCCCTCTCCTTCTGTCACCCTCTCTCTCTCTTTCCCCCTCTCACTCTCTGTCCCCCCTCTCTCTGTTCCCCGCCCTCTCTGTCCCCCTCTCTCTCTGTACCCCCTATCTCTGCCACCCTCTCTCTGCCCACCTCTCTCTGCCCCCTCTCTCTGCCCCGTCTTTCTCTGCCCCCACTCTCTCTGTCCCCCCTCTCTTTGTCACCCCCTCTCTCTGTCGCACTCTCTCTGAGCCCCTCTCTCTGCCACATTCTCTCTGTCCCCTTCTCTTTCTGTCACCGTCTCTCTCTCTGCCCCCCTCTCCCTACCACTCTCAATCTCTCTCCCCCTCTCTCTGTCCCCTTCTCTCTTTGACCCCTACTCCCTCTGTCCCCATCTCTCTCTGTCAGCCTCTCTCTCTCTCCACCTCTCTCTGTCCCCCTCTCTTTCTGTCCCCCCCTCTCTGATGCCCTCTATCTGACCCCTCCCTCTCTGCCCTCTTTCTCTGTCCCCCTCTCTCTCTGTCCCACCCGCTCTCTGTCCCCTCTCTCTCTGTCCTCCCCTCTCTCTGTTCCCCTCCCCCTCTGTTCCCCTCTCTTTGTCACCCCTCTCTCTGTCCCCCTCTCTTTTTCCCCCTCTCTCTCTGTTCCCCCCCTCAGTCGCACTCTCTCTGACCCTCTCTCTCGGCCCTCTCTCTGTCCCCCTCGCTCTCTCCCCCTCTCTCTCGCCCTCTCTCTGTCCTCCACTCCCTCTCCCTCTCTCTCTGTCCCTCTCTCTCTCTGTCCCTCTCTCTCTCTGTCCCCTTCTCTCTCTATTCCCTTCTCACTCTGTCCCCCACTCTCTCTGTCCCCTTCTCTCTCTGTACCTATCTCTCTCTCTCTTTCCCCTCTCTCTCTGCCCCTCTCTCTGTCCCCCTCGCTCTCTCTCCCCCTCTCTCTCGCCCTCTCTCTGTCCTCCACTCCCTCTCCCTCTCTCTCTGTCCCTCTCTCTCTCTGTCCCCCTCTCTCTCTGTCCCCTTCTCTCTCTGTTCCCTTCTCACTCTGTCCCCCACTCTCTCTGTCCCCTTCTCTCTATGTACCTATCTCTCTCTCTCTTTCCCCTCTCTCTCTGTCCCCCTCTCTCTCCTACCCCTCTCTCTCTGTCCATTCTCTCTCTGTCCCCCTCTCTCTCACTCGCCCTCTCTCTGCCCCCCTCTCTCTCTGCCCTTCTCTCTCTCTATCCCCACTCTCTCTGACCCCCTCTCTCTGCCCCTCTCTCTCTGTCCCCCTCTCTCTCTCTCCCCCTCTCACCCCCCCTCTCACCCCCCCTCTTTCTGTCCCCTCTCTCCCTGTCCCCCTCTTTCTCTCTCCCCTTCTCTCTCTCTCCCCCACTCTCTCTGTCCCCCTCTCTGTCTTTCACACTCTCTCTCTCCCCCTCTCTCTGTCCCCCTCTCTCTCTGTCCCCCTCTCTTTGTCCCCCCTCTCTCTCTGTCCCCCTCTCTCTCTGTTCCCCTCTCTCTGTCCCTCTCTCTCTGTCCCCCTCTCTCTCTGTCCCCCTCTCTTTGTCCCCCCTCTCTCTCTGTCCCCCTCTCTCTGTCCCCCTCTCTCTCTGTCCCCCTCTCTCTGTCCCCTTCTCTCTCTGTTCCCTTCTCACGCTGTCCCCCACACTCTCTGCCGCAATCTCTGTGACCCCCTCTCTATGCCCCTCTCTCTCTGTCCTCCCCTCTCTCTGTTCCCCCCTCTCTCTGTCCCCCTCTCTTTGTCACCCTCTCTCTGTCCCCCCTGTTTTTGACCCCCTCTCTCTGTCCCCCCATCACTTTCTCCCCTCTCTCTCTCTCGCCTTCTCTCTGCCTCCCTCTCTTTCTGCCCTCCTCTCTCTCTGACCCCCTCTCTGTCTGTCACCCTCTCTTTCTGTCCCCCTCTCTCTCTGTCATCCTCTCTCGGTCGCCATCTCTGGGTATCCCTCACTCTGTCCTCCTCTCTCTCTCCCCCTCTCTCTCTCCCCCTCTCTCTCTGTCCCCTTCTCTCTCTGTTCCCTTCTCACTCTGCCCCCCCCCTCTCTCTGCCCCTTCTCTCTCTGTATCCCTCTCTCTCTGTCCCCTCTCTCTGTTCCCCTCTCTCTCTGTCCACTTCTCTATCTGTCCCCCTTTCTCTCTGTCGCCCTCTCTCTGACCCCCTCACTCTCTGCCCACTCTCTCTATCACTTCTCTCTCTGCCCCCCCTTTCTCTGTCACTCTCTCTCTCTTTCCCCCCTCTCTCGGTTGCCCTTTCTCTGAACCCCTCTCTCTCTCTGCCCCTCTCTCTATGTGCCTTTCTCTCTCCGTCCCTCTCTCTCTCTCTGTCCCCCCTCTCTCTGTACCCCCCTCTCTCTCTGTCCCCCTCTCTCTCTGTCATCCTCTCTCTGTCGCCATCTCTCTGTCACCCTCTCTCTCTGTCCCCCTGTCTCTCTGCCCCCACTCTCTCTCCCACTCTCTCTCTGTCCCCTCTCTCTCTGCCCCCCCTCTCTCTCTCCCTCTCTCTCTGTCCCCCACTCTCTCTGTCCCTTGTCTCTCTGTTCCCTTCTCACTCTGTCCCCCACTCTCTCTGTCCACTTCTCTCTCTGTCCCCCCACTCTCTCACACGCCCCCTCTCTGTCCCCCACTCTCTCCACCCTTCTCTCTCTGTCCCCCTCTCTCTGTCCCCTTCTCTCTCTCCCCCCTCTCTCTCTACCCCCTCACTATCTCTCCCCCTCTCTCTGTCCTCTTCTCTCTCTGACCCCCACTCCCTATGTCCCCCCTCTCTCTGTCACCCTCTCTCTCTCTCTCCACCTCTCTCTGTCCCCTCTTTCTCTGTCCCATTCTCTCTCTGTCCCCCTCTCTCTCAAGGCCATCTCTCTGACCCCCACTCTCTCTGTCCCCCTCTCCCTGCCACCTCTCTCTCTGCCCCCCTCTCTCTATCTCTCTCCCCCCCCTCCCCCTCTCTCTGTCCCCCTGTCTCCCTGTCCCCCTCTCTCTCTGTCCCCTTCTCTCTCTGACCCCCTCTCTCTCACCCTCTCTCTGACCCCACTCTCTCTGTCCCCCTCTCCCTGCCACCTCTCTCTCTGCCCCCATCTCTCTATCTCTCTCCCCCCCTCCCCCTCTCTCTGTCCCCCTGTCTCCCTGTCCCCCTCTCTCTCTGACCCCACTCTCTCTGTCCCCCTCTCTGTCTGTCACCCTCTCTCTCTCTCCCCATCTCTCTGCCCCACTCTCTCTGTCCCCCTCTCTTTGTCACCCTTCTCTCTGTCCCCCCTCGCTTTGTCCCCCCTCTCTCTGCCCCTCTCTCTCCGACCCTCACTCTCTCTCTCCCCCTGTCTCTCTCGCCCTTTCTCTGCCCCCCCCCACTCTCTCTGCCCTCCACTCTCTCTGTCCCCCTCTCTCTCTGTCCCCTCTCTCTCTGACCCCCTTCTCTCTCTCTCCCTCTCTCTCTGTCCCCCTCTCTTTCTGTCCCCTTCTCTCTCTGTTCCCTTCTCAATCTGTCCCCCACTCTCTCTGCCCCCTTCTCTCTCTCTGTACCCCTCTCTCTCTCTCTCCCCCTGTCTCTGACCCCCTATCTTTCCTACCCGTCTCTCTCTCACCACTTCTCTCTCTGTTCCCCTCTCTCTCACTCGCCCTCTCTCGGTCCCCCTCTCTCCTTGTCCCCCTCTCTCTTGGTCCCCTTCTCTCTCTCCCCCCCCTCTCTCTGTACCCCTCTCTGTCTCCCTCTCTCTCTGTCCCCCCTCTCTGTTGCGCTATCTCTGACAACCCTCTCTCTCTGTCCCCCCTCTCTCTAACCCCCTCTCTCTGCCCACCTCTCTCTGTTGTCCTCTCTCTGCCCCACCTCTCTCTGTCCCCCTCTCTCTGCCACACCTCTCTCTGTTTCCCCTCTCTCTGTTGCCCTCTCTCTGCCCCCCTCTCTCTGCCCCCCTCTCTCTGTCACACCTCTCTCTGTTCCCCCTCTCTCTGTCGCCTTCTCTCTGACCCCTCTCTCTCACCCCACTTTTCTCTCTGTCACCCTCTCTCTCTGCCCTCCTCTCTCTCTGTCCCCCACTCACTCTGTCCCCTCTCTCTCTGTCACCCTCTCTCTCTATTTCCCCCTCTCTCTGTCATCCTCATTCTTCGCCATCTCTCTGTCGCCCTGTCTCTTTGCCCCCCTCTCTCTCTGCCCTCCTCTCTCTCTGTCCCGCACTCACTCTGTCCCCTCTCCTTCTGTCACCCCCTCTCTCTCTTTCCCCCCCCTATCTGTCATCCTCTCTCTGTCGCCATCTCACTGTCGCCCTCTCTCTCTGTGCCCCCACTCTCTCTCTCCCCCACTCTCTCTCCCTCTCTCTCTGTCCCCCTCTCTCTCTGCCCCAACTCTCTCTTTCCCTCTCTCTCTGTCCCTCTCTCTCTCTGTCCCCTCTCTCTGTCCTCCCCTCTCTCTGTTCCCCTCTCTCTCTGTCCCCCACTCTCTCTCGCCATCTCTCTGTCGCCCTCTCTCTCTGTCCTCCACTCTCTCTGTCCCCTTCTCTCTCTTTAGCCCTCTCTCTCTCTCCCACTCTCTCTGCCCCCCACCTCTCTCTCTCCCCGTCTCTCTGTACCCCTCTCTCTCCTACGAATCTCTCTCTGTCCCCTTCTCTCTCTGTACCCCTCTCTCTCACACGCCCTCTCTCTGCACCCCTCTCTCTGCACTTCTCTACCTCTGTCCTACTCTCTTTCTGTCCCCCTCTCTCCTGTCCCCCTCTCTCTTGGTCCCCTTCTCTCTCTCTCCCCCCCTCTCTCTGTACCCCTCTCTGTCTCCCTCTCTCTCTGTCCCCCCTCTCTGTTGCCCTATCTCTGACCACCCTCTCTCTCTGTCCCCCCTCTCTCTAACCCCCTCTCTCTGCCCACCTCTCTCTGTTGTCCTCTCTCTGCCCCACCTCTCTCTGTCCCTCTCTCTCTGTCACACCTCTCTCTGTTTCCCCTCTCTCTGTCGCCCTCTCTCTGCCCCCCTCTCTCTGCCCCCCTCTCTCTGTCACACCTCTCTCTGTCGCCTTCTCTCTGACCCCCTCTCTCTCACCCCACTTTTCTCTCTGTCGCCCTCTCTCTCTCTGCCCTCCTCTCTCTCTGTCCCGCACTCACTCTGTCCCCTCTCCTTCTGTCACCCTCTCTCTCTCTTTCCCCCCCTCTCTCTCTGTCATCCTCTCTCTGTCGCCATCTCACTGTCGCCCTCTCTCTCTGTGCCCCCACTCTCTCTCTCTCCCCCACTCTCTCTCTCCCTCTCTCTCTGTTCCCCTCTCTCTCTGTCCTCCCCTCTCTCTCTCCCTCTCTCTCTGTCCCCCACTCTCTCTGTCCCCTTCTCTCTCTCTGTTCCGTTCTCACTCTGTCCCCCACTCTCTCTGTCCTCTTCTCTCTCTTTAGCCCTCTCTCTCTCTTCCCCTCTCTCTGCCCCCCCCTCTCTCTCTCCCCCTCTCTCTGTCCCCCTCTCTCTCCTACGAATCTCCCTCTGTCCCCTTCTCTCTCTGTACCCCTCTCTCTCACACGCCCTCTCTCTGCACCTCTCTCTCTGCACTTCTCTACCTCTGTCCTACTCTCTCTCTGTCACCCTCTCTCTCTGTTCCCCACTCTCTCTGAACCCTCTCTCTCTGCCCCTCTCTCTCTGTCCCCCTCTCTTTGTCAACCTTCTCTCTGTCCCCCCTCGCTTTGAACCCCACTCTCTGTCCCCCCTCTCTTTGTCCCCCACTCTCTCTCTCCCCCTCTCTCTTTCGCCCCCTCTCTGCCCCCCTCTCTCTCTGCCCTCCTCTCTCTCTGTCCCTCTCTCTCTGTCACCCTCTCTCTCTGTCCCCCATCTCTCTGTCCCACTCTCTCTCTGTCCCCTCTCTGCCCCCTCTCTCTATGTCCCCCACTCTCTCTGCCCTGCCTCTCTGTCCCCCACTCTCTGTCACACCTCTCTCTGCCCCCTCTCTGTCACCCTCTCTCTGACCCCCCTTTTCTCTCTGCCCCCTCTCTCTCTGCCCTTCTCTCTCTCTGTCCCCCACTCTGCCTGTCCCCCCTCTCTCTGTCACCCTCTCTCTCTCTTTCCCCCCTCTCTCTGTCATCCTCTCTCTCTCTTTCCCCCCTCTCTCTGTCGCCAACTCTCTGTCGTGCTCTCTCTCTGTCCCCCTCTCTCAGTCCCCCTCTCTCTCTGCCCCCACTCTCTCTCTCTCCCACTCTCTCTGTCCCCCTCTCTCTCTGTTACCCTCTCTTTGACCCCCTCTCTCTCTGCCCCTCTCTCTCTACCCCCCTTACTCTCTCTCCCCCTCTCTCTGTCCCCTTCTCTCGCTGACCCCCACTCTCTCTGTCCTCCTCTCTCTCTGTCACCCTCTCTCTGTCCCCCTCTCTCTCTGTCCCCCTCTCTCTCTGTCCCCCTCTCTCTCGGTCCCCTCTCTCTCTGTCATCCCCTCTCTCTCTGCCCCTCTGTCTCTCTGTCCTCCTCTCTTTGTCACCCCTCTGTCTGTCCCCCCTCTCTTTGTCCCCACTCTCTCAGTTCCCCCCCCACTGTCGCACTCTCTCTGACCACCTCTCTCTGCCCCTCTCTCTGTCCCCTCTCTCTCTCTCTCTCCCCCTCTCTCTCTGTCCCTCTCTCTCTCTGTCACCCTCTCTCTCTGTCCCCCTCTCTGTCTGTCACCCTCTCTGTCTCCCCCCTCTCTGTCCCCCTCTCTCTCTGACCTTCTCACTCTCTGCCCCTCTCTCTTTGACACCACTTTCTCGCTGCCCCCTCTCTCTCTGCCCCTCTCTCTCTGTACCCCTCTCTCTCCCCCCCCCTCTCTCTGTACCCCTCTCTCTCCTACCCTCTCTCTCTGTCCACTTCTCTCTATGTCCCCCTTTCTCTCACTCGCCTCTCTCTGCCCTTCTAACTCTCTGTCCCCCACACTCTGTCCCCCTCTCTCTCTGTCACCCTCTCTCTCTCCCTCTCTCTGGCCCCTCTCTCTCTTCCTACCCCCTCACTTTCTCTCCCCTCTCTCTGTCCCCTTCTCTCTCTGACCCCACTCTCTCTGTCCCTCTCTCTCTGTCCCCTCTCCCTCTGTCCTCCGCTCTTTCTGTTCCCCATCTCTCTCTCTGTCCCCCTCTCTCTATGTCGCCCTCTTTCTGACCCCCTCTCTCTCTCTGCCCCCCTGTCTCTGTCCCCCCGTCTCTGCTCCCCTGTCTCTGCCCCCTCTCTCTCTGCCCCCTCTCTCTCTGCCCCCCTCTCTCTCTGTCCCCCCTCTCTCTCTGCCCCCTCTCTCTCTGCCCCTCTCTCTCTGTCCCCCCTCTCTCTCTCCTCCTCTCTCTGACCCCCATCTCTCTGCCCCTCTCTCTCTGTCCTCCTCTCTCTGCCCCCCTCTCTCTGTTCCCCCCCTCTGTCCCCCTCTCTCTGTCCCCCTCTCTCTCTGTCCCCCTCTCTCTGTCCCCCCTCTCTCTGTCCCTCTCTCTCTGCCCCTCTCTCTCTGACCCTCTCTCTCTGTCCCCCTCTCTCTGCCCCCCTCTCTCTGTTCCCCCCCTCTGTCCCCCTCTCTCTGTCCCCTCTCTCTCTGTCTCCCTCTTTCTATGTCCCCCTCTCTACCTGTCCCCCCTCTCTCTGTCCCCCTCTCTCTCTTTTCCCCTCTCTCTCTGTCCCCTCTCTCTCTGTCCCCCTCTCTCTCTGTCCCCCTCTCTACCTGTCCCCCCTCTCTCTGTCCCCCTCTCTCTCTGTCCCCCTCTCTCTCTGTCACCCCCTCTCTCTGTCCCTCTCTCTCTCTGACCCCTCTCTCTCTGTCACCCCCTCTGTCACTCTATCTGTGACCCCCCTCTCTCTGTCCCCCTCTCTCTCTGTCCCCTTCTCTCTCTGTCCCCTCTCTCTTCTGTCCCCCTCTCTCTCTCTGTCACTTCTGTCTATGACCCCTCTCTATCTCTACCCCTCTCTATCACCCTCTCTCTGTCCCCCCACTCTATCCCCTCTCTCTCTGACCCTTCTCTCATTATGACCTCCCCTATTCCTCTCTCTCCCTCCCTCACCTTATGTCTCCCTTCCCTCTCTCTCTCTCTCTTTCTCTGTCTCTCCCTGCTCCTTCGCTCTCTCTCCATCTTCTCTCACTCTCGATCCCCCTACCTTGGTCTCTCTCTCCCCACCACCCTCCGTCTCTCTCTGACTGAATTCTCTACCTCCTGTCCCGCCCTTCCTATCTCTCTGACACACTGTCTCCCTGGTCCTTCCCTCTCCCTCTGACCCAGAGACTGGGGGTTGGTGGTGAGGCTGCGTGTTGGGGGGGCAGGTGGTGAGATGATCGAGAGATGTGGGAATTGGGATGTGGGGAAAATCGGGTAGAGACGGAATTGCGAGAGGGAGACCGAGACGGCAGGAGAGAGAGAGGGAGGGAGGGTGAGTGGGAGAGAGAAGAATGAAGGCAAGTGGAGAAACTCATGTTAGGGGTGTGAGAGAGAGAGGGGGAGAGTGAGGCAGAAAGAATAGTGGAGGCAGGTGGAGAAACCGGGGTTGGGGACTGTCTGAGAGGTGACCAGAGAGAGTGAAAGGGAGAGGTGGTGAGAAAGAGAGAGTGTGCAGAAAGAGAGAGAGAGGGAGAGAATTGAGGAGGAAAAGTGGGGGTGAGCAATTGGGGAGTCCAGGTTGGAGTGGGGTGGGGGGCGGTTAGAGGGAGTTAAACCCAGCTCCTGAGCTCATGGCGCGGTACCCTCCCCTTCCCTGAGGACCAGGACTTGGGGCTGAGTCTGTCTCTCTGCAGCTCAGCTTCTCCAACACAAAGACACACAACAACATCAGTCACTCTGCTGCTCGGCATGCTTTAATCAACATTTTTATTGGTTACAAATGGAAGTGATGGATCCAGTCAGTGGGATGGTGCCTTTTCTCACTGGCCTCTGAGTTGTGAGAAACATTGAAATGTTTCCCTGTAACCCCCCTGTGGGATAAGGATGGACAAACCAGCGCTACCCTCAGTCTGTTACCATAGCGACAGGCTGCTCCATCGCTGAAACACTGAACTGAAATGAGAAAATCCCGGATGGTGTGATTAATGAGGGAATTTGATGGATGGATGGATTTGGGTGAAGGGATATTTCAGCACATTCTTCAGCTGCTGCCTGAACTTAGTCTGGGTCACGGCATAAATCGCGGTGTTTGTGCAGCAACTGAGGAGCTGCAGCATGAAGCCCAATTCCTGCACAAAGGCATCGAGATACACAGACCGATACCCAAAATACCACATCCGTCTCCAAATAGAATACAGCATTAACATTGACCATAACAGGATGAAATTGGCCGAGATCACAAACAGTAAAATGATGGATTTTTTTCGGTTTCTCATTTCAGTGTCAGACTGAGCGTCCCCATTGGTGTGAGCGCGGAGTCTCCTGCGGGCTCTGCTGGTCACTAAAATGTGTCTGACGGTGAGAACATTGAGCAGCAGAATCAGGAGAAATGGGACACACGGGGTTAGAATGTGGTGGAGGAACTCGATTGTGACCCAGACACTGGAGAATCGAACAGCGTCTGTTATAGCACAAAACCAGGGGCGGTTCACCAGCCAATACCGAGCCTCGAGCATAAAATAACAGGAAATGTTCTTTAAACAGCTCAGCACAGTCACTGCTCCCAGAACCACAGCCGCCGTTTTCTCACTGCAATATTTACTTTTCAGCTTCTGGCAACAAATGGCCACAAACCGATCAAAGGTGAAAGTGACGGTGAACCAGACAGAGCAGTCAGTGGCTGCATAAAGCAGGACGGCGTGGATATTACACACCGGGACGGAGTCCTCCAGGAAATAAAACTGTCCCCGATAAACAATGGGAATGTGTCTCAGGATCAGGTCGAGGATAATGACCAGGAGATCCGCCGCTGCCATGGCCCCCAGGTAACGTCTGACACATGGAGACAATCCACAATCTTTATAAAGCAGGACGTAGATGGTCACTACGTTAACTGTGAGGAAAGAAAACAAACCCATTATCCATCAGCCTGGAGGCAAAGGGACCCGTTTGATCGGGGACCCAGTGAGATTTTCAAATGTGTCCCTGTATTCAGGGATTTATTAAAATAATTGGAGCTGGAATAACAGATGGGAAGGTCGGAATTACTGACAAAAATGTGACATAAACCACAAGAATCCCTCCCTCCCCAAACACACAGAGACACATCCATAAGGACAGATGGTTTCTAGAACATTCCCACACACTCGATCACTCGAGAGCAGATATAGGTCACTCCTTCCCAGTTCCTAATACGGAGGGTGGAAACGTTGCTGTCCTGAGGGATTCTCTCCTAGTTTCCTGAAGACAAACGGAGTTTGGGAATTCCTGTATTTTGGTCTAAATTGTGGTCGATCCTGTGTCGTGAAGAAATGTAAACGCAGGGAAAACGTATTCACCCCTTTAACTGCCTGAGGGGCCTTCGGAACAGTGTCTCCTTCTCCCTGGAACGGGATCTCTTCCCTCGGGATCTTATCGTTTGTTCAATTCACTGACGTCCGGCCGTTCACAAACAATGTCAGGGACAGAACGTTCCGGGGAATGGCAGTTATAGAATGTCGGGGACAGAACGTTCGGGGAATGTCAGTTATAGAATGTCGGGGACAGAACGTTCCGGGGAATGTCAGTTATAGAATGTTGGGGACAGAACGTTCCGGGGAATGTCAGTTATAGAATGTCAGGGACAGAACGTTCCGGGGAATGTCAGTTATAGAATGTTGTGGACAGAACGTTCGGGGAATGTCAGTTATAGAATGTTGTGGACAGAACGTTCAAGGGAATGACAGTTATAGAATGTTGAGGACAGAACGTTCGGGGAATGTCAGTTATAGAATGTTGTGGACAGAACGTTCAAGGGAATGACAGTTATAGAATGTTGAGGACAGGACGTTGCGGGGAATGTCAGTTATAGAATGTCAGGGACAGAACGTTCCGGAGAATGACAGTTATAGAATGTTGAGGACAGGACGTTCCGGGGAACCCCTTGACCTGTCCATGACCTTTCCCCCCTCCCCACCCCACCAACACGATGTACTGTGCCTGGACACACTGTAACATTAATGGGGTGTGAGACGGAGCGTCCAATCACAGGAATGGGAACTAAAGGCATTGCCAGATCAGC
Source organism: Chiloscyllium punctatum (assembly GCF_047496795.1). Classification (NCBI taxonomy): domain Eukaryota; kingdom Metazoa; phylum Chordata; class Chondrichthyes; order Orectolobiformes; family Hemiscylliidae; genus Chiloscyllium; species Chiloscyllium punctatum. The sequence continues at coordinate 13,731,203 of NC_092788.1, read as the reverse complement.
TGAAATGGTTAGATATACCACATTCTCAATCCACCTCCCAGAACCAGCCCAGACACCATATACCCAGAGGAGATATCTGTTCACTGTGGAACACTGTACAGAACAAGCCAGTGTCCTGCTCAGTACAACCCAGCAATCTGGACAGATTCATCCATTACACTGGTCAATACAATCCAGCAATCTGTCCAGAGTGGAACACTGCGCAGACCACAGCAGTGCATTGATCTATAAACCCGGACTAGATATCTGTCCAGGACGGGGAGCTGTGTAGACCATAGCAGTGCATTGATATATAAACCCGGACTAGATATCTGTCCAGCACAGGGAGCTGTGTAGACCACAGCAGGGCACTAATGTGTGAACCTGAAACAAATATCCAGCCAGCATAAGGAACTGCACAGACCACATCATTGTATTATCTATAAACTTCAACCAGAATGAGTGACCAGCACAGGGAACTGTGCAGTGATCACCCGTGCATTGATCTGTAAACCAGGAGCAGTTACCATCCCAGCATGTAGGACTGTGTACACCACCCCAGTACATTGATCTGTAAACCAGGAGCAGTTCCCATCCCAGTATGTAGGACTGTGTACACCACCCCAGTACATTGATCTGTATCCCAGGAGCAGTTACCCTCCCAGCATGTAGGACTGTGTACATCACCCCAGTGCATTGATCTGTAACCCAGGAGCAGTTACCCTCCCAGCATGTAGGACTGTGTACATCACCCCAGTGCATTGATCTGTAACCCAGGAGCAGTTACCCTCCCAGCATGTAGGACTGTGTACACCACCCCAGTACATTGATCTGTAACCCAGGAGCAGTTACCCTCCCAGCATGTAGGACTGTGTACATCACCCCAGTACATTGATCTGTAACCCAGGAGCAGTTACCCTCCCAGCAAGTAGGACTGTGTACACCACCCCAGTACATTGATCTGTAACCCAGGAGCAGTTACCCTCCCAGCATGTAGGACTGTGTACATCACCCCAGTGCATTGATCTGTAACCCAGGAGCAGTTACCCTCCCAGCATGTAGGACTGTGTACATCACCCCAGTGCATTGATCTGTAACCCAGGAGCAGTTACCCTCCCAGCATGTAGGACTGTGTACACCACCCCAGTACATTGATCTGTAACCCAGGAGCAGTTACCCTCCCAGCATGTAGGACTGTGTACATCACCCCAGTGCATTGATCTGTAACCCAGGAGCAGTTACCCTCCCAGCATGTAGGACTGTGTATCCCACCCCAGTGCATTGATCTCTAACCCAGGAGCAGTTACCCTCCAGCATGTAGGACTGTGTACACCACCCAGTGCATTGATCTGTAACCCAGGAGCAGTTACCCTCGCAGCATGTAGGACTGTGTACACCACCCCAGTACATTGATCTGTAACCCAGGAGCAGTTACCCTCCCAGTATGTAGGATTGTGTACCCCACCCCAGTGCATTGATCTGTAATCCAGAAGCAGTTACCCTCGCAGCATGTAGGACTGTGTACACCACCCCAGTACATTGATCTGTAACCCAGGAGCAGTTACCCTCCCAGTATGTAGGATTGTGTACCCCACCCCAGTGCATTGATCTGTAATCCAGGAGCAGTTACCCTCCCAGTATGTAGGACTGTGTACACCACCCCAGTACATTGATCTGTAACCCAGGAACAGTTACCCTCCCAACATGTAGGACTGTGTACACCACCCCAGTACATTGATCTGTAACCCAGGAACAGTTACCCTCCCAGCATGTAGGACTGTGTATCCCACCCCAGTACATTGATCTGTACCCCAGGAATAGTTACCCTCCCAGCATATAGGACTGTGTACCCCACCCCAGTGCATTCCTCAGTAATACTGTATTCGATCCCTGCCCAGTGTGGGGAAAGTTGCAGCCCATGCTGGAACTGACAGGATGTGCAGCTCCCACCCATTTACAGCTCCATGTCTCCATTGTGCCCTGACAAGGGGGTGCTGTGTGTGTGAACATCACTGCCAGAGAGACCAAGCGGGGGAATCAGTTTAAATATCATCACATGGGAGGGGTTTGGGGTATAGACAGTGAGAGGGAGATTGAGAGACAGTGTCATGGAAGGATGTGTTCCCAGGTTGCAGAATACTGAAAGCTGGACACTTCGATAACATCCTGAAACATGAGCCAGCCTTCCCAGGAAAAATGGGAAAATGGGATATTGTTGTGAGGTCAGATGATGGAGAGTTTTGGATGAGCATTTGTTCTCCAGCTTTGTAAATGGAGTCCTTCATGGCTGGAGGTACTCACCATCACCCAGATGCCCCTGGATATTCCGTGATCCCTGACACTGGGGCCATCTTTAAAAGGCCAATGGGCACATGGTTGAGCTTTCTCAGTTTGGACCTGCCCTGGACAGTTTACCCCGAGCCTGGCAAATAAGGGGCAATTACACCATGGTTTGTCAACAGGGGTACGGAGGTCCTGGTGGCTGGGCTAGTACAGAGGGGGACCATTCTCTTCCCAGAGGGGGCGACACCACCAGACCCACCAAGCATGGTCTGAGCTCCCCACCCAGCTCAGTGCAGTATCTGGGGTCTGAAGAAATGTCCAGCAATACAGGACAAGCATCAATTACCTCCCCCACTCTGTCAGGATAAGGGTCACTGTATTCTCTCACCTCCCTCACACTCACGGTATATCTGTTATAGCACCAACCACCGAACAAGGCTCATGGTCCACCACTCTCACTGCCTCATGCTGCACCTTCTCTCTCTGTCTCTGTCTCTGTCTCTGTCTCTCTCTCTCTCTCCCCCCCTCCCTCCACTTCACCCCCACACTAATAACACTGCATGGAATCAACACTGTGGACTGACTCCCTCCGGACACCTCACTATGACCCCCTCCACACCGATACTCACACTAACAGTAGGACCACACCCACTCCCTCCCTCCCTCCCTCCCTCTCTTCCTCCCATTCCAGGCGAAACAGCCTGGAAAAAGACAGAAAGGGCCAAGCCAGGTGGTGGAGTGCCCGATATCCGTTCCCTCACCCCCCCCCCCCACCCCCCACCGCCATCTGGGGAGGACCCTGGTACAAGCCGGAGAGGACCGGGACGTCTCGTGTGGAGATTCTGAAACATCCACGTCCCACCGACCGAGTAAGGAGCAAAGTTCAGTGAAGGGCAATTCTCACTTTAAACCCACTGGCAGTTCTGTTTCCTCCCGGCACAACTTAGAAGCTGTGGCCCTGATGCCATCTCCCTTTTGTGTCGAGCTGGTACAAATGGTGGGCTCACATCACATCGTCACCACCACTTCCCAGGAAAGGAGCACCGAGACTGCCTCCTCCACCTCCCCCAATAAACATCTCAGATACTGAAACTATTCTTCAGTGAAAAAAGTCCCAGCCGATCCAGCCTCTCCTTATAGCTCACTCCCTCCTTTCCCAGCAACATCCAGGTTAATGTCTTCTCAATCCTCTCCAACTTAATAATATCAACGTCAGTAATATCAAAGAGAATAGTCAAGGTATTTTCTAAGGGTATGGGGAGTCCAAAACTAGAGGACATAGGCTTGAGGTGAGAGGGGAAATATTTAAAAGTGACCTAAGGGGCAGCTGTTTCACCCAGAGGGTGGTGTGCCTATGGAATGAGCGGGCAGGATGACCAGACTGGACACAGTATTCCAGAAGAGGTCTCACCAATGTCCTGTACAACCACAACATGACATCCCCACTCTGATACTCAAAGGTCTGACCAATGAAGACAAGTGTGTTAAACACTTTCTTAACCACACTATCTATATGAGATGCAAATTTTAAAGAATTAAACCTGACGGCCTAGGTTTCTGTACTACAGCACTGCCAAAGGCTCTACTTTTAATTGTACAGGTCCTGCTGTTGTTTGATTTACCAAATCCAGTACCTCGCATTAATCCAAATTAAACTCCATCAGCCACCCCTCAGCCCAGTGAGTGATATTAATGTCACCGCCCCCTCCCCCTTCAATTTTAAAGTGCCCATCCCTCTCCAGGAGGCCTGCACACTCCGGCCTTGATTTTCACAAAGACCCTGAGCTTGGTTTGCCTTGTGTGGTTTGGGGGAGGAGGGACAGATTGCAGACACAGTCAGTGGGGAGGAGAGGCTGGACAGTAATCAGCGGCCAGGAAGAGGGGAGTCGCACATTAGAGTTGGGTAAGAGTGATCGATGTTTTGTGACCAGAAATTAAGCTCTTCCTTCGTCTCTGGTGTTCAGTAATAAATATCTAATTGAGACCCTTCATTGGGCATTACCTTCATTACCATTCTTATTTTTATTGAATCCCTGCAGTGTTGACACAGGCCCTTCGGCCCAACAAGTCTATACCAACCTTCCCAAACCATTTCCCTATATTTACCCCTGACTAATTCACCTAACCTAGAAATCCCTGAACACTACAGACAATTTAGCATGACCAATCCACCGAACCTACACAGTTTGTGGTAGGAAACTGGATCACCCATTATAAGTTCACGCAGACAAGGGGAGAATGTGTAAACTCCACACAGACAGTCACCCAAGGCTGGAATCAACCACAAGTCCCTGGTGCTGTGAGGCAGTAGTGCTAACCACCGTAGTACCCTTTGGATGATCCCTAACCAGCATTCACTGGAATCTACTCACTGCCTAAAGCAAAGGGAATTCAGTCAAATCCAAACTCTCCCAGGATGAAATCTCATTGCTCGTAGCTTGTGTGAGTACAATATCTTCAGAAGCAGAATAACGTTTTGGACAATCTCACAATTTTTCCTTTGTCACACGTTTCAATAATATTTGGACAAAGTTCTTTCAAGTTAAAATTGCAGAGATTGTGTGTGTCTGTGTGTGTGTGTGTGTGTGTCAGCATTTTTCGAAAGGGAAATATTGATTATATAATTGCAATACCCAAACAGTTTGCCATTCATCTTTCCACCATAGTTTGAGTAACATTGCTTTGGATCATGAACATGTTGTTTTAGCAGATTAAAGAAACTAGTCTGACTTGTTCCTAAAACTGACACTGACCCAGTCTGAGATCGATATCATCGGCCATATCACCAACCTGGTCACATTTAACATTTGTTTTGAGCAGTGGAGGAGTGGGACTAGAAAAGGAAACAGTGACCCAAAAAGCTGGGGAACTATAGACCGGTGAGCCTGATGTCAGTGGTGGGTAAGTTGTTGGAGGGGATTCTGAGGGACACGAATTACATACATTTGGGAAGGCAAGGGCTGATCGGAGTAGACAACATAGCTTTCTGCATGGGAAAGCATTGATTTGGTTGAGATTTTGAAGAGGTGACAAAGAAGATTGATGAAGGCAGTTTGGTAGGCATTGTCTATATGGACTTCAGCAAGGTGTTCATTTAAAGAACAAAGACCAAAGAAAATTTACAGCCCAGGAACAGGTCCTTCTCCCTCCAAACCTGAACCAATCCAAATGTACTGTCTAAATCTGTCGGTCAATTCCTAATCATCTGTCTCCCTCTGCTCCCCACCTCCTCATGCATCTGTCCAGACGAATCTTAAATGAATCTACCGTGCCTGCTTCCACCACATCTGCTGGAAACGCATTCCAAACGCCTACCAGCCTCGACGTGAAGTACTGACCAGGTGTATTCCCCTTAAACATTCCACCTCTCACTTTGAAAGTATGACATCTCGTTATTGAATCCTTCAACCTGGGAAAAAGCTTGTCTCTATCCATACTGTCTGTACACATTGTGATTTTGCAAACCTCAACCAGGACCACCTCAACCTCCTTTTTTGTAGTGAAAATAAACCGAACCGACTCAGCCTCTCTTCATAGCTAGTATTTCATTCCGATTGGTAGACAGATGAGTAAGTTTCAGTCACATGGGATACAGAGGAAGCTCGTCACAATTGGCTTGAAGGAAGACGGATATTTTTCAGACTGGAGGCTTGTGAGCAGCAGTGTGCTGTAAGAATCAGTACTGAGTTCACTGTATTTCATCAATTATGTAAAGGATTTGGATGTGAATATTTGGGCCATTGTTAGTAAGTTTACAGATGACATCAGAAAGGTGGTGTAGTAGATTATCTCAGAGTACAACAAGACCGCAATTAGATGGGACAAAAGGGGCAAGGAGTGACAGATGAAGTTTAATTTAGAGAAATACGAGGTTTTTGTATTGTGTGAAAGCAAATCAAGGCAGAAATTATACACTTAATGATAAGGTCCTGGGGCGTGTTGTGAAACAAAGAGACCGAGCGATGCAGGTATTTTGTTCCTTGAAAGTGGAGTCGCAGGTAGACAGAGTGGTGCAGAACACATTTGGCACATTTGCCTTAATCAGTCAGAGCATTGAGTATAGGAGTTGTGGTGGTATGTTACATCTGTACAGGACGTTGGTGAGGCCACTTTCAGAATACTGCGTACAACTCGGTTTTCTGCAGAAATGATTTACACAAATGTCCCAGGAGTGGAGGTTTGAGCTTTAGGGAGAGGTTGATTAGGTTGAGGTGTTTCCCCCTGGAGTGTCAGAGGCTGAGGGGTGACATTATAGAGGTTTATAAAACCATCAGGGGCATGGATATTCTGAACAGCCACGTTCTGCTCCCCAGGATAGGGGGTGTCCAGAACAAGAGGGCAGAGGTTGAAGGGGAGAGGGCGAATGATTTACAAGGGACCTGAAGGTAAATATTTCACACAGAGAGTGGTGCGTACATAGGAAGTGCTGTCAGAGGAAGTGCTGAAGGCGGTTACAGTCGCACATTTAAAAGTATCTGAGAGGAGGAATATTGGCCAAATGCTGGCAAATGGGACTGGATCAGATTTGATATCTGATTGGAGGGAACGGATTGGACTAATGGATGACTCTCTGATTCTACAAGAGAGATGACAAAAAATTCTGAAAGGACTTGTCAAGTCAGAATTCTCTTCACTGGAAGTTTATTTTGTCTCTATGCTCATATTGATTGAATGCTGCGTTGGGTAAATATTTGACAGAGAAGTGAATCATGCATAATGGGACACAGACAGGAAAGTGGGGCTGAGACCCCAACCTGATCAGCCACAATCTTAGTCCCTGGTAGAGAACGCTCAAAGTATCTAATGACCCACTCCTGCTCCTCAGTGTCATGTTCCTGTGTTCCATTCAGCCCCTCATACCTGCTAGACAGGAGCAGTTGGAGGCTACTTACTCCTATAACCTGGTGCACAGAAACACAGGAGACTATTCGGCCCTTCAAGACTGTCCCACATTGTTTGAGGTGATTTGGGAAATGTAATTGGGAAGCCCAGGCTGGGTATGAAAGAGGCCCCTCATCTCTCTTTGCAGAGGTCCTCCTCTCTGCAACTTGTGATTCATTTGTTGGTCATGTTGTAGACCCAGATTCACTGTGATTACAGCCCACATACCTCACCAAGCAATGGCTCACAAAATCCTCTGGTCTCCCTGACTGCAACATTCAATAACAGAACTTTCATGAAAATAACACCCACTAACTTTCAAATAATAGAATGGGAGAACATCAGAAACAGGGGCAGGTCGTTCACTCCCCAAGGCTGCCTTACCCTTCACTAAGATCATGGCTGATCTGTTCTTGGTCTCAAATCCTTTTTCATACCCAATTATTCATAGCACTCACTTCCTTGACAGGTCAATATCTATCTACCTCCTCTTCAAATACTTTCAGTCATCTTGCTCCCCAACACTCTTGAGAAGAGAAATCCACTCATTCAATCCTACCTGTTTGAAGAAAACAGTTGCTGCTCCTATATCATGGCTTATTGATGTGAACAAAAGAGGTTGACTCAAGGGTTCAGGTAAAAATGACTGGCCCCGATATCAAGGCAGTGATTAACTTCTGTTGACACCAAGGAGCTGGACTTAATGGGAATCAGAGTAAACTCTCCAGTGTTTGGTGTCAAACATGGCACAAAGTAAGATGTTCATCATCTCAGTTCTGGGTCACCTCTGTCGGAGATCGTTAGGTCAGCTTCCTTTTCTCAAAGATATTCAGCTGCTTCATCAATGTCTCCCCGACCCACCCTCCCCACCATAAGATCAGAAGTGGGGATGGTCGATGAAGATTCCACAATGTTTGGAACATTTTTTCCCCCCTCAGCTCCTGAACTGGTCTGTGTCCATTGCAGCAAGACCCTGACTCCATTGAGACTTGTGCTGTTAAAGTGTCAGTAACATTCATGTAACAGTACATTGCCACAGTAAAACAAGAGTTCATTCACCATCTAACTCTGGTTTCACAGGAATATGAGGAAGCCATTCAGCCCATTTACACTATTGGAGAAGAACAGTGACAGCCCATTCAGCGCCTTCAGCCTATTACTCAGGAAGAGAAGGAGTCTAGTGTGATGGACCACACCAGAGCCCCCCGAAAATATTTGAAGGCAGTAGCCGCGATTCTAATGTTTTCTTATTTTAAAGGAATTGTAAAGTTTCTGTTCCAGATGCAATGTGATTGGTCAAACTACTCGGTGGTAAGCAAAACACCATTTACTTAAACACAAAAGATGACACAAAACCAAAGAAAGAGGAATTTAGAATAATGTAATTACATTGGACATCTTAACAGAATAATAGATCTAGGAGCTATTACTAATGAACTATTCTAACATAGGAAACTCCCATAAACACAGCCCTTGGCAAAAAGAAATATTCAGATACAGAATGCCACAAACATTTCTCCAATCCAAGAATTAAAAACAGCAGCAAGAGAAAATTCAGAGAGAGTATCAGCTAGGAGACATTCCTTAAAGCTTCCAACTTTGTGGAGACCCCAATAGTTTCTGATGTTACTGAGAAACCAAAACCCAGTGATCCTAATCTGTGAGAGCTGGCCACACCCATTCAGACTTGATGGCCTCCCTCACTGTTACTCAAGTGGTCTTAACTAGCCAGCTTGGTAACAATCGTTCAATCTCTCTCTTAAAAAAAACAGGACAAAATGACCCCTTAAAGCTGCAGCATTGTCACACTTGTCAGCACATCGAGCTGTCAAACAGGAACCCAGTCAGGCCCTTGGCCCTGTCCAATTGGACGAGGAAGTAGCCAGTCAGTCCCTTGAGCCACTTACACAGGAACAGAAGGATGCCATTTCCACCTCAATGCGCTTACACGGGGGCAGAATTAGGTAATTTATGCTGATTCCTGATGAATGTCTTATGCCCGAAACGTCGATTCTCCTGGTTCTCGGACGCTGCCTGTCCTGCTGTGCTTTTCCAGCAATCCACTATCTACTCTGATCTCCAGCATCGGCAGTCCTCACTGTCTCCTAATTGATGCTCTAACATGATGAACAATTGGAGCAGAGGCTGCACAGAGAGATTGCTCCACGGTGTTCCTCTTGGCTCCGTGGCTTATGATACACACGTGGGACTTTAACGTGGTTTTCTCGAGGTGAGCAGGGAAGCCATATGTCTTGTGTAAAGTCTCAAGAAGGCACCTTCCATCTCCAAGAAGACAGCCTGGTGTTCTCTATGTAGGGCAGAAGTGGGTGGGAATGGCTACCTGTTTCAAATAGAAGATATTGTGGCTGCTGTTGGGGATAGTGAGCAACCTGACGTTCAGTACAGGGTTCACACGCCGACTGCACAATAACATGGGGAGAGTTAATTTAGGCATATAAACTGTTAGGAAAGTCACGTTAGACTGATGAATGGATGCTCTAAGTTCAAATAATGGTGATCTTGTTCATGTTGTTCTTGTCTAGTGCACGTCCTGTTCAGTGTAACCTGTATGCCTTACCCTGTCCAAGTCTATTTCCACCCTATGATCTGTCTGGCCATGCTTCCTATGATCTTCCTCCACTGCTCATAAATAAAGTTTTTCCCTGTATTGAGATACACGTGACAATAAATCAAACCATCAATCCTGGGTAAAGTATAGAATTTCTCTCCCTGTCAATGTCTTTTTTGGAAATAAGTGATCGCTACCACTCCTCGTGTTTCAGCATCACCATTTCCTCGTCTCTCACAGTACTACAGATTAAACACTCAGCTCCTTCACTTTATTCACATGATACCATCACTGGTTTATGTGGTAAGGAGATCATTCCTTACAAAAGTGATCAAACCTGTACAGAGTGCCCCGAGTTCTCTCTCAGCAAAGCTCTACAACAGCAGGAAGATGGCTTTACTTATGTACTCGAATCATCTTACAATGAAGGACAGCATACCATTGACTGCACCCATTACTTTCACAGGGTTTGATTCGGAGCAGTCAGCATGAACTTGTGAGTGGGAGATCATGCTTCCCAAATTTCTGAGAGTCCTTTGGTGAAGTGACCAAGAAGGTTGACGAGGGAAGAGCGGTAAACGTAGTCTGTAATGATTTCAGTAAGTCCTTTGATAAGGTTTCACATGGCAGGCTGCTCTGGAAGGTTCCATCACGTGGAATGTTGGGGGATTTGGCCAATTAGATACACAGTTGGCTTGATGGTAGGATGCAGCGGGTTTAGTGGAAGGATGCTTGTCAGACTGGAGGCTGGGCCCATAGCTGTTTGTTATCTATGATTGGGTTGAGAATGTACAAGGTATGATTAGTAAGTTCGCAGATGACACTAAAATAAGTGGGATTGTGATTCGTGAGGAAGATTATCACAAATTGCAGCAGACCCTTAATCAAGTGGGCAAGTGGGCCGAGAAATGGCAAATGGAATTTAAAATAGAAGTGTGAGGTCTTGCATTTTGGAATCTCAAATCAAGGTAGGAGTTCCATGGTGCATGGGAGAGCCTTATGGGGTGTAGTGGGCAGAGAGACCTTGGCGTTCAGGTGCACGGTTCTCTGAGAGTGGAGTCACAGGTCGACAGGGCAGTGAAAAGGTCATTTGCGACACTGGCCTTCATCAGGCAGGACATTGAGTATAGAAGTTGGGAATTTATGTTTCAGTTACACAGGACTTTGGTAAGGCTGCACTTGGAGTATTCAGTTTTGTCACCTTTGTTATGGGGAGGATGTTATGAAATTAGAAAGCGTGCAGAAGAAATTTACAAGGACATTGCCAGGACCCATTGGTCTGAGTTATAGGGCGAGGTTGGGCAAGTAGGTCCTTTTCTTTAGAGTGGAAGAGACTGAGGAGGGTCCTTATAGAGCTGTATAAGATCATGAGGGATATGGATAGGGAGAATACTCTCAGTCTTTTCCAAGGTTTAGAAAATCGAGGACGAGAGGGGATCAGTTTAAGGTTAAAGGGGAAGGAATAAAAGGGAACCTGAGGGGCCACTTCTTTACACAGAGGGCTAGTACGTGGATGAGCTGCCAGCAGATGTGGTTGAGGGGGGTACATTAACAACATTTCAATAGCATTTGGATAAATATGTGGATCGGAAAGGACTGGAAGGATATGGGCCAACTGCAGGGAATTGGGGTTAGCGTGGATGGACATTTACAAAGTGGTGTCAAACCCCTCTGTTAATTAAACCCAAACATCCAGAAAATCTCGCCTCACCTTGTTAAACTGTTAAGATATGAGTGACACAGATCTCCTACATTCCACTATTTAAACCAAAATTAACAAGTTAATTTCTTAACTTTAAAAGAGAACACTAAACAACAACTATTCACAAATACCAGCCCCTCTTGTCTGAGCTAATTACTATCTGACTCAGACTCTGTAAAAATATGCTGTTCCAACAACCCAATCACAACCCAAACCCATGCAACATCACAATCTCAAGACCACACATTCTCTATCTTCCCCACTGTGTTCACTCTTTCAGCTGCTGATCCCCCGGGTCATTTTTTACGCAAGTAGGTTTGACATGAACATGTATCTTTGCTAGAGAGTGTTAGAAATGGCCAGTTAGCACTCCTGCTCTACAGCAGTTACTCTGCTGTAGGATGGCAGTGGCTCTCCCTCTAGTGTTCAAAATGCTGGGTTTATATACTCCCCACGATACAATAATTCTCATAATTCGATTGCTTTCCAGGTGTCCAAACAATAATATTCACATTCTGTTGGCTTCTGGTATCCTGAGCGTTATTTAAACTCTTTGGTTGTCTTTGAATTGTTGTCAAAACAGCAACCAAAACTCAGGTTTCCATTTCCCAGCTCAGTGTTACATGTGGAACATTTTGAACTTTAGCTTGCATCTCTGGCTGTACTTCCTATTCAGCAAAACCCGTTCTGTCTTAAAATGACCGGACATGCTTTCGGCTTCATAACATCTCCCCACTTCAAAAACAAAACATGAAATGGCAGAATGAAAAGATGGCTTCATTTCTTTTCCTCTAATTCTTAATACCATTATTATGAATTACAAAAGTATTGATCTCAGCTATACCATATATATTAATTCTGCACACATATATATAACACTGCAATAAGTCAAATTTTATCTAAACGTATTCCATAAAATCGGGGTTAACGCATCTGCTATCACATTTTAGGACCCACAACATGTACATTTTGTAAGGTTAAAGTCGGTAAGATTAGACTCAAATGAAATAGTCTCATATTCTGGTCTTTAAATATTCCAAAAAATGCGAGAGGTATGTCGTTCTCCACAACCATCTCTGACAATTCCTTTGTCATACAAACATAAAAATATTGTCAGTCCAGTGCTAAACTTAATCATTCTTTTTCAATAATGGAGATGTTGCATTTTTTTTCTGGTGGATATTGAATTTTTTCGACAAGTAGCCAATTGGTCATTCAATTCCATCATCCTCTTTCTGTATCAATACATCTCCGACCACGATACCCCGAGCATCAAACTCAATTTTCAAAGGGTTTCAGAATATTTGGTGTAGCTAAAACTGGTGCGGTGATTAATCCTGCTTTAAAATCCTCAAATGCCTCCTGGCATTGTTCTGTCCACCACAATTCTGTGTTCATCTTTAGTAAATCCATCAGTGGTGCCAATACGCTGCTGAAGTTTGGAACAAACTTCCGATAGAATCCACGCAGTTCGAAAAATCGAAGCACCTCTTTCTTCGAGGATGGTCGTGGAAATTTCTCCAAGCCCTTCGTCTTTGTGTTCCATGGGGTCAAGCTTCCATGTCCAATGTAATGTCCCAAGAACTTCCCCTCTGCCTTCGCGAATTCTGTTTTCTTTAAGTTTATTAACAAGTTTGCTTCTTGTAATCGTTCAACATGCTTTGCCAACTGTAACATGTGAGCTTTCAAACACTTGCTAAAGGTCACTACATCATACAGATAAGCTGCATAATTTGTTCATCTGGCCACAACTCTGTTCCTGAGTCTTAAATGTATCTGGAGCATTATTCATTCACGTGACGAACTCTAACTTTTTTTGTCATCTCTGCTATCTTTACCAGATAGTTGAACTGACTCAACACTTTTTTCATTTGAAAGGGGGCACTAAACCTGGCTTTGAAGGGATTTCCTACCACTGGTGGCAATACTAATACCTCATCCCCACGGGAAATCGTCAAAGTTTCAGAGTTTCTATCTGCCACCTGCTTCATTCCATGCTGTGTCCTCTTCAGGTGCTGTTTAGCTAACTCACCTACTCCATCTAATTTCTCCCTCACGTGTGACACATAATCCAAGTGTGGATCTCCGACTTCGGTCCTGTCAATTTATATTTAATTAATTTCAAAGGACCTCTCACATCATGTACGAATATTAACTCAAAGGAAGTAAACTGAGTAGATTTATTTGGGGCATCTCTCATGGCAAACAATATAATGAGACGCCTTTATTTCAATCATTCGGGTAATTCTGACAGTACGCTGTTAATATTGCCTTTAGCATCTGATGCCAACTTTCCAAGAATCCCTGGGATTCGGGATGGGATGCACTTGATTTAAACTGCTGTATGCCGAAGTTATCCAAGATGTACTTAAATAGCTGATTGGTAAAATGAGACCCTTGGTCTGACTGAATCACACTGCATAGCCCACAGCGAGTAAAGAAAGCTACCAACTCCTCCACCTCCCCTTTTGCCTTAACACCCCATAATGGAATTATCCCTGGAAATCTGGTGGACACATCCATTATGATCAGCAGATATTGGTTTCCTCTTTAATTTGAAAAGGGGAGCTCCACCACTAATCATAACTTACGTGAAAAGCTCTTCGAATACAGGAATTGGCAACAAAGGTGCTGGTTTTAATATGGCCTGTGACTTTCCTACCATTTGGTATGTATGACATGTCCAACAAAAAGTAAACATGTCCTTGTTCATTCCAGCCACTAGAAATGCTTTAGCCTGAATATTCCGTGCATCAACTCCTTTGGAGTTTTCTTTCGGTTTTCCTTTCTGTTGTAACTTACGACAGTAGGATCTTGTTACTACACAGTCTGGAAAAATCCCTGGGGTATTTTCCTTTTAATTCCCCTGTTCCCTGGTCTTACTTTGGCTTCTCCACCACAAGGGGCGCCTTTCCCACCTTTGACCCTGCTAACTCATTCCCAAGAACAAACTGCATTCCTGGAACTGACACCCTGCCACTCAATCTCACTGTTACTTCCCCAACCTTGATGTGGCACTCCAACCTGATTTTACACAAGGGAATGCTTAATTTCTGTCCCCATTCCACAAATTATCATGCTGTTGAGTAATATGTCAGAAAGAGTGAAAATACTTCCAGCTCTTACGATTAGAGGCTGAGGGAAAGTGAGGACGACAGGTGCTCGAGATCAAAGTTGAAAAGTGAGGGGCTGGAAAAGCACCGCAAATCGGCAGCATCCGAGGGGCAGGCAAGTTGACGTTATAGACAATAGACAATAGGTGCAGGAGTAGACCATTCTGCCCTTCGAGCCTGCACCACCATTCAATATGATCATGGCTGATCATCCTTAATCAGTATCCTGTTCCTGCCTTATCTCCATAACCCTTGATTCCACTATCTTTGAGAGCTCTATCCAACTCTTCCTTAAATGAATCCAGAGACTGGGCCTCCACTGCCCTCTGGGGCAGAGCATTCCACACAGCCACCACTCTCTGGGTGAAGAAGTTTCTCTTCATCTCTGTCCTAAATAGTCTACCCTGTATTTTTAAGCTGTGTCCTCTGGTACGGCACTCACCCATCAGCAGAAAATTGTTTCCTGCCTCCAGAGTGTCCAATCCTTTAATAAACTTATATTTCTCAATCAGATCCCCTCTCAGTCTTCTAAACTCAAGGATATACAAGCCCAATTGCTCCAGTCGTTCAGCGGAAGATAGTCCCGCCCTTCCAGGAATTAACCTCGAGAACTTACGCTGCACTCCCTCAATAGCAGAATGCCTTTCCTCAAATTTGGAGACCAGAACAACACACAGTACTCCAGGTGTGGTCTCACCAGGCCCCTGTACAACTGCAGAAAAACCTCTTTGCTTCTATACTCAATCCCTCTTGTTATGAAGGCCAGCATGCTATTAGCCTTCTTCACTACCTGCTGTACCTGCATGCTTACCTTCATTGACTGGTGTACAAGAACACCCAGATCTCTCTGTACTGCCCCTTTACCTAAATTCCATTTAGGTAGCAATCTGCCTTCCTGTTCTTGCCACCGAAGTGGAAAACCATACATTTATCCACATTAAACTGCATTTGCCATGCATCTGACCACTCAACTAACCTGTCCAGGTCACCCTGCAATCTCCTAACATCCTCCTCACGTTTCATCCTGCCACCCAGCTTAGCATCATCAGCAAATTTGCTAATGTTATTACTAATACCATCTTCGATATCATTAACATATATTGTAAAAAGCTGCAGTCCCATCACTGATCCCTGAGGTACCCCACTGGACACTGCCTGACATTCCGAAATGGAGCCGTTTATCACTACTCTTTGTGTCCTATCAGCCAACCAATTTTCAATCCCAGTCAGTACTTTGCCCCCAGTACCATACTCCCTAATTTTGCTCACTAACCTCCTAAGTGGGACTTTATCAAAAGTTTTCTGACAGTCAAGGTACACTACATCTACTGGATCTCCCTCGTCCATCTTCAGAGTTACATCTTCAACAAATACTGGAAGATTAGTCAAGCATGATTTCCCCTTCATAAATCCATGCTGACTCTGACCTATCCTGTTACTACGATTCCAGATGTGTCGTAATTTCATCCTTTATAATAGACTCCAGCATCTTTCCCACCACTGAGGTTAGACTACCTGGTCTGTGATTTCCTGTTTTCTCTCTCCCACCTTTCTTAAAAAGTGGTAACATTAGCCACCCACCAATCCGCAGGAACTGATCCCGAATCTATCGAACTCTGGTAAATAATCAACAGCGCATCCACGATTTTTTGAGCCACCTCCTTCAGTACCCTGGGATGCAGACCACCAGGCCCCGGGGACTTATCAAACTTCAGACGTAACAGTCTCTCCAACACCAATTTCTGGCAAATATTAATTCGCTTAAGTTCAGATCCTTCAGCCACTGTTACCTCAAGGAGATTGCTTGTGTCCTCCCCAGTGAACACAAATCTGAAGTACCAATTCAATTCTTCTGCCATTTCTTTGTTTCCTGTAATATATCCCCCTGTTTCTCTCTTCAAGGGCCCAACTTTAGTCTGAACCATTTTTTTGCCTTTCACATTCCTGAAAAAGCTTTTACTATCCTCCTTTATATTTTTGGCCAGTTTTCCTTCGACCTCATTTTTTCTCTGCGTATTTCCTTCTTAGTAATCCTCTGTTCTTCTTGAAAAGCTTTCCAGTCCTCTGTTTTCCCACTTTTCTTTGCTATGTCATACTTTTTCTCTTTTAACTTTATATCTTTCTTAACTTCCCTCGTCAGCCACGGCCGCCCATGCCTCCTCCTAGGATCTTTCTTCCTTTATGGAATGAACTGATCCTGCATCTTCTGCATTATACACAGAAATATCTGCCATTGTTCCTCCACTTTCATCCCTGCTAAGGAATTAAACCATTGAACTTTGGTCAGCTCCTCCCTCATAGCTCCATATTTCCCTTTATTCAACAGAAATATTGTCACTTCCGATTGTACCCTCTCCCTCTCAAATTGCAGATTGAAGCTTATTGTATTATGGTCACTACTTCCCAACGGCTCCTTCACTTCGAGGTCACTGATTTATTCTGATTCGTTGCACAATACCAGATCCTGAATTGCCTTCTTCCTGTTAGACTCCAGCACCAGATGTTCTAAGAATCCATATCGGAGGCACAAAGTCTCTTTCTTGAGGTCCAATACCATCCTGATTCTCCCAATCTACTTGCATGTTGAAATCCCCCATAACAACTGTAGTTACATCTTTGCAACAGGCCAATTTCGCCTCCTGATTCAACTTACATCTGACATCCAGACTACTGTTTGGGGGCCTGTAGGTAACTCCCAAGAGGGTCTTTTTATCCTTAGAATTTCTCAGCTCTATCCACACTGACTCTACATCCCCTGATTCTAGGTCCCCCTACGCAAGGGACTGAATGTCATCCCTTACCAACATGGCCACCCGACTCCCTCTGCCGATCAGTTTGTCCTTATGATTGCACGTGTAGCCTTGTATATTCATTTCCCAGGCCCTGTCCACTTGAAGCCACGTCTCAGTTATCCCCACAATATCGTATTTGCCAATTTCCAAAAGAGCCTCAAGCTCATCCATCTTATTTCTAATGCTTCGTGCATTCATGTATAGTGTTTTTAATTTGTTACTGCCCTCACCCTTCCCATCAACTCCTATTTCACTCAACCTTACAACATGATCCCTTTTTGAGTTTTCTGCCTCATTGATACTATTGTCTTTCTTGATTTCCCTTGTTCTAATTTTCCCTTCAATTTCCTTCTAAAACATCCAGTTTGTCCTCTCCCTCCCGATACTTAGTTTTAACGTAGCTGTGTTGCAGTAACAAACCTGCCTGCCAGAATGCTGGTCCCTAATCTATTAAGGTGCAAACCGTCTCTCTTGTACAATATATGCTTACAACAAAATATACCCCAGTTATCCAAGAATTTAAATCCTTGCTTCCTGCACCAGTTTCCCAGCCACGTGTTCAAATCCATTATCTCCCTGTTTCTGGCCTCACCACCCTGAGGAACTGGAAGCAAACCCGAGATAACCACCTTGGACGTTCTGCTTTTCAGTCTTCTTCCTAGTTCTCTGAAGTCCCGCTGTAGTATGTTCTTCCTCTTCTTTCCGACATCATTTGTGCCGACATGTACGACCGCCTCTTGCTCTTCACCTTCGTCCTTGAGAATTTCCTGCACTCTGTCTGTGATGTCTTTAACCCTGGCACCAGGAAGGCAACAAACCATCCTTAAGTCCCGTCTGCTGCCACAAAAACCCCGGTCAGTTCCTCTCACGATGGAGTCCCCTATTACCACAGCTCTGTGTGATGTCCGACTCTTCCGCTGTGCCTCCACGCCAACTTTTGATTGACGGACCTGGCCGCCTCGTGGACTGGCAGTGTCATCTGTCTCTACTGTTTCCAAAAGATTCAACTTGTTCCCGACAGGTACTTCCCCCGGAGTCTCTTACACCCCGGGGTCTCCTCTCCGCCTTCCTCATCGTCTGCTCTCTTCTGCTCTTTTCTGGTATGGTCGGTGTAATAATCTCGCTGAAGGTCTTGTCCAGAAAGATCTCATTCTCTCGGATGAGCCAATGGTCCTCGAGTTCTTTCATCAGTGCTGCAATATGCTCGGTCAGTAGCTGAACGTGAACACACTTTCCACACTTATACGAGCCAGACACACCAGAGTCGTTGACCTCCGACATCAAGCACGTAGCACACTGAACTTGGCAGCCATGTCTTCACCGTCTTCAACTGTGGCATAATCACTTCACTCAATCTCCTTGTCAAAGACTCGTTTCAGGCGTAAGTTCTTCATCAGGAAAGTAAGGGAGGGGGAAGGGGCTGAGAATTAAATAGGATGGTGGGGGTGGAACTGGGTGGAAGGTCGCTTGGAAGGCGATAGGTAGATTTAGGCGGGGTCTGATGGTTATAGTTCGGAGGGGAGGGTAAAGTGGCTAGGTGGTAGGACAGCTGAAAACGTCAAACTATTCAGCATCAACGTTGACTTCACCAATTTCCAAAGTGCCCCTCCCCCAACCATTTAAATTAGCACTGCCCTCTTGAACTGCCCTAACTGTCCATCTTCCTTCCCACCTATCCACTCCACCCTCCCCTCTGACATATCAGTTATACTCCAACCTACATTTTCCTATCACCCTCCCAGTGACCCTCCTGCCAGCCCAGCTCCTACCCTCGTATTTACCTTTCAGCCCCCTTGTTCCCTGCCACATTCCTGATGATGGGTTTATGACTGATACATTGATTGTCCTGCTCTTTGGATGCTGTCTGATCTGTTTTGCCTTTCCGGCTCCTCACTTCTCAACTATTAGAAACTGAACAGATCCTGCATCTTGCAAAATTATTACTTTTGTCCTCTCCCCACACCCCTTTTTTGCTTAGTAAGTTTTATCTACAGAGGTGTATTCTTTGTAGGGATCAGGCACTGACTCCATACCCAGCCCCTGTCTAGGCTGTGCACTCTCCTGCAGCTCCTCGGCTCTACTTGGGGTCTCCTTTACCAGGTTCACTAATACCACTGGCTTAATCACATCTTTTCCCAAAGTGCCTTGCTTCAATGCCCAGCACGGTGTGTCCCAGTTTACTGCAGTGAAAACACCTTTTCCCAGTGTCCTTCTTAAACCATCAGCACTGTAATTTTATGTGTTCCGCTCCGTTATAATGAGAACACCTGAGGCCTTTCACCACCTTTCAACCCCCTTGGGCTTCTTTTTCACCGGTGGTAAACTATTGCCAGTGTGCTTTACTCTATGTTTTGTTGTTTAGGATCTCCCCTTCTCCCAATTTCTATCCCTCACAGGATGAAAATCCTCCCAGAAGCTAAATATAATCTCATGCACCAGTGCATATTTACCTGCCATTTCTGCTGCGCTTCTCACTTCTTGAACTTCCTATTCATTCACTTGAATTCTTACCATCTCTGGAAGTGAGTCTTTAAACTCCTCCGGCAGAATAATCTCCCTTCGAGCCTCACAGGTCTTATCCATTTTTAAGGCCTGCACCCATCTTTCAAAATGACTGTGTTTAATTCTTTCAAACTCAATATAAGTCTGACCTGGTTCCATCTCTATATTTCTGAACCGCTGTCTATATTCTTCTAGTACCAATTCATAAGCACTCAACGTAGCCTGCTTGACATCTGCATAATCTCTTGCTCCCTCACGTGACAGCACTGCATATACCTCTCAAACTGTACCCACCATCTTAGTCTGAACTAGCATTACCCACAGGTTCACTGGATATGCCATCTGCCGAGCCAATTTCACAAATGAAATAAAAACGGTTTTGGCATTTTTCGCACTGAAATATGGCAATGTATTAACACAGTTGCATACATCCCTACATTCTCCCTTCATCTTCATCCTGCTAATTTAACTTTCTTAACTAATTCCAAACTTTTGAATTTCAAATTCTCCCTCTCTTCCTTTTTCCTCTCTTTCTCTTTCTCTATCTTCTCTCTCTTTCAGTCTCTCTCTTTATCTTCTAACTGCAGTTGTCATATTTGCAATTTAAGTTTTTTCTAACTCGACTGCAGTTGCCAGCTTCTCTGATAGACCAAAGTGCTTGAGCAACTCCATTATGATGACAGCTTTCCTTTTGTCTCTGGTGAAACACAATTCTACTCTACATGTTAATTCTAAAAGTATGCCCTTCCTTTATCTTTCTACACGTTCTTGGCAAATTTGGGTACCATCTTCAAACCTCAGAACCTTTTTAGTAATATTAAAAGCCATTTCTTTTAAATTAACCGACCACAAGGAAACAAAATTAAATGAATTTTCTCACCTGTATTACTTGAAGATCTAGGTCACTAACTGCCAAGTGTTGGAATCTGCTGGGACCTTTTGTACCCCAAATCTGTTCACATCTGTCTAAATTCCATACGACAAGCCCTCAAACTGTTATGATGTCGATGTTGAACCCCTCTGTTAATTAAAACCACACACCCAGAAAAGCTCACCTCACCTCGTTATCTGTTAAAACATGAGTGACAAAGTAGTCGCAAATTCCACGATTAAGAGAAAAATAACAATTTATAATTATGTATGTTAACTCGCTGAACTTGAAGGTTTGTTTTCAGATGTTTTGTCACCAAGACTGGGTAACATCATCAGTGAGAGTCTCTGGTGACGCACTGGTGGGATGTCGTGTCTTTCTATTTCTAGGTCTTGGTTTCTTAAGTGTCGTGATGTCATTTCCATTTTTTTGTTCAAGGGAAGGTAGATAGGATCGAAATTAATATGTTTATTGATGTACTTCTGGCTAAAATGTCATGCTTCTAAGAACTTTCGTGTGTGGCTTTGTCCTAGGAAGTGTGTGTTGTCACAGTCAACGTGGTGTCCTTTTCCTGTATGTATGGGAACTAGTGAGAGTGGGTCATGTCTTTTGGTAGCCAGTTGGTGTTCATGTATCCTGCGAGCACGACAACAGGACAGTGTGAAATGGAGGAAAAATGATTTTTTATACACTGTTTAATCAGTGTGTGTTCAGATGAGGAAGATTGTTCATATGTGTACAACACATTCTGAATGACAACGGAGACATAGTTAACGAAAAATGATGCACACGATGTATAAAATTTATAAATCATTAAAACAATATTTGATCCTCATCTGAAGTGATATCTTCCCTTTCTCTCAACGTTCCCCCTTTTCTGGGATTCCCAACTCTAGTCTCTCATTCTTCTTAGGATGTGTGTTATAAATTCTTGTTTCTGGTTTCCCAACTTATTTCAGTTAATCCACTTTCTACCAGGAATTAAATATGTTGGCCTGTTGGGTTCTTTCCAAAGCTAGTGTCTGTCATATTGTTGGAGAGAAAAGTTATGGCATCAGACCCAGCATTTAAACATATTGCTCTGTTGTACGTGCACTGTACAAAGGACCACCGCCCACAGGAATTGCCAAAACATTGAGGGAAGTATATCTATTTCGATCATATAGTTTCTCATTTTCCACATCTCCATATCTATATCCTCTCTCTCTCTCTCGTTCACCCTTTGTGTCTATTTAAGAAATCCACCAGTCATTCTTCGTGGCCCATCTCTCAAAACTCCTTCTTTCAGTTATACACAATGCTTTCTTCAAGATGTAATGTGGTTATAATTAAGCAATGTAACTACCATGACATGCGGGAGGAGCTGGCCAGAGTTAATTGGAAGGGGAGCTGAGCAGGAAAGACCATGGAGCAGCAATGGGAGAAGGTTCTGGGGATAATTCGGAAGATAATACCAGAAATGCAACCCCAAGAAGATGAAACATGCTCATGGGAGAACAAGGCAGCCATGTGTTACAAGGCATCAAACCAAAAGAGAAAACATGCAATGTGGTGAAGATGATTGGGAATCCAGAGAATTCATTGGCTCTGCAACTACATAAGGCTGGTATCACTGACACTACAGAGCTCTTAATCATGGTCAGGGAGAGAAACAGAGGAAACACATTCACTTTAAACACAGAAGATGGTATTTCTCAAGGAAAAGGATTCAGGTGAATTAAACATTTGAATTAAGATCAGTTAAATGCTTTTGCGGAATGTGTCAGATTGGAAGCAAGACCCGGGGAGACAGACCCTCAGCAGAATGAGAGTTTGAAAATGGAAGTATTTCCACATCAGAAACCAGGTTAGGTCACTGAGTGCAGGGCTCATGGGTGAATGGGTCTCAGTGAGATTTGGGGAACAGACAGCAGAATTGCATTGCAGATATTGCAGCTCGAAACTGAGTATTCACGTAGTGCTGTAGACCACAGCAGCAGGAGAAGTAGAACAGCATTCAACCACAACCTGTAACTTCTTGCCAGGGTAACACCTCAGTCTGTCATTACCATCAACACCATCTATGGCTCAGTGACGAGTGTGGGTGAAGATGTCAGTCAGAATCACATGAACTTTAACCTGATGCTAACTCATTAAAGCTACCGTGCTTGACAAAAAGATCTGATGGAAGCACAGCAGTCCTGTCACATTCAGTCCTAAATGGTGATGGACGATTAAACAAATGACTGGAGGCGAGGGCTCCACAATCTTTCCCATCCTAAATAATGGAACATACCTGCACATCAGTGTAAAAGAGAAGGATGTTTTATCTGCACCATCCTCTGCAAGAAGTGCCAGCCCGATCCCACCCATCATGGCTGGAGTTACTCACGATCGCCAGGATGCCCCGATAGTCCGTGATCCCTTGCACTGGTGCCATCTTTAAAACATAATGGACACACGATTGAGCTCTCTCAGTTTGCAGCTGCCCTGCACAGTTTATCCTGAGCATGGCAGGTAAGGATAAATTGCACCACGGTTTGTTGACAGGGGCATGGAGGTCCTGGTGGAAGGGCTAGTACAGAGGGGGACCATTTTCTTCACAGAGGGAGCCACACCACAAGACCCACCAAGCATGGCTTGAGCTCACCAACCAGCTCAGTGCAGTATCTGCGGTCTGAAAAAATATTCAGCAATACAGGACAAGCTTCAATAACCTTTTCCCACTCTGTCAGGATAAGGGTCACCATTCTCCCTGCTCCCTCACACTCACTGTATAGCACTGTATATCTGTTATAGCACCGACATCCGAACACGATTCATGGTCCATGACTCTCACTATTGCATGCAAAGCCTACACACACACACAGACACACACACACACACACACTCTCTCTCTCTCTCGCATTTGCAATATTCCCACATGTTGATAGAATATTCTGAAGAACGCTGATTGTGGAATGTTCAAGTTAGTGTTCCAAATGATTCCCATTTTCAGGAAAATGTCAATGACCCCGCATGTAACACAGAAGGGGAAGGAACAAAGTTGTACAATTTTCAAATCACATGCAATTCAAATCCACCATGAGGCCATTCAGCCCTTCAAACGCATTCTAGCATTTAAGAAGATTGTGGCTGATCTGATGCATTTCTCAGTTCCATGTTACATGAATTTTCAGTCATTCAACCCCTGGGCTCCTGTCACTGAGCAGACAACACTCAGGCACTTTTACTCCGGTTTTCTTCAAGCGCCTGCTCGAGGGCTTTTCCCATGGGGGCGCACTCTCCCAACAATATATTCCACCAGCTTTCTTTGTCTATGTAATGGTAAGAACATTTTACACAGAGCAATCAAAAATCTACACGTTATCGATATCCAGTCACACTTAGTAATTCTGGTTATTTCATATGTCTTACCCTATCGTATTCAGCCAAAGACGGATTTGAAATACTTGTCTCATTATAAAATACAATTTCTAGCAGAGAACGTTTTTACCCTCAGTCGTTATTTTGACCGTTACCTGAATTGTAACTTTTTCATTGTTATGACTGTTTCTCTTGCCCTTTGCCTGTGCCTGTTTCTGTCTGTAACAGTTACACTGTCTCCCACTCAGTTGGCTGGACGGCTGGTTTGCGATGCAGATGGAGGCCAGCAGCGCTGGTTCACTTCACCACAGTCACAGAGGTTACCATGATGGGGACGCTGTCTCATCCTCAACCCATCACTCGAGGCGTGGTGACCCTCAGCTTAAACGACCACAAGTGGTCTCTCTCTAATGACAGAGCAGCTCTCTGATCCTTGGAACTCTGTTCTATCACTCTTAGCATTTTAAAATGTTTTCTAGATTACCATTTCATTTTGCCGGATGTTCTGAAGCAGTGTCATTTTTTACCACAGTCAACATTTCCCCATGGTGCACATCGCTGCCCATTCCTTGATAATCCTTGACTCTGTTGCTACTTAGGAACATTCTGTCTGTGCCTCAAAAATATTCAATAACTCTGCCTCCAATGGTCTGCGGGGAAGAGAGTTCCAAAAACTCATAGCACTGAGAAAGCAAAAAAAAACCTCACCTGGGGTGTGAGGTGAGTTTTTGTCTACTTCCCTGAGATTGGATACAATTACATTGGAAGCAGTTCAGCGATGTTCCACTTCATGTATTCCAGGGATGAAGGTCTTATGTTATGGTTACTCATCGAAAGAGAGGTGATCTTACTGAAACATACAAAGCCTTCAGCAGAGTGTATCAGGTAGATATCCGTTGGGTATTTGTATAGTCCAAACTTTTTGATATTGTTCTAGAACCTCAACCGTGGGCATTCTACCCATCAAATCCACACTGACCCAGCGAACAGCATCCCAGCCAGACCTGCCCCCATCCTATCCATGTAACCATGCATTTCGCATGACTGACACATCTAACATACACATCCCTGGTCACTATGGGCAAATTAGCATGGCCAATCCACTCTAGGCTGCACATTCTTTGACTGTGGAAGGAAACTGGAACACTGGGATGAAACCCACACAGACACGGGGAGAATGTTCAAACTCCACATACAGGACCCCTGAGGTTGGAATTGAGTGCAGCTCCTTGGTGATTTGAGGCAGCAGTGTGAAACACAGATCAACCATGCTCCTCCATTAGTTATAATAGTTACTTGTGTCTGACTAAAGAAATCTGCTTGACTTGTTCTTATCATTGAACCTGACCCAGTCTAAGACTTTTATCATCGGCCATTTCACCAATCTGGTCACATTTAAAATGTGATGTGAGTAGTGAAGGAGTGGGACCAGAAAAGGAAACAGTGACACCCTCCAACCTCAGTCAGAACCAGAGTGAGGAGAAATTCACAAAGTGGGGATTTATTCACGTAGGAATTCTCCTTCCCAGAAGTATGGGATGAATGAAGCTTTTTATTATGTCGAGGCTGGCTTCATCTGATTTTCCATAGAAAGTGGATAATGCTGCTTGGAGTGAAAAGTGCAGCTGGGACCACAATGCGATAAGCCACGACCTTATCAACTGGTGGAGTAGTGTCAAAGGGCCGAATGTCCCACTCGTGTCCCTCAGCCCTATGTTCTGATGTTCCATTCAGCCCTTCGGGCCTGCTACACAGGGGCAGATCGAGGTCACCCCGATGGTTAGATATAGTTTGGGAAATTTAATTGGAAAATCCAGGCTGAGTCAGGAATTGACCCTCACCTCAATCCCTCTTTTCAGGTTTCCTGTCTCTGTAACTTCTGCTCCAGGTGTGGGTCTTGTTACAGACCCACATTCGCTGTGAATACAGCCTTCTCCCCGCAACCAGCGTGAGCTCAAACAAATCCTCTGCTCTCCCTGAATGCACCATTGTACAACACCATTTTCAGGGAAAAAACCAGTTACTTTCCAGAAGAATAACATAAGAACGTAAGAAATAGAAACAGAAGCAGGCTATTCGGCCCCTCAAGCCTGCACTGTCATTTAATAAGAACATGGCTGATCTACTTCAGGGCTCAACTCCACTTTCCCGCTAACCCCTTGTATCCCTCAACTTGCTGATATGTCAAAGCCCAATCCAGCCAGTCTGTAAATACATTCAGTGACCCAGTCTCCACAACCTCTGGGTTAGGGAATTCCAGGCATTCACTCTCTTCTGAAAGAAGACGTTTCTTTGTATCGATTTCCCTTATTTTGTATCTCCAACCCTAAGTTCGGCTCTCTGCCCTGGAATTGATCCACATTCTCGAAAGCTACCTTGTCAAGCCCCCTCTTTCTCTTGTCCATTTCAGTAATATCATCCACATTCATTTCAACTACAATGAATAAACGCCTCACCATTTTAGATGTACTCAATAATTAATCCCTTTCATTCCAGGAACCCGCCTAATGAACCAACCTAGTTATTTGCTGCATCAGCATGCTGACGTTATGCTTCAGACACAAAAACAATCCCATCCCTTCGCACTGATCCTTTTGCGGGTGTCTTCTCCATTAAGTAACAGCCAGCCTTTTGGTTCTCAGTGTCATCCTCAAACTCGGATATATATTGCACTCAGCTCCGGCTTTCAGTATAGATTGTAACTAAATCTTGCATTGGACTGATATTTGTGATACTCCAGCAGATAGATTCATCAGGAAGATCCATTAACCCTGACAGTCTGATTTCTATGTGTTAACCAACCGTCATCCCATGCTAATATATTAGCTGTCAAATTATGAGCTTCTGTCTTGTGTAACAAGTTTTTTTTCGTGAAACCTTATGAAAAATCTTGAGAAAGCCTCGTATCTACCAGATCCCCTTTATCATGTCCTTTTTTTACATTCTCAGGGATCTCCAGAAAAAAAACTTTGCATGATTTTACAGGCAAAATGTAGATCGCCTTTCACAAAACCATGTTGACTTTGCATGAAGCTTTTTCTAATTGTCCTGCAATTCCTTCCTTAATAATAGACTCTAGCAGATTCCCAACAATAATATTGAGGCTAAATGGTTACTGCTTTCAGTCTCGCTGTTTTCTTGAAAACAGGCGCCCCATTGAAGGGTCTCCAGTTTCACTGGAAAATTCCTGCAATCCAAAGAGTTATGAAATATTTCTCACAGGAACACCAGTCATTCTGTAACCACCGCTTTTAAAACCAACTGTGGATTACTGCTGACCTGCGTACCCTTACTCTTATCTGTTTATTAAAAAGCCTTTTTCCTTTTGTTAGAGGCAGTTCACTAACTTCCCTCTTATTGCTATTTTGATTATATCATTCAAATACTTACAGTGCCTTCTAATGTGAGGAATGATATAAAATTCTGGTGTAAATTATCTGTCTGTTCCCTCTAGGCATACCCTCCAAACATCCTCAATATATTTACCTGACTTCATTTCTACCAAAGGGCATACATTCATCTTGAACTTTCTTTATATACATATTAAAGCTTGCACTGCTTGCTTTTATATTTCTTGCCAGTTTTCTTACATCATATCTTTCTTCCCTTTTTCCTTGCTTCCTTTGATTCATACAGTCATATCGTGCACAAACAAACCCTTTGGTCCAACTTGTCCATGCTGACGAGGTTTTCCAAACGAAACTAGTCTCATCTGCTTGCATTTGGCCCATATGCTTCTGAACGTTTCCCATTTATATATTTGTCCAAATGTCTTTGAACTGTTGTAGCTGCACTTGTATCTTCCTCTGGCAGCTCATTCCATAAGCAAATTACCCTCTGTGCGAAAATGTTGTCCATTTGTCCCCTTTAAATTTCCTCCTTTTAACCTTAAGCTACGTCATCTATGTTTGGACTCTCCTGTCCTCTCAAAAAGACCTTGGCTATTCTCCCTATCCATGCCTCCCATGATATTAAAACTTCTAGAATGTCACCCTTCAACACTCCATCTGATTCTAGCTTCAAGAGCAAACATTTAAAGATAACCACTGCAAATTTGTAACAGTATTAAAAGTGACAGGTAAACAACACACTGCCCAAACTTCATAATGTAATTTGTTTTTCTCCATGTTACAATACTAAGGCAGCTTGCAATTCTTACTCGTGCTCATGAGACGTCAAGCAAACAAATTCCTTTGTCTAAAGGGGGTGATGATCTCAACAGTGAAAACGTATATTTGGCCAGTTCTATGTTAAAAAAAAAGAATTCTTATACCATACGGTCAGCATGCACCTTTAGCAGAGTGAGATGAAGGCTGGGTGTACTTTTTGGATTTGGGATCACAATGTGAATTCAGTGCAAAGGGAGAATGGTGTTTTCAATACGGTTTACTCCAACAATGAAACTTTCCAGAGTGAGATGTGAATGGGAGGTGTAAAACAGCATGAATAGTGAGGCTGAGCCACACTGAGACCAGTGGCAAGGTGGCAGCACAAAACGCAGATTGATGCTAGTGCAGGGAAGGTAGACTGGAACGAGTTTCAGGTGAAGTGGGGAGGGACCATAATGTGAGAGAATGTGCTCTGTAATTTGAGATGGAGAACCTGGAATCAGGAAAGGAGAGGAGCAGGGAAGAGGATGGAGCAGCAGTGACAGGGGTTTCTGGGGAGAATTCAGGAATCACAGCTGAAAGTCATGCCCCACATCTGCTTATGGGCCCTGAAATAAACATCCTAAATCTGGCCCTACACTAATGCTCATCATGGTATCCTTGTCAACCATGGGTGGTACATCTTCTAATCGAGTCCTTCTTTTTGAACAGAAACAACAATTTCTTAGCGTTATTGGATATCTGCTTGAATGTCTGCCCAGGTATACCCACTGACCTTCCTCTGGGTCTACTTCCACATCCCGCTTCAGATCAGATGTGAGACAGAAAGCCTTAATTTAGATGTCTAAGTCTTTTCAATCATTCAGGGGGGACTTCTGCATGTAGCTGAACACATGATCAGCGGAAGCTGACTCCATTCTCCCAGTTTCTCCATCTCTGTTGTTTCTGTTTGATGACGCCACATTCCAGTGAACTGCCACTGATGTGACCGCCTTTTCCTTCAAATCAGAAGTCCGCTAATTCCATTGAACAGGGCCTTCAGCTATGACTATCACAACTCCCGCGCTTCTGTCCTCACTCCGTCCCCTCCTTACCAGAACAATGATAGATCTCCCCTCGTCCTCACTTCTACTGTACTAGAATCCACATTCACGGAATCATCTTCCATCATTCCACCATCTCCAATGGGACAGCACTATCAAACACATCTTCTCTCGCGACCACTGACAGCATTTCATAGGGACCATTTCTTCTGTAACACCCTCCATCATCCTGAACACTTCCCAACTCCCCATGACACATTCCCATGCAATTACAGAAGCTGCAACACATGCCCGTTCACCTCTTCTATCTCCACTGGGAAGTGTAAATTAACAAAAGATGCACAAATATCTTGGTTCTGAAACTACATACGACTGGAATCATTGACACTACAGAGTTCTTAATGAAAGTCATGGAGAGAAGCAGAGTGAAGCACATTCAATTTAAGCACCGAAAGTGGCATAACTGCAAGGGAAAACGTTCAGATGAATGTTAGAATTAGAATCGCTACACTGTGGAAACAGGTCCTTCAGCCCAACAAGTCCACACCGATCCTCTGAAGAGTAAACCAAGCACACCCATTTTCTTATCCTATATTTACCCCTGAATAATGCACCTAACCTGCAAATTTTTGGTTTGTGGGAGGGAACCAAAGCACTCAGAAGAATCCCACATGGAGAATGCGCCAGCTCCATAAAGACAGTCGCTAGAGGATGGAATCGAACCTGGGTCCCTAGCGCTATGAGGCAGCAGCACTAAACACTGAGCCTTGGTGCTACCTCACGGAATGCGTTTTGGAGTTTTGAAAAACAAGAAAATAAGAGGTGTGACACAATAAACAAACGCTCAGAGGAATGAGAATATGAAAATGGAAGTGCTACCACATCAGAAACCAGAGTAGCTCACGGGGTGCAGGTCAATGGGTCTCGGTATGAATTGGGCGATAGACAGCAGAATTGCATTGCAGAAGTTGCAGCGCAAACCCGGGAATTCATGTAATAGTGTAGATCACAATTGGACAGAAGGAGAATTGTACTGAGTTACAATCTGTAACTTTTTGCCCAGGATAATTCCTCAGTCCATTATTCTCATTAAGCTGAATGATGTTTCAGTCACGAGTGGAGGTGAACATACCAGGGTCAGAGCCGTGTGGACCTAAAACTGATGGCAACCCATTTAAAGCTACCACACTTGACTACTCACATACATTGCAAACAACAGGACTAACATCTGATAGAGAGGACGAAATGATTACAAAGCAAACAGATCAGATCGAAGCTCTGCAGTCCTGCCACAGCTAGTCAGAAATGGAGTTGAACTATGAAACTACTGACGAAAGAAGAGGACTCCACAAATATTATTTTTTTAAATTATTCAATGGGATTAGTGTGTCGCTGGATAGGTCATCTTGTATTGCCCGGAGGGTAGTTAAGAGTCAAACACATTACTGTGGGTCTGAAGGTACATGTAGGCCAGAGCAGGAATGAATGGCAGTTTCCTTCCCGAAAGGGCATCTGTGAACAAGATGGGTTTCTCACACAATCAGCAACTGTTTCTTGATCATCATTAGACTCTTAATTCCAAATATTTATTGGATTTGAATTCCACCATTTGCTGTGGCAGTATTCGAACTGAGGTCACATGAGCATTGCCTGGGTCGCTAGACTAACAGCTCAATACCACTAGGTTATTGCTTTGCCATTTCCCGAAAGAATGGAACTTTGCTGCACATCAGTGTAAAAGACAGTATGCAATGTCTGCACCATCCTCAGCCACAAGTATCCCTTAGATGATACCCAACCAATTCGATTTGCTGCATGTGACATGAAGAAACAGCTGAACACAGTAGGTAAGAAAAAGGCAATGGGCCCTGACACCATTCCTGCAATAGGACTGAAGACTTGTGCTGCATAACAAGCCGTGTCTCTGGGAAACTGTTTCATTCCAGCTCCAACTCTGATATCTCCCTGGCAACGTGGAAAATTCCTCAACTATGTCCAATCCCTTAAGAGAAGAATAATTACAATCTGACCATTTACCACCCCCTCAGTCCCATCACGAAAGACAAAAATGTGTGAGTTATTTTTGACAGAGCTGTCAAGCAGCACAGAAATTATCTGCTCAGTGTGGTTTCCGATTGGTCCCCATGTGGAGATGGTGCTGTTGTGGAAATGTCACTGGATTACCAATCCCGACCAGGCTAATGCTCTGGCAGCTGGTGGAAGTTAAAAACAACTAATAAAATATCGAAATCTAAAATCTGCTGTCAGTAACAGTGACCTTGAAGCAAAGTCGATTGTAAACACCAATTGCCTTCCCAATGTAATTTCAGGCAGTGAATCTCCCCTGCTTTCCTATTCTGGCCGAAAAGTGCCTCCAGACGATAGACATGTGGCAAACTCTTCAACGGTCTCTAAAATGCCAAGCAAGACATTCTATTGTATCAAACTGTTCCGAGCCCTTAATGGATAAAATTGAACAGAACACCCAGCACCAATCTCGGTATGAGAAAAGGTAATGGGAAACACAGTCCTGTTGATCCAGAAGATGCCTCCTTCCTAACAGCTGAGAGCTTGTGACACAGTTATAGAGTTTTCACACAGACTGCACAGAAACATTGGGGAAGGAATAGGTCATTCAACACATTGAGCCTCCCCCATTCTAGTTTTTGGTCTAACATCTCTTCAATTTTTTTCCCAAACACTGCATACTGTATATCCTTTGAAGTGATTAATTATTGGAACAATGTGAATTACGAACTTCGGTCCATCAATTTTGCTTCCCCATTCAATATAACGATGGTTGATCCTTTCTCCCCACACCAAACTTCTGCTGCAACCTTGTCCCTTTAGTGTCAAGAAATACTTAACGAAATTCAGTGCCTTGCCTTCCACAGGCTTGTGTAGCATAGAATTCCCAGATTCACCAGTCTGTGAGTTCAGACATTTATTCTCATCTCAATGCAGAGTGCCCTGGCCGTACCTAATATTGTGGCTGCTTGTTTTAGACGTCCCAGGAGGTGAATTATCATCCCTGCTTCCAATAAATCTCGCCCTGTCAGAGTATTATATATCTCACTGAGATCTTCACTCATTTTCCTAAACCACATGGAATACAGACTCAGTCGCCCCAAACTCTGCTCCCACAACAAGTTTGTCATCCTATAGATCAGTCTGGTCATTCTTTGCTGCTCTCCCTCAATGTCAGGTTTGTCCTTCATTAGGTAAGGAGACCAAAACTGCACACAATACTGCACAAAGTTCGAGATGGGGTCTCACCAAGGTCAAGTAGAGCTGTAATAAAATACCCTTATTCCTGGACTCAAATTCCCCGGAAATGAAGGTCAACACATCATTTACCTTCCTAACGGCTTTCAGTTGCTCCAATAATGCTTTGAGTGACTGGTGTACAGGGAGATCCAGATCCTTTTCAATGTTACATATACTCAATTGGTGGGTCGATGTACATGGGGCAGCGTGCCAGTGCCAATCCCAGTATTGACGTCTGGCTTCAGAATGCACTGCCGTGAATGGACCTCAGAGTTCAGTGAAGAAGTCAACAAAGTATGCACGTTACTATCTTCATCGACCAACATTTCACATCAATTCCTTTTGAAATGCTAGCCTGATATTATATTTTTCCAACCAAAATGTTCAGTGTTACGTCAATCCACATTGCTGTTCATCTGCCACGAATTTGCCCATTTCCTCCACGTGTCTCAATTACCTTTAACTTCTTTACATCCGCCTCATCCAATCAATTCTCAGTTTGCTACCATCAGCAGATTTTGAAACATTCCATTTAGTACCCCAGAGCAGATGTTTAATCTACTTCCTGAATAGATGGGTGCCAAACATCAATTCCAGGATCATCCTGCTCGTAATTGCTTTCCACTCCAAAAAAAAGGAACTGTTTATTCTGACTCACTTTTTCTTTCAGCTCTCTACCATTCTCAACCCATGCCAGTATATTAGATCTCACTGTTGCACACTGTTATGGGCCAGGACAGAACACCTCAAGTCTTTTTAAGGAAGTAGTGCAGACTCAAACTTTGCTTCTTGCCTTAAGCAGGTGTAAGGAAGATATTCCAGGAGTGACGCAGCTTGTTAAGCCACTTAGTTTTAAATAAAACAGAATTTATTTTCAAGGTTACGGAATGAAACACAAACAGAAGAGGATAGCATGCAGAATAACAACCTATCCGAAAACCCAACAGATTATCCTAACTTAATGATGTAAGCAAATTAAATTCATAAGGAGTGGGTACATGGGAAGACCAAGAACCGACTTTCAGTTCAGCCTACATAGATGTGGGGCATTACTGTGTGACATGATTAGGGATGACAATACCAAGAGACAGCCAATTAAAAGCCATTTCCATGCTACTAGTTCCACAGTAGGTAGAACTAAAGTGACTTTTCCCAGCTTTTCTCATTTTAAAGTTTTATAAATAAATATTAAAAAATATTAAAAGTTGGCTACTCAGCTAATCGTCCAGGTGAAGCTTTCTGGTCTTCAGTTGCACTTCATTTCTCAACCGAGAATCTGAAATTGGTTGAAAGCCATTGGGTGGTACCGTGGCAAAGTGGTTAGCACTGCTGCCTCACAGCGCCAGGGACCCGAATTCAATTACTGCCTCAGGCAACTGTTTGTGTGGAGTTTGCAAATTCTCCGCGGGTTTCCTGCGGGTGCTCCGGTTTCCTCGCACAGTCCAAAAATGCGCCGGTTAGCTGAATTGGCCATGCTCAATTGCGCAGAGCGAAGGGGTAAATGTAGACAAATGGATCTGGATGGGTTGCTCTTTGGGGGGTTGGTGTGGACTTGTTGGGCCAAAGGGCCTGTTTCCACACTGTAAGTAATCTGTATCTAAATAATCTAAGGTGTTGTTCGAAGTACTTGAAACAATCGCCATAAACACCCCATGGAAAATTCGAAAGGAAAAATCAAACCCAGTTTCTTCCAGGAGAGATATCAGAGAGAGGGGGCGGGGGTATCAGCATGGAACTTCTTCTTTGGCCTGATAGCTTCACAACTGGCTGCCTGCTTTCAGTAAACAGCCAGTCTGTGAAAAATCAGTCCAAACAAATCAAAGCAGAGGGTCTGCGCTGGGAGAACTGGCCACTCAACTTTCATAAGAACAGAAGGACGAGGATCAGGAGTAGGCCATCTGGTCCTTCTAACCCGCTCAGCCATTCTGTAACATCAAGGCTGATCGACTCGTGGACTCATGTCCACTTACCCGCACTCTGACCGTATCCGTTATTTACTTGATTGTTCAAAACATATCTATCTCAGCTCGAAAAACATTTACTGAAGTAGCGTCAACTACTTCACTGGGCAGGGAATTCCATAGAATTACAAGCCTCTGGGTGAAAAGGTTCTTTCTCAATTCAATCCTGAATCTGCTCCCTCTAATATTGAGGTTATTCCATCTTGTCCTAGCTTCACCTGATAGTGGAACCATCCTCTCTACTTTTTTCTGACCTCTTCCCTTCATCATATTGTTTATGTTTCTATAAGATCCTCCCCTCATTCTTCTAAATTCCAATGAATATAATGCTGATCTACTCTGTCTCTGCTCATAAGACAACCCCCTCAACTTCAGATTCACCAGAGTGAATCTCCTCTGCATAACCTCCACTGCCAGTACATTGCTTTGCAAGTAAGGAGGCCAAAACTGCTCACAATACTCCAGGTATGACCTCACCAGCACCCTGTACAGCTGTAACATAACCTTCCTGCTTTTAAATTCAACCCCTTTTGCAATGAAGAACAAAATACCATTTACGTTCCTAATTATTTTATGTACCTGCAGATCAACCTTCTGTGATTCATGCACAAGGACAGCCAGGTCCCTCTGCACAGCAGCATGCTGTAACATTTTTACAATTCAAGTAATAATCCTTTTTACTGGTACTCCTAACAAAATAGATTACTTCATATTTATTAACATTGTATTCCATCTGCCAGACCTATACCCATTCATGCAATGGAACTATTTTCCTCTGCAAAGTTTCACAGTACTCTCAAACTTTGCTCTGCCACTCATCTTCGTGCCATCTGCAAACTTTGTCCAACTACGCATGCTCCCAACTCCACATCATCTTTATAAATTGTGAATAATTCCAACCCCAACACTGATCCCTGAGGCACACCACTCAGCACTGATTGCCAGCCAGGATAGCACTCATTTATACCCACTCTTTGCTTCCCGTTAGTCAACCAATCTTTTATCCATGCCAATACTTCAGCCGTAGCGCCATCCATCTTGATCTTATGCAGCAGCCTACTATGTGGCACCCTGTCAAAGCCTTTTTGAAACCTAGATACACCAGATCCACTGCTGCCTCGTTGTCTATCTTGCTCGTAATGTCTTCGTAGATTTCCAAAAGATTGTTAAGCATGATCTGCCCTTTATGCATCCTTGCTACATCTGTGCAATGGGCCGTTTTCTATCAAAATGCCTTGCTATTTCTTCCTTGATAATATTGTCAAGGCATCTTCCCCACTACTCAGATGAAGCTAACTGGTTTATAATTCCCCA
The DNA here is from genome assembly GCF_047496795.1 of Chiloscyllium punctatum. Classification (NCBI taxonomy): domain Eukaryota; kingdom Metazoa; phylum Chordata; class Chondrichthyes; order Orectolobiformes; family Hemiscylliidae; genus Chiloscyllium; species Chiloscyllium punctatum. Next base: position 13,695,472 of record NC_092788.1, on the reverse strand, counting down.
ACTTTTATCTACCTGCCTTTTTAAACAATGGCGTTCCATTTGCTGTTTTCCAATCTGCTGGGACGACCCCAGAGTTCAGCAAATTGTAGAAAATTACCACAAGTGCACTTGTTATTTCTCCTGCTATCTTTTTAGTACCCTGGGATACATTACATCAGGGCCAGGGGATTCGTCTAACCTTATCTCCATTACTCGATTAGCTTGCCCAATGCTACCTCCTCTGTAATAATGATTGTTCACAAGTCCTCACCTACCTTCATCTCTTTGGTAAAAACAAGGACAGCAGATGCTGGAAACCAGATTCTAGAGTGGTGCTGGTAAAGCACAACAGTTCAGAGCATTCCTGATGAAAGGCTTTTGCTCGAAACGTCGATTTTTCTGCTCCTCAGATGCTGCCCGAACTGCTGTGCTTTACCAACACCACTCTAATCTAGAATCTTAATCTCTTCGTCGATCACTGGCATGTTATTAGTGTTGTTCGCTATGAAGACTGATACAAAATACCTGTTCAATGCCTCAGCCATTTCATCATATCCTGTAACTAAATGCTCCTTCTTATCCTCTCAAGGACCAACATTGAAGTTAGCCACTCATTTTAATTTTATATATTTAGGGAATCATCTGCTATCTGTCTTCATATTCTGTACTAGTTTTTTTTTCGTGTTCTATCTTACTTTTCTTTATAGCTTTTTTCGTGGCTTTCTGTTGATCTTTAATCTTTTCCCAATCTTCTAGGTTCCTGCTGTTCTTGACCACTTTGCATTCCATCTCTATCAATTTCATAGCCTTGCGTATTTGCTTAGACACCCACGGCAGACTGCCCCTTTTCTGAGAGTCTTTCCTTTTCACTGAATATACTTTTACTTAGGACTTGGAAAAAATCCTTTGAAAATCCTCCACTGCTCGTCAACTCTCACCATAAGGTATTTGTTTCCAGTTGACTTTTGCCAAGTCCTCCCTCCATTCTGTTGTAGTCTCCTTCGTTTTAGCACAGGACCCTGGTATTAAATTTTATCTTCACTCTCCATCTGTGTTTTAAATTCAACCATACTGTCATCATTCCTTCCAAGTTGATTCCTAACTAAGAGGTCATTAATTATTCCTGTCTCATTACACAGGACCGGATCTAGCATAACTCGCTCCTCATTGTACGTGTTTTAATTTTCAACTTGAAAGCACTCCCAAGTAGTCAAACCCAGACTCTTTGGATTCGCTGCTTTTCAGACTGCTATGAAAGAAAAACAAAGACAGCATAACCTTGTTAAAGGAGTAGCATTGTCACAACACTACACTTGGGACATCATCAAAAATGTTTCTGAAAATTCAAATTCACTGCATCTATTGCTTCGCCATAATTTATTTCGCAGTCGGAATCTTCAATATTATTCTCCATTAATAATTTGGTATTGACTTGATCCATGTTCATTACTTTCAAATTAACATAATTCTCAAAGTTCCCTGGCAAAGCGTTCTTTCTAATAGACTCTTGTATTGTCCTGATTGCTTCTCTGGTACTAAGCAGACGGTAATTTCCTGCTGTCTCCCTGCCTCCTTTAGAAATATTGGGATTCCATTTGCTGCTCTCAAATCTGTCAATTCAATCACCTGGAATTTGGAACACGGAAAGCAGAGTATCCATTATTCCCATGGCCACCTTCTTTAGGAATCAGAGATATAGATTATCATTCCATGGGGATTTATCAGATTTCAGTACAAATACTTTCTCCAAAACTGCTTAGTTAGTGATTGATTGTATTTCCTTTCTTTCTCAGTAGACTTCAAATTGTTTGGAAGCATTTTTTTAATATCCTATCATGAAGGCAGAACTGAAGTAAATGCTTCATAGTCTGCCATTTTCCTCTTCTCCATTCGTTGGTTTTGGACTGTAAGGAAGCTACAATTATCTTCTCCAACATTTCACCTTGGTATATTGTACGTTGAGAAGATTTTACATTTCACGCTTGTTAATGTACTCTTCCAAAGTCCATTAGTTGCTGTCTTAAGCTGTTCAATGATTGACCTTCCACAGACATACAATCACAGAAGCATAGACTCTGTACCATCAAAAATACAGCACGATTTATATTATTCCAAATTTCCTACATCAGTCCCGTAGCCATGAATGGTATGACACTTCAAGTGCTCGTCCAAATAATTTTTAATGGTTGTGAGATTACCCGTGATAACTGCCCCACCTTCGGAAGTCCATTCCAGATTCCATGACCCTCTGGGTGAAAAACAATCCCCGAATCATCTCTAAACCTCAAATCCTTCCCTTTAAACGTGTGCTCCCCTGTTCTTGGCCATTTGACTAAAAGGAACAGCTACTGTCTATCTACCCTGTCCATGTCCCTCTAATCTTATCCTTCTGAATCACGTCCCCCTCAGCCTTCTCTCATTCAAACTGAACAATCCGAGCTTATTCAGCCTCTCTCCATAGCTGACATGCTCCATCATTGGAAACATCCAGGTGAATCTCTGCACTCCCTCCAGAATAATCACATCCTTCCTGTAATGTGGCTCCCAGAACTCCACATAGTATTCCATATTGGCCTCAACAAAGTGCTACATCGATCTTGTAATCTATGCCTCGATGAGTAAAGGTTATGCCTACTGCTTCCATTGACTTCTTACGTAACCTTTTATTCTCCCACGTCACATTCAAGAATGTGTGGAAAAGCTCCCTATGATCTTTCTTGTGTGCTACAATTCATTGCGTATTCCCCATTTAGTTCCTTCTGCCAAAGTGCATCACCTCAGTTATCAGACTTACATTCCATCTGCCATTGATCCACCCATCTGACCATTCCATCTGTATCTTACTGTCACATAAGACCTTCCTCCTCACTGCCAATCACCCAGTCAATCTTTGTATCAAACACAGACTTACTTATCACACTCCCACTCCCCCTCTACATCCACACCTGCACCATTTATGAATACCACAAGTAATAATGGACACAGCACTGATCACTCTGGTATACCGGGGACACCGGTCTCCAGTAACACAAACAGCCTTCTAACACCACCTGTCTTGTGCAAAATTTTCTTTAACACTGATCTGAAACACACTGGTGTATAGTTCCCTGTTCTATCTCTACAACCCTTCCTATAAAGGGTGTTCTCCAGTCCTCGGACACCTCACCTGTGACCAGATTCTATTTAAAAATTTGCATCAGCGCCTTTCATCCCTTGTCTCCAACAGCAGCCTGAGATGTAACTGATCTGGACTTGGGGTTCGTCCAATTTTATACCAGTCCATCTTCTTGAGTTCTGTATCTGCCTCCTCCTTTTCCCAAGTAAAACAGACGTGAAATTCTCATATAACAATCAATCAGCGTCTCCAGTTTCAAACACAAATTTCCACCTTGATCTCAGACCAAGTCTCCTCAGCAGTCCATTGTGCCATCTGAGGAATTAATCTGGAGAAAGCCCATTCAATATATGTGATCAGTTTATTTTACTTAGATCACGACATCAAAATTGTACAGGTACAGTCTCCTCAAATCTCTGTGTTACTCGTGCAGAATGTCTTTACTTCTAGTAGGAGCAAATCACTGCAGAAGCAAAATCTGCACTGAGACCAACACATGCTATAGATCACAGTGAGTCAGACAGCGTCCGCAAAGAGAGATTAAGTTAACACTTTGAGTCTAGTTGATTCTTCATCTGTATTCGGATTCCCTTTAAATGAAGGCGTTTAAAGGGAGACAGCACTGAAACCTGTGGCACACCAGCGTACTCCGGGCTGCAGTCACACAAACAACCTTCTACCACCACCTATGTTCTCCAATAGTTTCTCCAGTGCTTACCTTCCCCTGTTTGCATATGTTCCTTCCAATACACTTTGCTTTAATGTTTTCTGCTAACTTACTGCGTGTGCTAATTAAAACTCGTCCTGAATATCTGACTGTACCATATTCACTGATTTGCCATTATTTACAAATACAAGAGATATCTTCAAGAAAAACTTTGTAAATTGTAACTTCCCTTTCTTAAGTGCAGAACAATTCACTTGAAATTTGCTATTACTTTCTCAGTGTCCAAAAAGATCTTCGTTCCAATAGGTTGAAACAGATTCCCTACTGCGGATAACAACTAACTGGCCTGTAGTCCTTCACTCTCCCACTCCTTCCCTTCGTTAATCATTTGAATGCATTTATAACCGTCTGAAGTGAATACAGAAAAGTACAGTTGTCCCTATTGTAATCAACATGTGTATTGCTGTTTTCTCTGAAATTTCAGTTTGAATTATATCCCGTCTGTCAGACTGATCAATCCTCATCCCAGTTCTGTTTCCAAATACAACTTCATAACTGTATATGAATTATTTTAGTCTTTAGTTACAAAGATCCCGTGGTGACCTGGTATTTCTGGGAGATTTTCTGGAAGTCATCTTTGAAGACAGATGCAATTAACTGTTTCGTCTCCTTGTCATTTTTCTGTTCTCTACAATAAATTATTGTATCCAGACATACGCTGTGTCACATTTGATCTTGATTTCATTTTCCTTTCAAGTACCAACAGGCGCTTTTCGCCAGTATTTACAATTAACAAAGAAAATCACAGAACAGGTACAGGCCCTTCAGTCCTCCAAGCCTGTGTCGATCCAGATCCTCTATCGAAATCTGTCGCCTATTTTCTAAGGATCTGGATACCTCTGCTTTCTCATATTAAATGATGCTATCATCCCCGCCTCTACTACCTCAGCTGGCAACGCATTCCAGCCACCCACCACCCTCTGCGCAAAGAACTTTTCGAGCATATCTCCAATAAAGGTTTCCCCTTTCATCTTGAATTCTTGACCCCGAGTAACTGAGTCCCCCACTCTGGGAATAAGCTTCTTGCTATCCACCCTGTTTACATCTCTCAAGATTCTGTAGACCTCAATCAAGTCCTCCCTCAACCTTCATCTTTCTAATGAAATTAATCCTAATTTACCAAATTTCTCTTTATATGTCGTTCTCACCATAATAGGCAACATTCTGGTGAAAATCTTCTGCCCTCTTTCCAAAGCATTCAGAACCTTTCAGTAATGTGGCAACGAGAACTGTCTGCAGTATTCCGAATGTGACCGAACCAAAGTCATATACAACTGTAATATGGCCTACCTACACTTGTACGCAATAGATTCCAACAGATTCCCTCCTGTTGGTGACGGGTTAACTGGTCTGTGGTTCTCCACTTCTTAAATTGTTAGAATGCAGGAAGGAAGTGTGCTGTATGCCTTCTTGATCATTCTATCGACCTGCCACTTTCAGCGAACAATGGACCTGAACACCCGGATCTCTCTGCACATCAATTTTCCCCAGGGCTTTTTCCAGTTACTGCACAATTAGTTCTCGAATTGGATCTTCCAAAATGCATCACCTCACATCTTCCTTTTCGCCACCCAACTCTCCAATCTATTTACATTCAGCTGTGTTCTCTGACAGTCCACTCAACTTTCTGCTACTCTACCAATCTTAGTGTCATCTGCAAACTTGCTAATCAGACCACCTATACCTTCCTTCAGATCATGTAGTATATCACAACAAACAGTGGTCCCAGCACGGATCCTGTGAAACACCACACAGAACAATTGTCCATTTTGAGAAACTCCCTTCCATTACGACACTCTGTTTCCTGTTGCCCAGCCAGTTCTCTAATCCTCTAGCTAGTACACCATGGACTTCTGCGACTTCACCTTCTCCATCAGTCTATCTCATCAAACGCCTTACTGAAGTCCATGTACATGACATCTACATCCCTTTCTCCACTATCAACTTTTTCATTCCTCAAAGAATTCTATTACGTTTGCTAAGATGTGACCTTCCCTGCATAAACCATGGAAGGTCTTGTGTGGAGTCCGACTTTTTTTCACCCTGGAGTCATACTGGTTTTATTTCCACTGCAAGACTTTATAAAATGCCACATGATTGGCTGCGTAAAAATTGAATGTTGTTTTGAACAAAATACAATCTATCCACCAAATATAAAACTGCAAACGCAAATTAGCCCCCCAGATTTATAGGTGTGTCTGTGCGAGAGATGCAGAGTGTGTATGTGGCGGGGGGTGGGGGGAGGATGGGGGTGGCGTGCGAGTGAGAGAGAGAGGGTGTGTATGCTTCTTTCCATGTGTGTGAGCGAAAGAGGGTGTGTGTGCGTGTATGTTTAAGGATGAGAGTGAAAGTCTGTGCTACTTTAAGACCAGACAGATTTAGCAGATCCCTTTCCCCACACACACCCAGTCCGTGGTTTCAGAGCGTCCATGCTGTGCAGCCTCTGCTCCATTTGTTGTTCATGTTACAGACACTGATGCTATAACTAAGGTCCCAATGCTCCATCCAGAGTTGGGTCACCAAATCCTCAGGTCTCCATGAACGTCTGAGGTAGCTCACAGCACAACATCCAGCAAACCATCCCCATCCCCATCCCCTCCACTAACTTTTCAATAACAGTAGACAATCAGACTTCCATCCACTAAAAGTGAGATATCTACTCCTTTATAATTATACTTCAGGGTCCTCCTCTTGTTCCTGACCACGTGATCAGCTGAGAGGGACAAACACAGGCGTTCAGTAGACAGGCACAGACCAAATTTTAAAGACATGAGTCAAAGATGCTGAAACTCCCTGTCCAACATGGAGCACAACTTGATACGCACTGGGAAGTGAGCAATAACCCGAAACACAACCCCCTGTCTATGGAGCACCACATGGGACACACCAGCAAGTGAACAACAGCCCAGCACACACACCGCTGTCCAACATGAAGCACGACGTGGGGCACACCGGGAAGTGAACAGCTGCCCTGAATACACACGCACCTCTTCATGAAGCACCTTAAGGCACACACCAGGAAGTGAACAACAGCACAGCACACCCTCCCCTGTCCATGGAGTAACACATGGGACACAACGGGAAGTGAACAATAGCCTGACACACACCATTACATTATTTCTGAAATTCATGATGCCAGCATTCGATACAATACACAACGAAAAACCAAGGCCAGGGAAAGAATAAGATGGACAGAGACATTCACATTAAAGATAGAAACGGAAGGTGTAATATTTTGCTAAGGCAAATTGTGTTAGAACTTATAGGTAGCATCCTGGGAAGTGTTTTCAAACACAGACAGGTACATACAAATTAAAGAAGCCCTGCAGTGTGGAACCAGGCCATTTGGCCCACCGAGCCCACAATGACCCTCCTGATAACATCCCGAGCAACAAACTGAAACGTTACCCCGGTAACTCTAAATTTTCCACAGACAATCCAACGAACCTGCACATCCCTGGATACAGTGGAACAATTTATTGAGGTCACTGAATCTAACCTGGACATTTTTGGCTGTGAGAGGAAAACCAAACACCCAGAGGAAACTCACGCACACACAAGGAGAGCGTGCAAACACCACACAGAATGTCACCAAAGGGTGGAATCGAACACAGGTAATTGATGCTGTAAGGCCGTATTGCTATCCACTGTGACACTCAATGACCAGCTGCGCGAGAAACTGCATCCTCCCACTTTCTCTGAATCTGTCACATCTGTTCAAATGATGCCGAATTCCAATGTGGTGCTTCCAACAAGCCTTCCTTTACCTCCACAGGGCCTTAAGCTGTGACTGACACACTGCCTGATCTTTGCCCTCACCCCTTCCCCTCTTCCCAGATCAAGTTGTTCATTAATACTGCAACATGCAAGATAATTGCTGATCTAAAATAAAACAAAGAGCTGCATATACTAGAGATCAAACACAAAAGCTGTTCTGATGAAGAAATCCCAAATTAAAAATGTTGACTCACTCTCTTCCTACAGAGGATTAGGAAAAAGTGAATTCTGAAGTAAATTCATGATGAAAGGCTGATGACCGAAACATAGACTTTCCTGCTCCTTGGATGTGCCCTAACCTGCTATGCTATTCGAGGGTCAAACTTCCGACTTTCTTCCTTCAAATAGTACCAGACCCGTCGGGTTTTGCCTGCAAACGCTTGTATATCTAATCTCCTGTTTAGAACGTACATTTTTTCCCTGCAGTATTGACTTCCATACACATCTCCCACCAGTATTTGCTTGTACTTCTTGTTTATAATCTCTAGTCAAAATGTTTCTGTGTAATCTGATTGCTGGGGTGAGATGAATGGTAGATTCAGCGAGATCTTTCCTGAAGCCTTCCTTGACATCACAAAACCTCGCTGCACTTTGTTCGAACAATATATGAATTGGAAAGACAGAGAAGAATATGGGCCAAGTGCAGGGAATTGCGGTTAATGTGGACGGACATTTTGATTGGTATGGACCAGTTTTGGCTGAAGGTCCTGTCTCCGTGCATGACTGTAAATGAAAGTGGTTTTGGGTATAGACAGAGAGGGTGAGATTGAGCAACAATATCATGGAAGGATGTGCTCACATGTTTCAGAATGCTGAGATATAGACATTTCGATAGCATCCAGTAAAATACGCCAGTATTACCAGGAATGATGGTGAACAGAATATAGGTGTGAGTTCAGATGATGGAGAGTTTTGGATGAGGATTTGTTCTGCAGCTCTGTAAATGTGAATGGGGTCAGCAGAGTGTTCAACTTATCCGTCTGAATCTAACAATAATTTATCTTTGAGTGATTTCCATTGAGTGTGACAGGGGGATTCTTTGCACGAGGCCAAACTAGTTTTCTGGTGCTATCTTACCGAACTCACCTCATTAACTACCCACCCTAACCCATGGTGTCACTCTCATTCAATGTTAACCCGATTCTTCCACCCACTTTGGCTGGAGGTACCCACTATCTCCCAGATGCCACTGGATATTCCATTATTGCTGGCACTCGTGCCATCTTTAAAAGGACAATGGGCACTCGATTGAGCTTTCCTCAGTTTGGAGCTGTCATGTACGTTTTACCCAGAGCATAGCAGATAAGGGTCAATTACCCGACGTTTTGGCAACAGAGTCACAGATATCCTGGCGGATGGTTTAGTACATCTCTTCCCTAGTACCACCAGACCCACCAAGCATGATCTGAGCTCACCACCCAGCTCAGTGCAGTATCTGAGATCAGTAGCAATGACCAGCACTTCAGGACAAACATCGATAACATTCCCAACTCTGTGAGGATAAGGGGCATCGTATGCTGTTGGTCCCTCACACTCAATGTATGTCTGTTCCAGCACCGACATCCGAACAAGGCTCATGCTCCACCACTCTCACTCTTGCATACAGCACGCCCCCGCCCCCCCCCCCCCACCCCCCGTGTCTCTTTCCTTTGTAATATCTCCACAGATTGTAGAATTCTCCAGAGAATGTTGATTATGGAATGTTCTAGATAATATTCCAAATAATTCCCAGTTTCAGGAAAATGACAGTGCCCCAGTGTGGAAAACATGAGGTGAAGGAACAGTGTTTTTTTTAAAAATCATATGCAATTAAAATTCACATTGAGTCCATTTCGCCCTTCAAATGTGCTGTACCATTTAATAAGATGGGTGGTGATCTGACTGTCTCCTGAGCTTCACGTTGCAGGAACTTTCAATCATTCAGCCCCCTGGTTTCCTGTCACAACCAGACGACACTCACGCACTTTCTACCCTGGGTTTGTTCAAGCATGTGTTCGGGAGGCATTTCCCATGGGGACCAACCCTCCAAAAAATATGCTCCATCAGCTTTTTACTTTCATACAATGGTTAGTATGCTTCACACAGACCAATCAAAAATGTATTCATATTTTATAGTTATCGACATCCAATCACAATTAGTAATTCCGGTTATTTCACTTGGTTCAACTTATTCAACCAAAGATAGCATCCAATCAACTCTCTCGTTATAACGTACAATTTCCAGCGGAGATTTTTCCCCCTCAGCAACTATCTTGACCGTTATCTGAATTGTACCTTTTTTTCCCTTCTTATCAAAGTTTATATTTTACATTGACTTTGGCTATTTCTATTTATAGCAGTTACACAGTCTCGCAATCTGTTGGCTGGATGGATGGCTTGTGATGCAGAGGAAAGCCAACAGCGCAGGTTCAGTTCCCCACACAGACAGAGGTTGCTACGAAGGGCACACCCTCTCAACATCATCCTGTCACCCGAGGTGTGATGACCCTTAAGATAAATCATAATTTGTATTCTATCCATGTTAACATTTTAATTTTTTAAAAAAATATTTTTATTCCGAGAAAATTAGTTTAATGCTTCAATGAACAAATCAGTCCCCAACTCAAAAAGCAATGCAAATTGAACACAATTACACCCATGTGCATGTATATAAGAAAAGGTAAATCAACGGGCCGAAGAAAAATAAAAAATAAAAAACGAATACTGGAACTCATTATAACAAAACTATAGCTCTCAACCTTCAAGAGCGTTAATTAATACACGTTCATTTGTTCGTAATTCTTCCTCTCTGGACATTAGATTCATTAGTCAATTTCGTCATAGCTATATTAGCCTGTACCTTGGTAATTCAAAAAGGGCTGTCATGTCGAATAAAAATCCTCTATTGTATGGTGCAAAATACCTTTTAAAAAGTCCAAAGGGCTATGCTCCATGACAAGGTTACGACAAACCAATAGACCCAGGGGGTTTTCAGACACCCAACTCAACAGAACTTTTTTTTTCTGAACTCAGAGAGTGAGGGTATTGAAGTATTTTTTCCTATGCACATCTGAGTAAGGTAGACTGGGCAGGCCCAGGAAAAGGGAAACCTGAACCATCTCCAATTCTGTCCGCAATATCCTGTCCATCGCAGAGAACACACCGCTCCTATAGCGCTGGTGGATGGTCAACAAGCAATGAGTAAGAGTGTCCATAGTCATTTTGTATTTAAGACATACTCCCACTTGAATTTTGAGAGAGTGTCTGGGGCCAGATAGACTCTATGATGAATCTTCAACTTCAGGGCAAAAGTCTTCTTACAGATTGAAATACTTCTTGTATTTTCACAAATATCCTCCCCTGTGTCCGAAGAGATCTGAACCCCCAAAATTGTTTGCAGACCTCATAAAGGCACAAAGTCTCGTCTAAGGGGTCACTCTGCAACAAATGGTAAAGGGTACTGACAGAGAGTGTGTTCTTAGCAATAAGCACCCTCTTTTCTGTATCGGATCTGTACGGGTCTATTAAAAGCGTGGTTCTTTTCTGAATAACATCTCTGATTTGATAAAAAGAAAACAGAACAGATCTCTACTCGGTAGTCATTAGTTACGACTTATTTTGATCAAAGGACATCATTGTTTCTCCCTCAGATAAATCATCCAAGCAAGATAAACCAACTGGTTGTCCATAGTTTAAACATGGAATCCAGTATTCCCCGTCGGAAACATGGTACACCACGTTTTGGGGTAAGAAATAGCGTTTGGCTATATTGCCCTCGATCGGACACATTACAGTCCCTACTTTAAAATTATTGATATTTATTGGGAAATGGTAATACTTCGTAACTGTCCTCATTTTGTCTATGAGTAGCAGACTACTAAGGCAGTACTTTGCCTTGACAATGGAAGGATAAATAGTTTCCATCCTCAATGTGAGGGACTCAGACAGAATTTTGAAATCAATATTTCGAAGTGAGATAGGCCGATAGGAAGCACAATCTTTCGGTGTCTTCCTTTTCTTCAGAATAAGAGAGATATGAGCCTCTCTTAAGGATGGTGGGATGCAGTCGTGACTGTGTGAGTGACGAACATAGTGAGCATCGGCTCTGACAACAGGTTTATAAATTCCTCATAAAACACACGTGGACATCTGTCAGGACCGGGCGCCTTTCCGCCTCGAAGCTGCTTTACACCCTCCAGCACTGACAGTGGTGAATGAAGGCAAGACTCTTATTCGGGGGTTACCCCTGGAAGGTCCAAGTTCTTGAAGAATTATTCCAGCTTAATCCATCTATCCTCATAATGCTCAATCTGATATAATTCAGAGTAAAATCTCCGAAATGCTGTTTTAATTTTTATGGGATCGCAGGAAAGGGTCCCAGTACCTTCCCTAATTGAGGTAATGGCATTGGGGCTCTCTTTTTCATCGCAAGATAGGCTAACTTCTTGCCCGGTTTTGTTTTGCAAAAGTAAGTTCGTGCTTGGCTGTCTGTGTGAGCATGGAATTCACTGCAAACCGAAGCATTGTGATCCTCTACAGCCGAGCCACCGAGGGTCTATCACAGTGTGCCCTCTCGGCTGCCTTCAACAGTGCCTGGAGCAAGCGTTCCTGCTCCAGCTTCTGCCGCATCCTAAGGAATTGTTCCTTTGGCATAAGCCTTAGCAATTCCCATAGAATGGGTGTGTTACTGGTTGAATCTGAATTAATGGCTAAGAAAGATCTGAATTCATTACAGAAATACTCAATGTACTTAATATCCTTAAGAATAAAGGGATTAGCCAGTGTCTTGAACCTGCTATATTTCCCTTGATCTTAACCAATAAGTATGCAGCTGCATGGTCAGCAATGGTAATATTCCCAATTGTCCAGAACACCACTGAATTGAAGATTGCTGCAAGGTGAGGAAGACATCAACACTAGTGTGGCATTTCTACGGGTTAAAGAAGAAAATAAAATCCCTGTTTATGAGGTGGATCTGCCTCCATACATCCACCAGCCCCAGTTCCACACAAATATCCACTAATTGCTTAGATTGGAAAGATGGTGCTTGGAGCCTTTGGGCATACTGTCCACTGTGGGTGCAAAATACAATTGAAATCTCCTCCTACGATAATGTGCGACGAAGAAAGGTTACTTAATTTGGAAAAAGCATCTATCAGGAATTTCCGGCAGTGAACCGGGGGCAATAAACATTCAAACTACTGCTTTGTTCCCCATATATCTTTGAGGGTTATAATCCTCCCGTGGGTATCTAATACAATCTACTAATTTAAATGAAAGATTCTTCCTCACCAGTATGGTTTCTCTCTTATTCCTAGTGTTAAAAGATGAGAAATAAACCCGATCAAACCCACCTTGCTTTAATGTCAAATGTTCCTTGTCATCAAAGTGCATCTCTGCAATACGACAATATCCACCCTCTCCTTTTTCTTAACTGGCGAATGGCTCCCCTTAATGTTCTAGATACACCATTTAAGCACGACATTTGCCATTATACACTGAAACAATATTTGAAATCCAGAGAGGAAGAACTCGAATTACAAATCGCTGAGCACCAATGAAAACAGAATCATAGAGCCTAAAAAAACATACAACCTAAAGCTACTACAACTAATAAGCTCTCAAAACGTTCCAAAACTAAATACATACAAATACAAAAAAAGATACAAAGTGCCAATGGCACTCAGGAGGGGCATTTACCCCCCGTCGACTGGGAGCATTTTCACGTCACAAATCTCTATCTTCTGCCCCATTATCAATACTGCATCCAGGGCAATTAATCACAAACATCGGGACTGAACTGCGCTTAGGTAGGCATTCAGTCATCACGATCACCTTCATAACTCCGTCCAGCTTGAGCCCAACCCAACACACAAACTAAGCAAGAGAAAAACGAGCATTAATACTAATGAAGGAGTTAAAAGTATGCACTCTATCCAGCCACGTCTATAATTTAACACTGCTTAATACCAGAAACTGCCATCAAACTTTCTTTTAAAAAAGAGAAACAAGGCTATCGCTTTCCATTAACGCATCCAGCCTACTTTAAAGTGCCCAAAAAGTTTTCACAACCTCTGGAGAGTTAGTGGATCTATTGAAAGATCCACTAGTGCATACGGAGCACCGCTGAGTTCATTAAGGAATACTGAATCTCAAGTTCCCTTAATCTTCTCTTGTTATCATCGAAAGATTTTATTTTCTGAATCACTGCCGCTGAAAAGACCTGGAAGAACATAATCCTGGAGCCCTCTTCGGGTCTCTTCCCTGTGTTCTGGAGGCTTCCCTAAGTCTTTGTTTGTCCTTGCAACAATGTAATAGCACAAGGACAGGGTGAGGGCGTTGGTCTGAGTATGACCTGCGCACCGTAACCCGATGAACTGTCTCACTCTTCACCCGTCCCTCTTCAGCTTTGTTGTGAAGGAATCTTTGCAACCAGTTCTCGCAAAAAAAACTCACTGACTGATCACCCTATGTCCGGTCCACCAGACCGATTATGTGAACATTCTTCATCCTGTCCCTGTTCTCGAGGACGTCACCTTGTTCAGCTAAGTTACGGACCTGTTTTTCAAGGGTGAGGATCCGCTCCTTACAGGAATCGATCACAGTCTCTGCCCCTACAGTTTGGCTCTTGACCTCATCCGTTCTGTTTCCAAGGCTTTCAAGTTGCTGCTCATGTTTTTGGAGCACTGCTGAGAGTGGTTCTATCCTCCCGCTGAATTTTTCTTCAATCATGGTTTCAGTCATTTCCCGTAACTTGGTGAACTCGGTGACCAAGTCCTGGTGAGTGACTCGGTCCATTAAACGAACAGAGGGTGTTACAGGTGCGGCCACAGACATGCTGAAAGCTTCTGACGGGTGCGCTGCGTGTTGGGACTTACTCGATCCTTTCCCATATTTTGTCATTTCCACTTGACAAAACGGGATTAGTGAGGATTCTGTAGCTCTTTTAGTGTTCAGTTGTAAGTAAATGACTGTGGTGGGATGGGGTAGAGCATTATTGTGGTACAGAGATCAGCAAAGCTGACCTTTCAGATCGCTGCCATTTTGTTTTCCCGGTAAAACCTTATTGATGTTATCATTTCATTTAATTCCTGGATATTCTGAAGCCGTGCCATTCAGTACCACTGTCTACATTTTCCCCAACACTGCACATTGCTGCCCTCTCTCGATAATCCTTGACTCATCTGTGATTCATGAACCTTGCCTCAAAAATACTCAATATCTCTGCCTCGAATGGTCTGCAGGGAAGAGTGTTCCAAAGACTCACTACACCCTGAGAAAACAAAAATAAACTGTCTAATCGGTAATTTAGCATGGCCAATCAAACTAAGCTGCACATCTTTGAACTGTGGGAGGAAACTGGAGAACTGGGAAGAAACCCACACAGACACGGGAAGAATGTTCAAACTCCACATAGAGTGTTGGACGAGGTTGGAATTGAGCTGAGCTCCTTGCTGATATGACGTAGCAGTGTTTACCACAAATCTATCACGCTGCTCCGTTAGCCCTATTAGTTACCTGCGGCTGACGAAAGAAATCTGCCTGACTTGTTCCTATCACTGAACCTGAACCCGTCTGAGACCTTTATCATCGGTCATATCACCGACCCGGTTACATTTAAAATTTGTTGTGAACAATGGAGTAGTGGGACGAGAAAAGGAAACAGTGACACCCTCCAACATCAGTCAGAACCGGAGTGAGGAAAAATTCACAAAGTCGGATTTCACTCAAGTGGATATTCCCCTTCCCAGAAGTTTGGGATGGCTGAATCATTATATTATATCGAGGCTGGCTTTGTCTGATTTTCCATAGACAGGTGAATCAGGGATAATGGTGCATGGAGAGAAAAGTGCAGCTGGGACCACAATGAGATGAGCCATGACCTTATTTACTGGTGGGGTAGTGTCAAAGGGCCGTTCAGCCCACTCGTGTCCCTCAGCCCTATGTTCTGATGTTCCATTCCTCCCTTCGGACCTGCTACAAACAGGCAGATCGAAGCCACGCTGATGGTTAGGTGTAGTTTCGGAAATGCACTTGGAAATTCTAGGCTTAGATCATAAAGTGGCCCCCAGCCGCAATCCTTTTTTCCATGCTTCCTCACTCTGTAACTTCTGCTCTGGAATTGCTTTAAATGCAGATCCCATATCCCATCCAGGATTAACTCAGGCAAATTTTCTCCTCTCCCGAATGCAACATTGTACAACACGACTTCCAGGAAAATAACCAATTACTTTCCAAAAGCATGACATAAAAGACTAAGAAGTAGGAACATGAGACGGCTATTCGGCCCCTCAAGACTGAATTCTCATTTAATAAGAACATGGCTGATCTACTTCCGAGCTCAACTCCACTTTCCTACCCAATTCCTTGTATCCCTCCACAACTCTCTGGGTTAGGGAATTCCAGACATTCACTACCTTCTGAGAGAATGCTTCATTTTTCACCTCAGATTGAAATCAATGTTTCTTATTCGGTATCTACCACCTCGAGTTCGAGACTCAGGGGAAACACCTTCTCAGCAGCTACCTTGTCAAGCCCCCTCTGTATCTTGTACATTTCAGTAATATCACCCTCATTCATTTCAACCACAATGAATAATCTCCTCACCATTTTAAATGTATTCAATAATTCAACGCTTTCATCCCAGGAAGCCGCCTCATGAACCAACCTAGTTACTTGCTGCATCAGCATGCTGACGTTACGTTTCATACTCAGGAACACTCCAATCCCTTTGTACTACTCCTTTTTTGGGAGTCCTCTTCATTAAATAGCAGCCTGCATTTTGGTTCGCAAAGTGATCCACTAACTCCAATGTATATTGCACTCAGCTCCCACCGTCAGGCTATCAGTATAGATTGTACATAACTGATGCCATCGGCCTGATATTTGTGGTAATCCAGTAGATACACCTTTATCATAAAGATCCATTAATCCTGACACTCCGATTTCTATGTGTTAAGCAACCATTATCCCATGCAAATATATTATTCATCATACTACAAGCCTCTGTCTTGTGTCAGAACGTTTATTTTGTGATACCTTGTGAAAACTTTCTGGAAAGTCTCATGTTAACAAGTGCCCTTTATCAAATCTGCTTGTCACTTTCTCAGGAATTCCTGATGAACGGCTCCTGCCCGAAACATTGATTTTCCTGCTCCTTGGATGCTGCCTGCCTTGCTGTGCTTTTCCAGCATTACTCTAATCTTGACCTTCTCAGGGATCTCCAAAAAAGAATTTGTATGTTGTGACAGAGCAAAAATAGTTTCCCCTTCACAAAACCATGCCAACTCTGCATTAAGCTTTTCTAACTGCCCTGCAATTCCTTCCTTAATAACAAGCTCTAGCAGATTCCCACCAATAATGGTTAGGCTAAATTGTTCCTGCGTTCTGTCTCATTCCTTTCTTCAAGATAGGCACCACATTGGAGGATCTCCAGTTTCAATGGAACACTCCTGTAATCCAAAGAGTTATGAAATATTTCACACAATGTCACTAGTCACTCTGTGACTACTTCTTTTAAAATTAACTATGAATTACTGCTGACCTGCCTACCCTTATTCTTACCTGTTAGGTAAATACCTTGTACCTTTTGTTAGAGACAGTTCAATAACTTCCCTCCTGTTACCATTTTGTTTATACCATTGACATTCTTACACTACTTTCCTCATGAGGAGTGATTTAAATTACTACTGTAAATTACCTGCCTGTTCCCTTTGGCCAGTTCTCCAGTCACACCCCCCTAATGGCCTCAATGTACTTTCCTCACTTCACTTCCCCCTCAGCTCACACACACATCTTCAAGCTTTTTTTATGTTGACAGAAAAGCTCATGATGCTTGTTTTTATATTTCTTACCAATTTATTACATCATATCTTTTCATACATTTTCGTCAATTTCTACATTCATACAGTTATATCGTGCACGAACAGACCCTTTGGTCCAACATGTCCATGCTGACCAGGTTTTCTAAATTATAATAATCCCATCTGCTTGCACTTGGCACATATGCCTCTAAACGTTTCCCATTCATATGTTGGTCTAAATGTCTTTGAAATATGTACTTGCATCGCCCACTGTTTTTCTGGCAGTTCATTCCATACATACATCACACTCTGTGTAAAAAAAGTTGTCCCTTTGTCCCTTTCAAGTTTCCCCCCTTCCACCTTAAAGCTATGCATCTGTGTTTGAACTCCCCGATCCAACATAAAAGACCTTCGCTATTCACTCTACCCATGCCTCCCATGATATTATAAACTTCTAGAATGCCACTCCTCAAACTCATACACTCCATCTGATACTAACTTCAAGATCAAACGTTTAACGATAAGCACTGCAAATTTGAAAGAATATTAAAAATGACAGGTGTAGAAAACAGCCCAAACTTCATACTGTTAGTTTTGCTCTATGTTACAAAACTAAGGCAGCATGAAACTCTTACTCGTGCTAATAAGAGGTCAAGCATCTGAATTCCATAGTGTGAAGGCAGTGATGATGTATACTGTGAAAACGTATAGATCGAGATCTATATAATACAACATTCTCTCTCCTGTTCTCCCTATGGCCTTGTGTGGTTGTGTCATCTTTATCTTACACTCAACGAGAGAGAACCCCTTTCCCCCATTCACATCTTAATTGAAAACCATTTTGCATCATCTTCTCGTTCACCACTGCTAACAGCCCGTTTATCTTTTGCCACGCCCTCTTCTCCAAGTCACCCATCCCCCATCTCCATCAAGGGATTAAAAAGCCAACCCTTTTCAGTTCAGAACAAGTCACATTGTTCTTGTTATGCGAACTCTGTTTCTCTGTCTCTGCAGATGCTGCCAGACCTGCTGAGGTTCTTCAGAAACGAATAGGCACAGCACAAATTTTGAATGAAACAAATAACTATGGATACTGGAAATAAATATAAACTAAATGCAAAAATTGCTGAAGAAACTGCGGGCTTTGTAGAGGGCCACTGGACTCGAAAGATTAACTCTGCATTCACTACAAAAGATGCCACCAGAGCTGCTTTGTTTCTTCAGGAATTTCTGTTTTTGAACAAGTTCCAATGACGTGTTTGAAAGCTGCTCAAACGCCCTGTCCAACACGGAGCGCCCTACACTGGGAACTGAAGTCCACACATTCATTCGCTCAGAAACTGCAGAAGGCTGATATCACGGACACCACAGAGCTCTTACTCATGGTCAGGGAGAAAATCAGAGGGAAACACATTCAATTCAAACGTAGATGGCATGACGAGCAAGGAAAAGATTCAGATGAATATGTTGAAGGGTTTGAGTAATGTAACAAATTGGAAGCATGGAACCAAGGAGAACCATCAGCAGAATGAGAATATGAAAATGGAAATATTACTGCATCAGAAACCAGGTGCGGTCACTGAGTACACGGCTGATGGGTGACTGGGTCTCGATGTTAACTGGGGGACAGACAGTAGAATTGAATTGCTGATATTACAGCTCAAACTGGGCTTTCATGTGATGCTGTAGACAACAGCAGCAACAGAAGCAGGATTGTATTCAAACATAATCTGTAACATTTTCCCCAGGATATTCCATCAGTCTACCATTATCATCAAGCCGAGCAATGGTTCAGTGACGAGAGTGGGTGAACATGCCACGGTCAGAACCATGTGTACCTAAAGCTGATCACAACCCATTACAGCTACCACACTTGAATGGTTTCATTCCAAACAGCACAACTAACATCTGATAGAGAGGACAAAATGATCCCAAGACCAACAGATCAGATCTAAGCTCTGCAATCCTGCCACATCTAGACATAAATGTCGATGTACTATTAAAAAACTTACTGGAGGAGAGGACATCAGAAATATCCCCATCCTAAATAATGGAACAGCCCGGTACATCAGTGAAAAAGAGAAGGATTTAGTATCTTCACTATCCTCAGCCAGAGGTGTTGAAGGATTGATCCACCTCATCCTCGCCATGATATCCACAGAATCATAGATGGCGGTGTTCAACCAATTCGATTCGCTGCATGAGACATGAAGAAACCGCTGAACACAGTAGATACGACAAAGACAATGGACCCTGACACCATTCCTATAATAGAACTGAAGACTTATGCTGCACAACAACCCGTGGTCCTCGGGAAGCTGTTTCATTCCAGCTCCAACTCTGACAACTCCCTGGCAATGTGGAAATTTATCGAGGAGAAAGTGAGGACTGCAGATGCTGGAGACCAGAGCTGAAAATGTGTTGCTGGAAAAGCGCAGCAGGTCAGGCAGCATCCAAGGAGCAGGATAAGAAGGGCTCATGCATGAAACGTCAATTCTCCTGCTCCTTGGATGCTGCCTGACGAATGCATCACATTTTCAGCAACACATTTTCAGCAGTGTGGAAAATTACTCAACTATGTCTGGTCCCCTAATAGGTGAATAATTACATTCTGACCATTTACCAACCCCTCAGTCCCTTCACGATAATCAAATTGGTGGGAGTTCTTTTTGACAGAGCTGTCAAGCAGTCCAGAAATAACCCGCCCATTGTGGTTTCTGATAGGTTCCTATGTGGCGATGGTGCTGATGTGGAAATGTCACTGGATTACTAATCCAATACAGGATAATGCTCTGGCAGCTGGTGGAAGTTAAAAACAATTAATAAAATATCAAGATCTAGAATCTGGTGATTGTAACAATGACCTTGCTTACAATGTTGATTGTAAACTTCGATCTCATTCCCCAACGTACTTTCAGGAAGTGAATCTCCCGTGCTTTTCTTGTTTGGCCTAAAAGTGACTCCAGACAAATAGACATGTGATAAAGTCTTCAATGGTCCCTGAAATGGCCAAGCAAGACACTCAATTGTATCACACTGCTCCGAGGTCTTAAAGGAAATAAACAGACAGAATAACTGGCACCAGCCTCGATATCAGAAAAGGGAACGGGAATCACAGTCCTATTGACCCTGAAGAGTCCTCCTTCTTCACATCTGAGAGTTTGTGACAACATTTACAGAGCTTTCCCACAGGCTGCACAGAAACATCGGGAAAGGAGTAGGTCATTCAACACATTGAGCCTTCCCCATTCTACTTCATTGAGAAAATCTCCTCAAAGCAGTTTTCCCGACACAGTGTTCATATCTATTAATATGTTTAAACATTGTGAAATATAAAATAAGAACTGTTGTAGACCTTCAGTCCATCAATCTTGCTCCTCGATTCAATATACAGGCATTTCTCTGATAACGCGTGTTTATTCAACGTGATTTGACTGCAATGCGATTCGTGAATTGTGCACCTTTTTTCTATAAAGTGAGCTCCCGCTCACTGTGACGCGATTCCTTGCCAGGCACCATCTGTACAACAAAACCCAGCTTCAGGATCCTCTGTCTGCCAAATGCACCCTCTGAGTGTTCAGCTAAAACAGGAATGTAATCCGCTCTGCAAGCTTTGAACCTGAGCTTGAAACAGGGAATTGCTCTCTCCAATTAGAAAGAACTTTATTTCAAACCGCGGGAGAATCTTCAGGAGAACTGGAATTCCATGTTGGCATCACGTGGTCAGTCAGTCCTGAGCGCTTTCTGGTGAAGAGCTTGGTGAAAGGTACAGGGATGTAGCCAGTGACTGAATTGTCATTATTAACACTCTTTCATTACAATATATGATTTAAAGGTTTAATTAGACTGTGCTAGTGTGTGTTAGACTAACTTTAATTTTTGTTTTTTACTGATATTTTGCAGTTCGCCCATTATCCTCTTTTCCCCATAGACCACATTATTAATATTGCATGATTTTCTGCAACACAGTGATGCACAGGAAAGCAGCTACCACGTTATTGGAGAACAACCTGTAATGGTATCTGATCCTCTATCTTCATACCATACCCTGCTGTCTCCCTATCCCTTTAGTTTCCAGAAATGCATATTTATATTCAGTGCCTTGGTTTCCACAGCCTTAACTGTGAGATAGTACCCCAGGTTCACCAGTATCTGAGTGCAGACATTTATTCACATCTCAATGCAGAGTGGCCTGTCTGTACATAATACTGTGGCCCCTTGTTTTGAAGTCCCAGCCAGGGGAATTGTCACCCCTGTTTCCAATCTGTCTCGCCCTAACAGAGTTTTATATGTTTCACTGAGATCGCCACTCATTTTCCTAAAGCCCATGGAATACAGGCATAGCCGCCCCAAACTCTGCTCCACAACAAGCCTATCATCCCAGAGATCAGTCTGGTTATCCTTTACTGCTCTCCCTCAATGTCAGGTTTCTCCTTTATTGGGTAAGGAGACCAAAACTGCATAACATACTGCACAATGTGCGAGATGAGGTCTCACCAAGGCCCTGCTCAGCTGCAGTAAAACACCCTTACTCCTGGATTCAAATCCCCCTGAAATGAAGGTGAATACACTATTTATCTGCCTATCTGTTTTCTGCTCCTGCAAAATTGCTTTCTGTGACCAGTGCACAGGGAGATCCAGATCCTTTTCAATGCTACACCTCCCCACTTGTTGGGTCTGTGTATACTGGTCAGCGTGCCAATGCCATTCCCAGTATTGACTTCTCGATTCAGATCTCACTGCCCTACACTGACCTCGGAGGGCTGCACAGAAGGAAACAAAAATGCAGCTTAACTTCCTTTATAGATCAACATTTTTCAAACAATCCCTTTTCAACTGATAGGCTCCCGTTCTGTTTTTACCATCAAAGGTCACAATATCACATATCCCCCATAGACCATATCCCCCACCCCTCATTGCTCTCCATCTGCCATGTATTTACCCAGACACTCCACTTGTCGGAATCACCTTGCAGTTTTTTGGACATCCAGCGCACCCACTCACAATCCGATATTGTTTAGTGCCACCAACAAACTTGGAAATATTAAATTTGATCCACTCAACAAAATATATGTTGTGTATTGGGAATAGCTGGAGCCCAAACCCCGATCCTTGCGATATCCTCCAAGCCTTCCTTTCAAATAAACCCATTGTTTTATTCCTAGTCACTGCTTCCTGCCCGCTCTCCCATTCTAAAACCATATTAGTCCCAGTCCGAGAGGATTTGAATTTGCATAATAGGCTTTGGGCTTTCTCAAAAATCTTTCTGAAAATGCAATTATATTGCATTGATTGCTTCTCCATAATTATGCTAAACGTCACTTTCTTAATTATGATTCCCATTTGATCAATCTCGGTTAACTTTATCTGTGCTCATTACTTTCAGTTCCAATACTTCCTCTAAGAGTGTTTGGTTGCAAATGTCATTCTATTCCTTTTTTCTCAACAGACTAATGTTCACTAGGATTGTTGGGAAGTTTTCTTTTTTGTTTTGTTTTCTTCTGTGAAGACATAACTAAAGTATTTGCTCCATAGTTCTGCCTTTTCCCGGTCCTCAATTCACTGCTATCAGACTGTAAGAAAGCTGCACATTTGTCCACTTAATTTTGCCACTGACATATTTTCATAAGATATTACAAGTTCAATCTTAAAACCCTTGTTAATATACTCTTCAGAAACCCATCAATTCGTATCTTAAACTACTCAATGATTGACATTCCACAGCCATACAAACACAGAAGCACAGACTTTGTCCCATCAACAATACAGCACTGTCTACATTAGTCCCATTTTCCGACACAAGTCCCGTAGCAGTTAATCTTATGGCATTTCAAGTGCACAGCCGTGTATTTTCTAATGGTTGTGAAGTTACCATGACAACTTCTCTCAGGAAGGACATTCCTGACCCCAACACCCTCTGGATGAAAAACAAACCTCAATTCCCTTCACTTTAAAATGTGCTGCATTGTTCTTGGCCCTTTGACTAAAAAGAACAGCTGTTGTCTATCCACCCTGTCCATGTCCCTTAGAATCCTATCCTTCTGAATCACGGCCCTCTCAGCCTTCTCTGCTCCAAACTAAACAACCTGAGGTTATCCAGCCTCTCTCCATAGCTGATATGTTCCAGCCCTGGGAACATCCTGGTGAATCTCCTCTGAGCCCCTTCCACTACAATCAGATCCTTCCCGTAATGTGGTTCCCAGAACTACACACAGTACTCCATCTTGGCCAAACCAAAGTTCTGCATAGCTCTTATAATCTATGCCTTGATGAATAAAGATTACGTTTACGGTCCCTTATGTTTTTTTCAAAATTGTGCATTAACGCATTTAGTCATATTCAGGGAAGCGTGGAGAAACACCCTCTGAGCTTCCTCGTGTGCTGCCATTCATTGAGTACTCCATGTCCAGTTCCTTCTTCCAAACTGTATCACATCATATTTATTAAGGTTACATTCCATCTGCCATTGCTCTGCCCATCTGACCATTCCATCTGTATCTTGCTGCAACATAAGACCTTCCTCCTCACTGCCAACCACCCGGCCAATCTTTGTATCAAACACAAAATTAGTTGTCACACTCCCAGCACCCCCGCCTATATTCACAGCTGCATCATTTATGAATACCCCAAATAATAAGGATAACGATCACACAACACCAGGTTATACTAAAACCGGTGTATTTGGAGGCACTAACTTCGAAGCGCTGCTTCTTCATGAGGTGGTTGTGTGCTTTGAAAGCTCGTGCCTTTGAATAAACCTGCTGGACTATAATTTGGTGTTATGTGGTTTTTAAGGTTTGTTCACCCCAGTCCAACACCAGCATCTCCGAATCACAGCACTGATCCCTGTGATACACCATTGGACATCAGTCTCGAGTCACACAAACAGCCTTCAACCACTACCCTCTGTCTCCTAACACTAAGTTGATTTGGATGCAACTTGGCAAGTCATTAATGACTCGTATCTATTCCCTTGTTATTCATTTCTGCTTGACACATTTGCAGAATATCTGGAGATTTTCCTTAATCTTACACTGCCAGCAGGTTTCTATGACCCTGTTTTAGGCAGTTCTCACCGAGTGATGAATTTCCTCAAAGTTACAGTCTTAAGTGGCCAATCCCTTATCTTGCCATTATTTGCCTTGAATTTGGATTGGGGAGCCAGGGAAGCGTCCTGTTAATTTCCCATTTGTTATATGTTTTGTGAATTTTGTAAATCTCACTGTGACCCACTTCTCATTCTTTGAAACACTGGAGAACATAGGCCGAGTTTCCTCATCCAACAATCCCGCCATCTGTGAGATTAATCTGGACAACGTCCATTGCAATTTTATTGTGGTCAGTATATTTTTTCTCAGATTGGGTCACCAATACTGTACATAATGGATGCAGGTTCGCTCGCTGAGCTGGCAGGTTCATTTCCCGACGTTTCCTTACCTTACTAGGTAACATCTTCAGTGGACCTCTGGCGAAGTGATGCTACACATTCCTGCTTTCTTTTTAAGGGTTTCTTTGGATTGTTGATATCACTTCCTGTGGCGAAGTCACTTTCTGTTCCTTTTCTCAGGGGGTGGTAGATGGGGTCTAACAACTAATAGCACATCGAGTTAGACGTCTGCCAGAAATACATGTGGATTCTCTCCATTGATCCTATTAATTTCTAAATATCCATTATCACATGCTGCATAATAGATTACAACAGTTTCCCTGCAGATGTCAAGTTAATTGTTCGGCAATTCTCCAAACTATGTCTTCTTCCCTTTATAGATGCTTGGATCCCTTCTATTAATCTATCGTGCTTGGACCACGTTTAATAACTTCCATTTATCCGGAATGGCTTCCGGCCTCTGCAGAATACACAGGAAAATAATACACAGTCGTCGACAGTGCAATTAATACTTCTGTTGATGAGTTATGTCTGACATTTTAATATGAAGTACTTCAGGTTTGTCAGGTTGAGCAATGCTCAATCAAGTTACACTTTCAAATACTACCTTGTTCCTGATATAAATTGACTTTTTGTCTTCAGTTGCACAAGCGCTACATGATCACTTGGTATTACTGGCTGATTTTATGGATCTTCCTCCTTGAAGACAGATACAAAGCAGCTGATTATTTACTTGGCCATTTCCCTGTTCTTCACAATAAACTCTCCTCTCCCAATTACCAATTTCCATATTTGACCTTGCTTTTACTTTGTTTCCTTTGAAATACAGATTGTAGATTTATGCAGTGTTTTTGTTCCTGTTTGTTCGCATTCATGTTCTATTTTTGATTTCCTTATCAGTTTCATGGCCCTTGTTTCTGGATCGTGAATTTCTGAGAATTCTCAGGCTTCCACAATGACTGAAATTGATCTGAGGGCATTTCCTATGATTAATACATTTTCGAATTTGTTATGTTCAACATCATTGTTTCACTTTTCCTTTCTTTGGTGTTTGTACCTGAAATAAAAAGACTTTGCAATATTTCTGTAAATTTCCTCGTCCTGACCATATATATTCAGGAACACTGCAGGAGGACATAGAAGGAATTGCCGAAGCCCTGGCTGATATTTTTGCATCATCGCTGGCCAACGGGCGAAGTCACGAAGGACTGGGGGACAGCGAATGCTGTGTCCTTACTCAAGAAGGGCTACAAAGAAAAACGCGGGAGCTGTAGACCAGTAAATGTAAAATCTGTTGTAGGTAATTTACTTGAACAGGTTCTGAGAGATAAGTTATAAATGCATTTGGAAAGACAGGGTGTGATTAGGAGCAAGATTAGCGTGGTGCTGGAAAAGCACAGCAGACCAAGCAGCATCCGAGGAACAGGAAAACCAACATTTAGGGGAATAGCCCAACATCAAACTCAGCACGGCTTTGTGCATGGGAGATCATGGCTCACAAATTTGTTCAAATTGTTTGATTAAGTGACTACCAACGTTGAGGAGGGCAGGATGGTGTATGCAGTCTTAATGGATTCCAGTAAGGCCTTCAATAAGGTTCCAAATGGTACACTGCTCTGGAAGGTTAGATCGCATGAAATTGGGGAGGAGCTGCCAAATGAGATGCAAAGTTGCCTTGTTGGTTGGAAGCAGAGGGTAATAGTGGAAGGATGCTTGTCAGCCTGGAGGCCTGTGATTAATGGAAAGCCTCACAGGTTACTGCTTCGCCCACTACATATTACATATATCTGTGGTTTAGATGAGAATGAACAGCCAGATTTGTAAGTTTGAAGACAACACTAAAATAGGCAGCATCGTGGAGACTCAGGAAGGTTATCAGAAATTTCAGCAAATACAGCAGTACCTTGATCAGCTGGAGAAGTGGCTGAGAAATGGCAAATGGATTTTAATATAGATCAGTGTAAGTTCATGCATTTAAGAAAGTCAAATCAAGGTAGGAATTTCATGTTGAATGGTTGGGTCCTAAGGAGTGTAGTGGAACAGAGGGACCTTGGAATTCATGTGCATGGTTCTCTGAAATTTGATTCAGAGGTAGACAGGGCAGTGAAGAAAGCTTTTGGCACACTGGCTTTCATCAGTGTATATCTACGTTGCAATTATACAGGATGTTGGTGAGGCCATACTGGGAGCGTTATGTTCAGCTGTGTTCACTTTACTATGGGAAGGATGGTATTAAACTGGAAAGAGTGCAGAAGAAATTTACAAGAATGTTGCAAAGATCTCAATGGTTTGAGTTATTGGGAGACGTTGGACAAGTTAGGACATTTTACTTAAGATGGATGAGGCTGAGGGGGAATCTGAGAGAAGTGTATAAGATCATGGTAAGGACGGACAGAGTGAATGCACTCAGTTCCTTTTTCCAGGGTTAGGCAATCACGGACAAGAGGGCATCAGTTTAAGGTCAGAGGGGAAACAATAAAAGGGAACCTGAGGACCAACTGCTTTTCACACAGGGGTGATATGCATATGGAATGATGTGCCCGCGGAAGAGTTTGAGGCAGGCACATTCGCAACATTTAAAAGGCATTTGTACAAATACATGTACAGGAAAGGATTAGAAAGATACAGGACAACAGCAGGGAAATGGGGTTAGCGTGGATGGACAGTTTGGTGGGAATGGACGTGTTTGGGCTGAAGGGCCTGTCTCTGTGTTGCCTGACTATGACTCCAAAAAACATTGCTTGCCTCCCACTGTATGTTATATTGTACTTTCCCAATTCACTGGAGGGAACTTGACCCTTTAGCCTCCAGGCTACCATGATTTTTAACCAGAACGTTCAAGCATTCTATATTCATGCAGACACCGTGTAAACTGCACCTTATTAATGTCTCTGTTCCTTCAAAGCTGATTCAGAGCAAGGTCATTAACTCTTCCTTCTGATCACACAACAAACCCAAAATAAACTGCTCTATAGTTTGCTTCACAACATACTCTTCAACCCACCTCACATACACGTACAGAATTTATTTTGCACAGCATAAGCAGTCACTTAGTTAATACAGTTTAGATGCAATTTGAGAACATCCTACAAAACTGCGGTATCCTTGATACTTGCATATCTAATTCCCAGAGCATATGATGTTCAGATTTTCTACAACCGATATATAACACAGCAATATTTGCTGTGCCTTGCTCTTTGTAAGTTCTACATAAACTGATTCCGTAGACTGGGAGGGACAGGTCTGTGTCATTATTAGTGATAGACTTGGAAAGGACATTCGGGGAGGCTCACCTTGACGCTGAGATGATCTAAAGATATCTCCATCAATACAGGACAAGCATCAATATCCTCCCGGCTGTCTCAGGATAATGGTCACCGAATTCTCTCTGCTCTGTCACCCTCTCTGTATATCTGTTATAGCATCTATCCCCAGAAAATCCTCATGCTCTATCTCCAAATAAGGCTCAAGCACTACCGCACTCACTATTGAATTCAGCAACTTCCTTCCCACACTTTTTCTGTCACCTACGCAATACTCCCACACATTAATAATGATATATGGATTCAAAACTGTCGACTGTCTCATTCCGGACGACTCACAATTCCTCCCAGATACACCTCCACCAGCACTAACTGCAAGGCCATCCACTCCTGCCCTCACTCCATCCACCCCTTTCTTCTATTCCAAGAGAAAAAGTCTGGAATAGGACAGAAATGGCCAAGCCGGGTGGTGGAGGGCCCAATATCCATTCCCTCACCCCCCCCCCACACCCGTCATGTGGGAGGAACCTAGTACAAGATGAAGCGGACTGGGATGCCTCGCGTGAAATTTCTGAAACATCCATGTCCCACTGACCGATTAAAGAGCAGTGCTCAGTGAAAGACAATTCTCACTGTAAACACATTGGCATTTCAAACGACAGTCCTTTAACTCCCACTCCCCCACCCCCAAATACAGTTACCTCACTGCACAGAGATGCAGACACAGAAATACACAGAATTATTGGTATCACCCCATTATACGAACAAACACAATACATACAAGGGAATAGACATACACACACGTAGAAACACACGCAAACATACAGAGTCACACACAAATAGACACAAACATAGATAAAAACACACAGGCTGATACACAGAAAGACAAACGTAGAAGCACAAATACCCAGATGACAAGCAGATGGACAAACATATGCACACGTCGACACAGAGACAAATTGATAAGTTTTTGTTTTATAACGGATCAAGGATTCTTGGGGGAAGGCAGGAGAATGAGGTTGAGGAACAGAAAAGAAATTATTGAATGGCAGATCAGACTAGATGGGCCGAATGGCCTCATTCTGCTCCTTTTTTCATGTGGTGCTATGCTAACAGGTATTCTCTTCCTGAGACAGCAGCAGAGACTGGGTTTGATACATATTCGATTGGAAAGGTTCAGTGGGAATGTGGCACAGGTTTGGAGTCCGGAATGGTTTATGTTTATTCCTAATTATTCTGTCCTTATATCTGCAAAGAGGTGGTGATTTGATGTTCAGTTAACAAAGTCTTAAAATAACAGGTTCCACAAAGAAATAAGGACGTACCTTTCACTTTAGTGTTGTGCTACCTGTGGTGTCCTCATCCTCAGGGAGCAGTGAAGACTCGTTTATAGAGTCATAGAGATGTGCAGCATGGAAACAGACTTTTCAGTCCAACCCGTCCATGCCGACCAGATATCTCAACCCAATCTAGTCCCCCCTGCCGGCAACTGGCCCATACACCTCCAAACCCTTCCAATTCGTATACCCATCCCAAATGCCTCTCAAATGTTGCAATTGTCCCAGCCTCCACCACTTCCTCTGGCAGCTCATTCCATAGAAGTACACCCACTGGGTGAAAACTGTTGCCCCTTAGGTCTCTTTTGTATCTTTCCCCTCTCATCCTAAACCTATTCCCTCTAGTTCTGGACTCCCCAACACAAGGGAAAAGACTTTGCCTATTTAAATTATCCATGCCCCTCATAATTTTGTAAACCTCTATAAAGTCACCCCTCAGCCTCCGATGCTCCATTTAAAACAGCCCCAGCCTGTTCAGCCTCTTCCTGTAGCTAAAATCCTCTAACCCTGGTAAAATCTTCGTAAATCTTTTCTGAACTCGTTCAAGCTTCACAACATCTTTCTGATAGGAGCGAGAACAGAATTGCACGCAATATTCCAACAATGGCGTCAACAATGTCCTGTACAGCAGCAACATGACCTCCCAACTCCTGTACTCAATACTCGAACAGTAAAGGAAAGCATACCAAACGCCTTCTTTGCTATCCTATCTACCTGCGACTCCACTTTCAAAGAGGTATGAAGCTACACTCCAAGGTTTCTTTGTTCAGCTACACTCCCGAGGACCTTGCCATTAAGTGTATAAGTCTGCGCTCGACTGATCTGTGTTGGGCAGGAGAGTCAATGTTTATTGCGAACAGACAGGAGACGGATGGACAGACACATTCGGAACAGCCATGAGCATTCTGAATGGTGCAGGCAAATGACCAACTGTTACCCCTACCCCGTGTGTTGTTCCCTGAATCCACCCTCGAGGCTATTACATGGTAGGGGACCACCCCATTCAATCAGACTGGATCGATACAATGAGACAGGAGGAGACCATTCTGTCACTCTAAGGAAATGCACAGCAATATAGAATGAAGTCATTCAGCTCGTTGAGTACATTACACAGCCCAGCAGGAGGCCATTCAACCCGCCTGAACGGCTACCCAGGAGCAGGGAACATTGACTCTCCTGTCCAGCAAAGATCAGTCGCTAACAGGGAATAGAGAGTAGAGACAAATGTTTATTTTCAGGCTGCAAAGCTGTAACTGATGGAGTGCCTCAGAGATCACTGTAGGGTCATCAATGATCAACAATTTGTGTCCAAGATCTGAAAGAAGGGGAGGGAATTGTTTGGAGCTCAATTAGCTCGTAATCCAAGATGGTTATTTAATGTGTCATCAAATGAAGGTAGTGAGTCTGCAATGTGTAACAGACAGGGAAGGTTAGTGAGCAAACCTTCAGCAGAAATAGCATAAGGTAGGTTGTGTATTTTGGCATGAAGAATAAAACAGTGGTAAACAATGTAAATGCAGAGAGCTTGCAGAACTCTGTAATTCAGGCGGTTTCTATGTTCCTAGGACATGAATCATATGAAGTCAGTCTGCAGATGCAGCAAGTGATTTGGAAGGTAAGTGGAATGATGCTGTTTTTGGCAAAAGGTATCAGGATTAATCGCAGGAATGTTTAACTGCATCGGTACGAGGGCATTGCTGTGACCACATTTGATGCACTGTGTGCTGTTTTGATCCCCGAAACTAAAATGAAAGGATTTAATTCTTTTCGAAGATTTTCAAAGAGGTTTCCCTTTACTCATTCCTGGAATGCCGGCCTTTTGTTATCGGGGATTATCAGTTTTGATCTTAGCTGAGAAATAGAATTCAACCATCCATGACGTTCTGAAGAGTGTATCAACTGGATGCACATTAACTCTTGTCAGGGAGACTAAAGCTAGAGAATAAATTTTAAGAAAAAGATGCATTTATATTAACACACATACTATGAAGACACCTACCAATATTTACAAATTACACAGACACATGTAAGCATGTCTTCAAATTATAAAGTGGGGACCATTTTGCGATTGAAACAAATGCACTTGCATATAATCTATAATCGGGTTTTCCAGAGAATGTTCCAGAAGAGCACACCTGGTCCAGTTTGGTGTTCAGTTGACATTATCGTATGTTTCAACACAGAGAGGGAGAAAAATGTCCCCCGCCTGAGAAGCAGCAGCCTATTGATCTCTCTCTCTTACGTTGTTCCATCCGATAGCAAAGTGTGAGACCATAAAATCCCTGTGTTATCTTTACAACTTGTGAAGGATTTCTGGTAAGAATTCACTAGAATCTCTCCACTGCCTGAAACAAAGGGAATTCAGCCAAATTCAACTGTTCCAGAGTGAAACCCCACTACCAGTAACTTGTGTGAGCAGAATAACTTCAAAGGCAGAATAACGTTTGGGGTACTCTATCATTTTACCATTTGTTATGAGTCCAACGTTCTGTGTCTCACACTTTTCTAGAAAATGACCTACTCTGAGACCTACATCATTGGTCACATCACAAAAATGGTTCCATTTAAGATTGGTGTAACCAGTGGAGGAGTGGGACTGGAAAAGGACGGAGTGACCTTCCAACATTGGTTGAAACACAAATGAGAAACTTTCAAAGGGCTGTTCAAGTGGAAATTCCCTTCCTCAGAAGTTTGTGGTGCTGGATGCTTGCATTTATTCAAAATTATATTTGGTGACATTTGACAGACAAGTGAATGCAGACAAATGGCATACAGACAGAAAAATGCTTTTGAGACCACATGCACATCACCCATGGAATTTGTGAGTGGTGAAACGGTGACAAAGTGTCTAATAGCCCACTCCTGCCGCTCAGTCCTATGTCCCTATGTTCTATTCAGCTCCTCGCAGCTCCTGATATTAGCAGATGGAGGCCACCTGCTCCAAATACCTGGTCCACCGGAACACAGGATGTCATCCTCAAGACTGTCACACACGGTTTGGTGTGGGTTGGAAAATGTTATTTGGAAAACTAGGCTGGTTTCGAAAGACAGCTCTGGTCTCTTTACAGAGTATCTCCTCTCTGCAACTTGTGCTTCATTTGTTGGTGATGTTGGAGACTCAGATTCACTGTGAATACAGCCCCCATACCTCACCCTGAGATGACTCACAAAATACTTTACTCTCTGTGACTGCAACATTCAATAACAGAACGTTCAGGAAAATTACAATTATTAACTTTATAATTACAGAATATGAGAACATAAGAAGCAAGATTAGGTGACTCGGATGATCAACCTATTGTATACCATCATGGCTGACTTACTGTTATCAATAACTGGTCTTTAATGTCCAATTCTTCACACCCTTTAGCACTCTGACAGGCCAAAAAATTCATGTACCACCTCTTTGAATACTTTCCGTGATGTAACTCCCCTCACTATCTAGCCCAGATAATTCCTGGCATTGATTACCCTCTATGAGAGGAAAACACTCCCAACACAGACACCATCATCTATTGATGTGAACAAGAGGTGAACACAGGGGCTCAGGAAAGAGTGAATGGCCTTGATGACAAGGTAGCATTTTACTGTGGATGACATCAGGACCACCTACTTATTTGAGATTAATGGGAATTAGGTATACCCACCCCACTGGTTTGGGGTCTTTCAGAGCACAAAGAAAGATGTTTATGGTCGGTGACCGACAATCCTTTCAGTCCTGGGACATCTCTGCAGGAGATCCTCAGGGTAGCTGCCTGAAAACAAACACCTTCATAAGATCAGAAATGGGGATGGTTACTGAAGACCACCCAATGTTCAGAACAATGTGCCACACCTAAGCTCCTGAAACAGTCTGTGTCCATGTGCAGTAAGACCTGGACAACATTCAGGTTTGTGCTGTTAAAGTGTCGGTAACATTCATGTAACAGCAAGGCCAGACACTCTACATTTCCACAGTTAAATGAAGAGCTCATTCAGCATCTCAAGCACATTAGAAACAGATATGTGGAAGCCATTCAGCCCATCGAAACTACTGAACAAAGAGAAGAATAGCCGATTCAATCCTCCTGCCTGTTCCACAGGAAGAGAAGAGGTCTGATTACCGCATCAAGCTGTTAAACAGGAACAGGCAGGGCCAAGTCCGACCCATGAACCTGTTCCATGGGACATGGAGGAGGCCATTCAGCCCCTCGGGACACTTATACAGGAACAGGAGGGTGCCATTGATGCTCCAACCTGACAAATCAATGGAGCAGAGAATGCACTCTGAGACGGATCCACGATGTTCTTCATGGCTCCATTACCTGTGGGACACTTGAAACTTTAATATGGTTTGCTGCCAGTGAGGAAGGTAGCCAGATGCTTTGTCTGAAATCTCAGAGAGGCATCTTCCATCTCTGAGAAGACAGACCCATGTCCTTCATGGATGTCAGAAGCTGGTGGGAATAGTTAACTGTTTTAGAATGAAGGTATTGTGGCTGTAGTCGGGATTGTAGATAACATGACGTTTAATGCAGGATCACACCCTAAATGCACTGTATTAATGTGGGGAGAATTAATTCAAAGACTGACCCTCTGTCTCTCTCAATAAACAAATGGAGTCGGGGTGGGATGAGGGGAATGTCCTCGGAGGCTCTTAACCTATTGAGAATCACTTAACCTGAGTTAATAAAACCCATGGAATTTATCATCGTATCAGTGCCTGTTTAGAACATCATGAGTGACTGTCCATCCCCCTTCAGGTTCAACACAATCATCTCTTATTCTCTCACTGAGCTTCACTCTCTGCTCATGGTGCCATCATCCCAGGGATTAGTCTGGTGAAACTTGAGAGAAAGTCTATCCACAGTACCCCAAATACTGCCTCAACAACACTCTCAGGGATGATCGCAATAATCATTTTCTCTCACTTAGACATCGCCGTTTCTTTCCTGTGCCACAAAAAGCCATTCTTTCTCTATGCACTACGACTGACATGGAATGTATAAGTTCCTTACATCTGTACGTCAGCATCAAGAAAGCCAACACCAGAGATGCGTATGGAGATGTGCATCACTCTCGGGGAGAATTTCAATGAGATTGAATACACCTAAAATAGGGAATGACACCGACCTGAATAGAAATGAGCTATAGGAATACGGGAAACAGGCAGAGGAAGGGAGCTATCTTTACTTCTGTTCTTCTCTCACAGGATGTATGCAGCCCTGGTCAGGGCAGCATGTTATGCCGATCTTGAACTGAGTGTTTGGTTCAGCTGTTCCACAGGACAGTAAAGAGAAAAGCACATTCCTGTGGGATTGTAGTGTTACAACACAGGATACATTCTCCTGCTTAATGTAAAACCAACAACAGGGAAATGATTTATCCACTGCACTAATCCATGATAATTCTAGAGTCCATAACTATTTGAAGTAAAAATTAACAACTTTATTTCTTAAAGCATAACAGGAAATAATAGATGAATGAATATTTACAGCTTCTTCCTCTAAGCTATATTTTGTCTCCCCCCCCCCCCCCACTATATTAGTTCGATTAGACTCCTAATTAAGATTTACAAAACAAAACTTCTTATCTCAAAACCGAGAAGCTGTCGGTTCTTCTCCATATTCCTGTCTTCTTTTCTTCTTTGAGATTCTGCTGTTCCAAGTTAATAATCAATAAAGTTACCGAGAGGAAAACTATTTTTCAGGCAGTCTTTGCATGCTGGTAACTTGGCAGATCTCCTCTCAACTGTCAATTTCCCGCGGTCTTGTACCCCCAAACCATTGGACTGTGTCATTGGCTTTTAAGATTATCAATATACTAAATTCACACTTGATTGGAGGTGGGCACTTTGGGTTATAACTTAAACAGTTTGGCTGAATTTGTTTTTGTCTTGAGAAAATAAACTAATCGACCAAATGTTACATTAAATCTATTTTTCGGAAGACTTGGTGCTGTCAGGTAGTTATTGCTGGCTTTTAATTCTGTTAAAGGTGCAGAACACCCACATGTTCCTCACAGAAGTCACACTGAAACCTGACTAGAGAAGAATGACCCATTGACTTCGCTTAAGGACTTGGGGCAAGCAGATGGGCTTTTATGGCAAATGAAAATTGTTGCTTTTAATTTCCCTCATGAGATTTCAACAGACTATTATTCTGTGGCTCTAGAGTATGAGTCTTGAACACCATAAACTGTCGTCCCGTATGTACAGAGAACAAGTTAAACATCCTCAGAGCAATTTTTTTAGTGATGGACATATGGTTAGAAGGAACTTGAAACTGTTAAACAAAGGCACAAATTCTGGTTTATTCAGAAGTTGCAATGAGACTGAGACGGGACTGGAGTATCATGACGGTGATATTGGACAGGATTCGTGCGTGGGGAGGAGATGGAGATGTAAATTTGTGAAGGACAAAATGGGTTATGGAGTTTGAGAACAGTCTGGTTCCTTCTTGCATATCAGTGAGTAATTTAGAAATAGTAGTTTGACACTGATTAATATAAGGAAAGGAGGTTTTGTTTGTAACTGAAGACATTGTCTTGCAATTTTCAAATTTTATATATCATGAGCAGAAATTCAGTTCAACCCAGTTTAGTAGACAAATATAATGACTTACCAGGTACACCAACTATAGCGAGGATGGGATAGTAACCAACTTGAATAATCCAAAGGATATCCTGGATCCGTGATGCTAATGATATCCAAGGCTGAGAAAGGTAGTAAAGACCCAAGGATAAACTCCTGACTGTTATTGTAATATTTCAGTCTAATATTCTCCGATTCTGATAGATTGTAGAACCATTCCAGTCTAATGATCTCAGATTCTGATCCATTGTTGTACCATTCCAGTTTACTAATCTTAGATTCTGATCCACTACTGGAACATTTCAATCCAAGGTCCTCACATTCTGAACCATTATTCTAACTTTCCAGTCTAATGTTCTCAGATTCTGATTTCTACTCCCCTTCTCTCTCGAGCTGATGATCCCTGTTAGTGCTGTCAGTGATGCTCCTTCTCATACTATGGGATAACACACTGAAAAGAGCCCATTTATCATTCACTGATGGAAACGCTCCACTGGGATAATTAGGATCCACGGAGATTGACATTAATCACAGTCACTGAACAAATAGCTCCAGTTAACCCCTTTCAATTTAACATTGATTTTATTAAAATTCTAAAGAACATATAAAATTTATACATTTGGCATGAGATATGTGGGAGTGACTGAGGGACGGAATATTGGAGATGGTAGATTGGTTGCGTGCAATCATTCAATCTGCATTGGATATGGTAATAATGACAATGGATTGTCAGAACATAAACAAGTTTCTCCGTTTATAAATGGAAACATACAATCTGCAACTACTGATCAGTGATTATAATGTCAGTAAAATATGGCGAGAACTTTTCTAGTCCAGAATCTGACAGGAAAATGTGCCTACGATAACATGAGTGAGAAAGGACAACTGACATGAATATGTCAACAGAGAATATGATGTGACACACAATTCAGATGAGTATTCGAGAATCAGAGAGGGCAGGTGAGGGTCATGCTGTTCATGTTATCGATGTCAATCAACTGTGATTATTTTCCATTGGATTTCAATTGCAGTGTGATTATGATATTGGGGACATGGCTGCTGAGACTGGAGTGAGGAAACATGATATTTCCCACTCATCACTAGTGAAACGTTACTCTTTGTAAATCATTTGAAGATCAAATTTCAGGATACAGCTCCAATGAGGAATGAGGAGAGCCAATATTAACCATACAACCAGAAGATATTGGAGCAGAAATTTGGACATTAGGCCCCTTGAGCCTGCTTCACCATTCAATGATGGCTGTTTAGCTTCTCAACCCCATTCTCCCGCTTTCTACCTGTAATCCTTGATCCCCTTTACAGTCAAGAACCTATCTGTCTCACTCTTAAATGTACGCAATGATCTGGACTCGACAGCCCTCGGTGGCCTCTGTGGCAGTGAATTCCATAGATTCACCACTGTCTGGCTGGAGATGTTTCTCTTTATCTCTGTTTGAAAAGATCTTCTCTTTACTCTGTCCCTTTGGGTACTCGTCTCTCCTACCATTGGATATCTCTTCCCAAAATCCACTCTGTCCCACGGCATGCAGTATTCTGTAAGTTTCAATTAGACCTCCTAACATCTTTCTGAACTCTATCAAATACAGACCCAGAGCCCTCAAATATTCTTCATATGTTAAGCTTTTCATTCCTGGCACCATTCTTGTGAATCTCGTCTGAAAACGCTCCAGGACCAGTACATCCTTCCTGAGATATGGGACCCAAAGCTGCGCAAAATAATCCAAATGTAGCCTGACCAAAGCCTTGTAGAGCCTTAGAAGTACATCCCTGGTTTTATATTGAAGCCTTCTTGAAATAAATGCCATCATTGTATTTGCCTGCCTAACTACTGACAAACTGCAAATTTACCTTTCAAGACTCCTGGACTAGAACGCCCTAGTCTTTTTGCACTTCAGATTTCTGAATTTGCTTGCTATTTATAAAATAGTCTATGCCTCTATTCATCCTGGTAAAATGCTTTTCCACACTTTTCCACATTGTACTACCTCTGCCACTTCTTTGTTCACTCTCTGAACCTGTGAAAATCCTTCAGCAGGTGAAAGTGAGGACCGCAGATGCTGGAGATCAGAGTCAAAAAGTGTGGTCATAGAAAAGTACAGCCTGGCAGGAAGCATCCGAGGAGCAGGAGATTTGACGTTTCAGGCATAAAGCCTTCATCAGGAATGTGGGGTGGGCGGAAGGTGCCAGAGAGATAAATGGGAGGGGCTGGTGCTGGGAGGAAGGTCGCTTGGAAGGTGACAGCTAGATGAAGGTGGGTTGTGATAGTGATAGTTCAGAGTGGAAGGTGGAGTGGCTAGATGGGAAGGAAGATGGACAGCTAGGACAGTTCAAGAGGGCGGTTCTGAGTTGGAGGGTTTGATCTGGGATAAGGTGGAGGGGAGATGAGGAAACTGGTAAGATTGTCCTTGATACCGTGTGTTGGAAGGGTCCCAAGGCAGAAGATGATGCGTTCTTCCTTCAGACGTCAGGTGGCTAGAATTTGACAGTGGATGAGGCCACAAACCTGCAAAGCCTTGGCGGAGACGGAGGGGGAGTTGAAGTATTCAGCCACAGGTCAGGGGGGTTGTTGGGTGTGTGTGTCTGAGAGTGTTCCCTGAACTGTTCTGCAAGTTGACGTCTTCTCTCGCCAATGTAGTGGAGACCAGGAGCAATGGACACATTAGAAGAGGTATTTGGATGCACAGGATGTTATCTGACTGATGTGGAAGGATCCTTTGGGGCCTTGGGTGGAGGTGAGGAGGGAGGTGTTGGCACAGGTTTCATACCTGTTGTAGTGGCAAGGGAAAGTGCCGGGAGTGGAAGGTGGCTTGTTGTGGTTGCGTGGACCTGATGAGGGAGCTGTGAGGGAATGGTCTCAGCAGTATGATGATAGGGGTAGGGAGGGACGTATATCTCTGATGGTGGGGTCTGACTGTTGGTGGCAAAAATGGCGGAGGATGATGCGTTGTATCCTGCGGTTGGTGGGATGGAAGGCATGCACCAGAGAGGTTCTAACTTGTTGTAGTTGGAAGGGTGAAGCTCAAGGCTGAAGTTTTGGGCAGTTGAGGAGATGCGCCAGAGCACCCTCCTGCAGCCAAACCACCTCTTCAATGCTACCTGTCCCTATATCTATCTTTGCACAGTTTGAAAGCTTAACCCAAATGCCCTCAGTTCCATCATATAGATAATGAATGCACAAAGTGAAAAGTTGTGGTCCCAAAACTGAGTCTTGAGGAACACGACTTGTCACTGGCTGCCATCCTGAGAAGGACACTTTAATCCACACTCTCTGCTTTCTGTCAGACAGCCAAACTTCAACTTCCACCTTGTCTCTAACACAATGGACGCATATCATTCTCAATAGCCTCATGCATGACACCTTGTCAAAGGATTCTTGAGGTGCAGATGGATAACATCTATTGGTTCTCCTTCATCAAATCTGCACATTACTCCCTCAATGTATTCTAGCAGGTTTGTCAGGCATGACCTCCCCTTGATGAAACCATGCTGACTCTGTCCTATTTTACCAAAGACCTCCAAGAATTCAAAAATCCCATTCATCACGATGAATTCCATGATGTTACCCACAACCAAGTCTGCAAATCAGTCTGCAGTTTTCCATCTTCTGCCTAACTCCCGTATTAAACCGGGTGTCATGTTAGCAATTATACAGCCACTTGGCCCTTTCCTGATTTTAGTCATTCCTGAAAGATTACCACTTTCGCTTGTACTAACTCTTCAGCGATCTCCCTTACAAGGCTTGGGTGTAATCCATCTGGTCCAGGTGAGTTATCCACATTCAGGCCATTCCGTTTTCTAACATGTTCTTCTTGGTGATGGCCACTGTATTTAGGACTGCCCTCTCACTCTCTTCAAACCTTGGGTAATTACTCGTGTATGCCACCGTCAAGACTGATGCAAAATTCCTCAGCCATTTCTTTGCTTCCCACTACTGTCTCTCCAGCATCATTTCCAGTGGTCCATATTCACATTTACGTCTCTTTTGCATTTTATATATCTAAAGAATCTCTTACAGTTTCCTTTATATTACTGGTTAGCTTAGCCCCATACTTAATGTTCTCCCTCCTTATTTATTTTTTCTTGCCTTCTGTTGGCCTTAATTCTCCAGTTCCCAACTGCTCTTCACTCTGCTTGCTCTTTTGCTTATATGCAATCCCTGACTTCCCTTGTCAGCCCTGGTTGCCTCATCCTCCCTGTACCATACCTCTATTACTCAGCACGCATCACTGCAGTGTCTTTTAAATTATCATGGAATCTCCAGCCATTGCTTTTACCCTGTCTTTCCGGCTAGACGCCTGTCCCGGTCAATTCTACCCAGCTTCTCCCTTATGCCTCTCCAGTTGCCTTTATTCAGCTGAAATACTGTCAACTCTGATTCTATCTTCTCTCTCAAATTTCAGAATAAATTCAACCATGTTCTGATCACTGCTTCTGAAGTTATCCTTCACCTTAAGCTCCCTTGTCTAGCCTGCGTCATTAAATCCAGTGTCATCTGTTCCCGAGTGGGCTCCACCACATGATGCTCCAAAAAGCCATCCCGTAGATATTCCTCAAATTCCTTTTCTTGCGATTCACTACCAAACTGGTTTCCCATTTCACTTGCATATTGAAATCCCCCATGATCACTGTAACGTTGTCTTTTCTACAGATCTTTTCCATCTCCTGGTGTATCTTGTGCCCCAGCTCCTGACTACTCTTTGGAGGCCTCTGCAAGTCTCCAACTGTGGTTGTCTTACCTTTGTGGTTCCTCAATTCTACCATGCAGATTCTAAACCATCTGACCTTATTTCCTTTCTTTTGTTGATTAAATTTCATTTTTTATTAATAATGTAAATCCACTCTCTCTATCTTTTCGATACGATATGTGTCCTTGAATATCCTGATCCCCTTGCAGCCACTTCTCTGTGATGCCCATTACGTCATACCTCCCAATTTCAATCTATGCCACAAGCTCATATACCCTATTCCTTATACTGCTCGCATTCAGATATAACCCTTCAATCTTGTGTTAACGTTCCCTCTTCTATTGCCATTTGTTTGTCCAGTGTGATTGAATTTTGATTGCTTACACTTTCCATACACTCTGTTCTATTTGCGTCTATGCTGAAGATTTTAAAAACCTCTCTTGAGCTCTGTGCTCTTACCTCCTCTTTTCTTATTAAACCCTATAAGGAAACCCCGACCCCGCGCACACACACACACACACTCCTAATCAGTTTAAAGCTCTGTCGACATCCTTGGTTAGGATTCACTTGGACTCTGGTCCCAGCACGGTTCAGACGAAGACTGTCCCATCAGAAAAGGTTATTTCTTCCTCAGTAATAAAATGTGTTTAAAGTTTGTGAGAAGATTTGTAGCTCGGGTGCTCATTGTTGTATTTCTGTTCGCCGAGCTGGGAATTTGTGTTGCAGACGTTTCATCGCCTCTCTAGGTGACATTCTCAGTGCTTTGGAGCCTCCTGTGAAGCGCTTCTGTGATGTTTCCTTCGACATTTATAGTGGTTTGAATCTGTCGCTTCCGGTTGTCAGTTCCAGCTGTCCATTGCAGTGGTCGGTATATTGGGTCCAGGTCGATGTGCTTATTGATTGAATCTGTGGATGAGTGCCATGCCTCTAGGAATTCCCTGACTGTTCTCTGTTTGGTTTGTCCTATAATAGTAGTGTTGTCCCAGTCGAATTCATGTTGCTTGTCATCTGTGTGTGTGGCTACTCAGGATAGCTGGTCGTGTCGTTTCATGGCTAGTTGGTGTTCATGGATGCGGATCATTAGCTGTCTTCCTCTTTGTCCTATGTAGTGTTTTGTGCAGTCTTTGCATGGGGTTTTGTACACTACATTGGTTTTGCTCATGCTGGGTATCGGGTCCTTCGTTCTGGTGAGTTGTTGTCTGAGAGTGGCTGTTGGTTTGTGTGCTGTTATGAGTCCTAGTGTTCGCAGTAGTCTGGTTGTCAGTTCGGAAATGCTCTTGATGTATGGTAGTGTGGCTAGTCCTTTGGGTCGTGACATGTCGTCGTTCCATTGTCTTTCC
Source organism: Chiloscyllium punctatum (assembly GCF_047496795.1). NCBI lineage: Eukaryota > Metazoa > Chordata > Chondrichthyes > Orectolobiformes > Hemiscylliidae > Chiloscyllium > Chiloscyllium punctatum. Next base: position 13,653,488 of record NC_092788.1, on the reverse strand, counting down.
CTTAGACATCTGTTGATGAAATTGCGGGGGCATCCGTTTTTGGCGAATACCTTGTATAAGTGTTCCTCTTCCTCTTTTTGCAGTTCTGGTGTACTGCAGTGTTTTCTGGCCCTTTTGAATAGTGTCTCGATGCAACTTATTTTGTGTGTGTTGGGGTGGTTGCTTTCGTAGTTCAGGATTTGGTCTGTGTTTTTGGCTTTCCTGTAAACCTTTGTGGTGAATTCTCCGTTCGGTGTTCTCTGTACCATTACGTCTAGGAATGGGAGTTGGTTGCCCTTTTCTTCCTCTCTAGTGAATCGGATTCCTGAGAGTGTGGCGTTGATGATCCAGTGCAATTTCAACAACAGATGCCTAGGGGAAAGACAATGGAACGAGGACATTCCGCAACCCAAAGGACTAGCCACACTACCATACATAAAAAAACATTTCTGAACTGACAGCCAGACTACTGCGACCACTCGGACTCATAACAGCACACAAACCAACAGCCACTCTCAGACAACTCACCAGGACGAAGGACCCGATACCCAGCATGAGCAAAACCAATGTAGTGTACAAAACCCCATGGAAAGACTGCACAAAACACTACATAGGACAAACAGGAAGACAGCTAACGATCCGCATCCATGAACACCAACTCGCCACGAAACGACACGACCAGCTATCCTTCGTGGCCACATACGCAGATAACAAGCAACATGAATTCGACTGGGAGAACACTACTATTATAGGTCAAGCCAAACAGAGAACAGCCAGGGAATTCCTAGAGGAATGGCACTCATCCACAGATTCAAACAATAAGCACATCGACCTGGACCCAATATACTGACCACTGCAATGGACAACTGGAACTGACAACCGGAAGCGGCAGATTCAAACCACGATAAATGCCGGAGGAAAGATCACAGACGCGCTTCACAGGATGCTCCCAAGCACTGAGGATATCACTTAGACAGGGGACAAAACGTCTGCAACATAAATTCCCAGCTCGGCGAACAGAACCACAACAATAAAATGTGTTTATTCAACACAAAATACTGGGACAAAAAACAAGCGTTTCAGCACATACCAAAACATGAAAAATACAAAGAGACAAATCTGTTAAAATTCACTTACGATGTGGAGCTATATGAATTGAAATGTGAATTACAAAACCACGGACGAGGTATTCAAGCTTTATTGGTCATTATCTGACCCACAGCTGAAGTACTGATTTCCCCCCAGTCAGTGATCCACCTCACTGAGACTCTCTCGCCCTGTCTCACACATTGTCTAGTTGGCCCAGAATTTTTAAATTAATTCATCTTCTCCCTGGAACCAATCTATTGTTATTTTGGAACTTGTTCAGCAGTCAGCAACACGGTTCTGTGAAATTATTGGCGATAAATGATCTGGGATGACAGCATAGTGCTCACAGGGTACGGCACCAGACAAAGGGCTTGCAGTCTGTGGAAATTTCTAAATAAAATTTCTGTATGTTTGTCCTCATGCTGTCTTCTGATCTAACTTCATACTCGTCTGACACCCCTTGCTCTCACTCACTCTGTCGCTTCATTTTCCCTCCATTCCTTTTATCTCTCTGCACTTCCTTTTTCTCTGTTAATTTTTCTCTCTCTCACGCACACACAGTTCACTCTGTTTTCAAATTGTACAATTGGCTAAACGGCCTCGTTCAGTGCTCTATTAATTCTGAAGCTCTCTGAACCACTATGAAGACTTCAGCACAATAAAGACATCAGGTGCCTGGAGAGACAAGCTGGTCCTGCGAAGGACACAGTGCAGAATAATCCTTTATCTCTTCCTGTTGCCTGTTGTGCAGTGGCCTTGTTCAGTGCCACTTTTACAATAAACCCGTCATATTTGCAGCAATTCTCCATCAAATACAAGTAAATATACTGCAGATGGCAGAAACCTGAAACAAACATAGAAACATACTATGAAGAGAGAAACGAGTTAATTCTCCCAATGCAGACACGGGGAGATTGTAAAAAACTCCACAAAGACAGGGTCCAGAGATTGGAATTATTCTTATTTGAATGAAAATAGTCTTATCAGTGATAGGCAACATGGTTTTGTGCAGAGAAGGTCATGTCTTACCAAATCAATAGATTGTTTGAGGAAGTGACAAAGTTGATTGATGAAGGAGGCACTGTAGATGTCATGTACGTGGACTTCAGAAAGGCGTTTGGTATATTTCCCCATGGTTGGGGTATGTCGAAAGTGAAGTCACATGATGCACGAGCTGGTGGATAAAGAACTGGCTGGGCAACAGGAGGCAGAGAATAGTAAGGGGAGGGAGTTTCTCAAAATGGAGAACTGTGACCAGTGGTTTATTTTAAGATGTTTCTGGAAAGATACATGAATGGCCTGGGAACAAAGGGATACAGATCCTTAGAAAATAGGCGACAGGTTTAGATAGAAGATTTGGATCGGCGCAGGCTCGGACCACCGAATGGCCTGTTTCTGTGCTGGAATGTTCTTTGTTATAAGATTAGCAATGACCCATCAGACCCCAGTAATGGTCTCCTCCAACCTCTTCCCTCAGACTAAAAGGTACAGAAGCTTGAAAACACTGATCAGCTGGTTCAGGAACAGCTTCTTCCTGACTGTTATTAGACTGATGAGTGGACTCCCTAATCTCAGATAATGCTGATCTTGTTCCTGCTGATCTCGCCTAGCACACGCCCTGTGCATCGTAACCTGCATGGCTCTCAAACATATTTTATAGCCATTGTTCTGTACATCATTGTTTACTATGCTTTGTCTGCATTTCTTGGTAAAGGTCAAAGTAAATCCTCACCTCCCTTCCCCCAGTTACTACAGTGCTCACTTCCACCTGTCTCTGGTCCACAGCCCCAGAACCTCCCATTCACCACCCCCAGTACACTGTGACCCCATCCCCACTCCCTGTGTGCTTTGTATCTCACTATTTCTCTCACACTGTCTGTTTCCTAGTATTATCCTTTTATCTGTCTTCTGTTTCTTTCCCATAACTTACTATCTCCCCTTCTCCCTGTTCTTGTGAATGTTTGTTTCTTGTTTTGTTTCCTTTCTCTGTTTTACTGACTGTCCTTCTGTTTGCCTCGCTGTGTTCTCTCTCTCCTTATACATGTCCATCTCTTTCTCTCTCGTTGTGATAGTGATGGCTTCTCTATTCTTTTGAAGCATGTGATGGCTCTTTGGTTGGATGTTAGAAATAAAATAAATTCAATTTTGTTTTGGTATCTTAAACATAATTTAAATTTATTGGTTAAATTTCAATTGTTGTCAAAACAGCAACCAGAACTTGGATCTCCATTGAACAACCAATTCTTACATCTAAATATTTTGGAACTGCCTTCTCCCAGTGCTCTGCATACTGGCAACTGAAAGCATTCTATTCACGTGCATAATAGTGTGACGGTAACTGCTCTTCCCAGGACCATAAGAAACTGCACAGCCCATAAATATCATGGAGGACAACCTTCCATCCATTTATACTTCTCATTGTCAGCGAATGGCTGGCAACATCAAATATCTCTCCCAAACTGATAATGATCTCCCACAACCTCTTCCAGGAGGGAGGAGATACAGAGACTTGAAAACATGGACCAGTATGCTCAGGAACACCTTCTTCCCTACCGTAATTAGACTAACGAATTGACATCTCTAATTTTTCAAATAATGTTAATCTTGCTAAATTCGATCTTGAATCGCACTGCTCCTGTGTTGCTGTCACCTTGTGTGCCTCACTCTGTGTAAGTGCCCTGTGAGGCTCAAGGTCTTCTCAAGGGCAATCAAAAAAGTGAACTAATGCTGGCCCACCCAGCGATACCTATATCCCATTAATACATATAAGAACATGACGACACTCAGGGAACACAGACAGGTGGGATCAAATCGCTTTAAACATGATCTTAGATAGATAGAAATATCCCTCGGTATCTGAAAGTAGAGTGTTCCGACAAAGCCTTTCATAAGCTGATATGGTATAAAGTGAGGGATCATTAATTTATGTGGGGAAAATTTAATTTTCTTGTTAAAAGTGAAAATACTCTACGGATTTCTTTTGATTAGTGAAAACAGAACGTAATGGAGGTTTTTCGGAAAGGGAAATGGCAAAATGCGAATTTTTTAAAAGCGGGGGATACGTGTACCACCATGGGCGTGATATTCAGGAAGATTTGAAAAGTTAAAAATAAATGAGGTGATTCTCACATTTTATTTCCACCCCAGCTGATCATCATTCCCTTTGTTTGCTCTTTGTCTTCTATCTCTTTCTCTATCGATTCAACTCACTCCTCCTGCCCTTCAAAGCTGACTTCCCTGTCACCAGCATTGTTCACACTATTTTCCAGCTGCTTTCAGTTCAGAAAAGCTTCCCAGAACTTTCTGATCTTTTCCTTGCATTATTTATGCAATTTCAGATCTCCAGCATCTTTCAAATTTGTTTAACCTTCAAATTTGTTATTCCATGGGAAGTCGGCATCTCTGCCCAGGGCAACATTTGTTAAACATCACTAATTGTCCTGACTCTGACGACATTCCACAAGCCAATAGAAAGTCAAGCACACTGATATGGGTCTGAAGTCACACTTAACCCAGAACGGGTAGTAACATTAGATTTCTTTACCGAAGGTCATCAGTGAAACAGGAAAATGTTCAGACAAAATGTGGTTTTATAGTTGTTTTTCGTGAAATTCACTTTTATTCCAATTCTTATCACTTTTATTTAGTTCTGCCATCAGCTGTGGTAGGACTTGAAACAAATCGCTTGAAACAATGTCTTTCGTTGAATAAGCTTTGCTCCTGAATTATATCCAGCGACATTCCTACTCTGATACATTGTCCTAATCATGAAGTAACGTCTGAGACAAGAACAATTTTGTGATTGAAATACTTGTAACTGGAAAAGTGGCCAGAAGAGAGCTTGAAACATAAAGTCTGAATTTTACCAACGAGCAGACAATGGTTTGTTCAGCCACAGCACTGACGCAGAGATGGAGACTGGGGATATTATGACCTGGTAGTGGACAGGGTTCGTGACAGAGAGAACAAGATACAGAAATCAGTTCAGGGCAATAAGAGATCTCGAGGTTGTGCACAGTTTTGTTCTCAGATGTTTGTAAGGGATTGGTCTGCAATTCAGATGAATGGAAACTGCAATTGAAATTGAAGATAAAAGTTTTTTTCATTGGCAAATATAGATAATAGAAATTGCAATGAAGTTTAAAATTGTTTATGGGCTTAATGAATGGACAGAGGTAGAGAACACCAACAATAGCGAGAATAGGTTATGATTTGGAGATGCCGCTGTTAGACCGGGGTGTACAAAGTTAAAAATCACACAACACCAGGTTATAGTCCAACAGGTTTAATTGGAAGCACACTAGATTTCGGAGCGTCGCTCCTCCACCAGGAGTAACACACTCTCCACTCCGCCCAATCAGCGCCACTAATATCCGATAAGGTAGACATTTGCTACAGAGGGAAATTTTGAAAAGATCCAAGGAAAGCCTCCTCTCCATTTGTGTAATTATCCAGTCCATTGTTCGCAGATTCAGATCTGTCCTCTCCACGTCTCTCCAGCTGCTGATGTCTGTTACTGTTGGAGCTGATGCATCTGCTCCTACACTGGGACAGCGCACTGAGTGAAGCTCCTCACCAATAGGACATAGATACAATGCATGGAGACTGACATCAATCGCGGTCACTGAGCAAACAGGTCTAGCTTTCAATACAGCACATTCAGTTCACAACATATCTGGACTGGACTGGACTGGATTCTGACATTGCTGGCTATTGGTCACATCTCCCATCGCCAATTCCTCGAGTGAAGTCAGTTGTGAGGGAGAATGATGGAAGTTTTCTGATCGCAGGCTAGAATATCCTGCCTTGATGTACGTTTGCAATGCTGTCGTCATCATACCCGGAATCTCTGCCCCTCCACAAAATAAAGAAACACAGTCAGGATGTTGTTACTGTGCTGATCTCTCCTTCACGGGAACAAACCCCAGCCAACAGACTGTCACTGGGCACAATTGCCCTGAACATAGACAGGAACTGTGGACTTCTCTGAATGGTCCTCTCACTGCTCTAATAAAGAAACGTTGGACCTTCCATATAGAATATGCTTCAGTAATTAATTTATACAAATTGACAAACATCTTAATGCAGTTTTATTTGCTGTAAAGCAATAATTTTTCACCTTTTTTCCCCTCAGCCCAAAACCAAAAGTGAACTTATTCATTAAGACTTATGAATTAATAAGTCAGATTTACCGAGTAGATCGGGCGGAATGGGGATAGTGGCTGTGGAGACTGCATGGGGAGTACAATGATATTCCCCAGTCATCATCACTCTTAACGTCAGATAGAATTAAATATAGTTCACAACAAGGAACGAGCCAACGCTTGGGATATGTAATGCTCAATGACAATGTGAAGTGGACCGGATAATTGTAAATGTGATAAAGTGAACTATATTATATATACACACCATTTCATCATTGGAAATACAGATTGAGTAGTGTCACCGCATCTGAAGCATTAACTTTGATGTCTCTTCACAGATACGGCTAGACCTGCTGAGCTTTCCCTCCAACGTCTGTTTTTGTTTGAGATTGATCATGTTGTTCATATCTGGCAGGATGCTTACAATTAAAAGCAGATGCTAACAACAAAATGTACAGAGGTGTGGAGACAATACAAGAGAATGACAGTAGAAATATCGCTCATTCCAAACTGGAAAAGACAATGAGCTGAGTTTTCACCACCTTTGCTGTAATAATTCTATGTTATGCATTGAAAGCTTTTGGAGATTGGGGAGACAAGCTTGTTCAATGAAGGACACAAGTGTTCCATCATCAAAAATCTACTGCTATTCTTTCATGAAGTTCAGCTGCCTCTAAAATGTATTGTCAAACAAAATAGATTTCCTGAGATTTACAAGATGTTGAGATTTTCTTTTTACTTTCGATCTTAAAGAAGAGACAGATTTCGGCTGTAATTCAGGTATCACAGACACACCAACAGTAATAGAAACATGAAAGTACCACATTGTCCAAACATTACCAAGGTCAACATGTAGACCTGTCAAGAAACATGCAATAAAGTGATAATGGAAACATGAAATGCAAACAGAAAATGCTGGATAAACAAAAAACGTGAGGATGTGTCTGCAGAGAGCAGCAGAATTAACATATGTAATATGATGTGACACTGTTCTGAAAAGTCCTATTAGAATGAAAGGTTAATTTTTTGCATCTCTGTTCAGATGTTGCCAGATTTACTGAGTTTCGCTTCAGCTCTTTTGATTTCTTTCTTCTTTCTGAACTGTGACAAAGTGTCTGATCTGAATGATAGCAGCAAAGCTGCTATCTTAGTTGAATCTCGAGTAATTTGTTATTGATTTTAAATGAGAAATTACAAAGTTCCTATGTTTCACAGGGCTCTAAATATCGATGACGTATTGCATTGTGAGACCTTGCGATGAAAATGTTGAAACAAAACAGAAGTTGCTGTAAACGCTCAGCAGGTCTGGCATCATCTGTGGAAAGAAATCAGAGTTAACGTTTCAGGTCCAGTGCCCCTTCCTCAGAACTGATAGTAACACGGAAAATGTTGGTTTATATGCAGAAGAGACTGGATAGCTCTTAATGGAGACTGTTAGTAACTAACAATAGGGTGTGAGTAATGGAAGGCTATGTGACAACTCGGCCTGGTGTATGGATAGGGGGCTAGGACATTGGGGATTTCAGGCCCGAAAATTATTGAACTTGATTTTGAGTCTAAAGGACTGCAGAGTCCACACATGGAAAATGAGGTGTAGTTCTTTTAGCTTGCGTTGAATTTGCCTGGAACACTGCAGCAAGCCTGACACAGCGATATTGGTCAGGGAACAGGATGGGCTGTTCAACTGGCAGGCAACTGAAAGCTCAGAGTCATCTGCAGCGGTCCAACTTGGATGTTCTGTGAAGCGGTCACCCAGTCTACCCTTCATTTCCCCAATGTAGAGGAGACCACATTGTGAGCAGCGCATGAGGTAGACTGGATTGTGGGAAATGTTGGTAAGGTGCTGCTTCACCTCGAAGGTACAGTTGGGCCCTTTGATACTGATGAGGAGGGAGGTAAATGGGAAAGTGTCAAATATCCGGCAGGGGAAAGTGAAGTGGACCTGTGGTGGGAGTGAATAAAGAGTAGACCAGTGTATCCTGGAGGGAATAATCCCTCTAGAAGGTGGACAATGGAGGAGAGGTGAATATGTGCAGGTGGGGCATCTCACTGAAGGTGGGGGAAATGTGGGCTGATGATCCTCTGCATGTGAATGCTGCTGGGATAGTAGGCAAGGGTAAGGGAAACTCCGTTGCGAGAGGGAAGGGGAGGGGCAGGCTAGAAGTGCAGGAGATGGGTCAGATTCACTTGAGGACCCTGTTGACAACAGTGATGGGGAATCCCTTGATTGAGGAACAAGGTGGACATTTGAAAGGCTTCCTTATTGAATTTAGTATCAGCAGAAGCAATGCGGTGGAGACGGAGGAACTGGGGGAATGGAATTGAGTCTCTGCAGGAAACCAGGTGTGAGGATGTATACTCCAGGAACCTGTGGGAGTCAGTGGGTTAATACTGGATATCAGTTGCCTGGCTATCCCCAGAAATGGAAGCAAAAATGTTGAGGAAAGAAAGTAAGGAGCCAGAGATCGACCAGGTGAAAGTGATGGAGAGTTTCAAATTCCAAGTGAAATCGGTGAACTTTTCCAATTCCGGACAAGAGAGAGATGCAGCAGCGATGATATCATCTGTGTATCGGACAAAGATTTGTGGATGGGTGCTGGAGTAGAACTGGAACAGGGAATGGTCGATGTTCCCCAGGAAGAAACAGGCCTAACTGAGGCCCAAGTGTGTATCCGTGCACTTCCTCCGTGTGGCAGGAGCAGGCTGAAGCAATGGGTCTGCCTGGGCTGTTCTGTTTGTGAACTTTTGAGAGGAGATAGAAGCGAGCTCTGCTATCAGAGGATTATCAGCTCGGGGGCAGTTAGGGGCGTGGGGCGAGTTGGGCAGAAATCTCCAGACGAAATGTGGTCAGTTATCATAGTTGATACAATTGCCTGATGTGCCATGGTAGTGTCATGGTCTAGGGGGAGATTAGAGGCAGTACCTGAGAGTGGGCGTTCAACCTTTGCAATGTCGAGGTCAGTCCACCAGACTATAGCAGCACCACCCTTGTCAGCACAGGCTGAATAACACAGTCAGAGTTGGACCTAAGCACATGGAGTATAGGCTGTTCGGACATTGATAGTATGGATTTGGTGAGGCAAGTGCAGAGAAATTACGACAACCAATGTCAAGTTGAGATTTATCAACGAACCGATTTAGTTCAGATAAAGGCCAGAGGGAGGAGTCCAGGTGGAGGGAGAGTGTTGGAGCTGGGTAACGGCGTATTTGGAACAGGGAGAGGAATATTGCTGAAAGAAATGGGCACTGAGGCGAACGCAGCGGAAGAGCTCAACTAAATGTCATGCCTAAAATTCCTTAAAGTAGGGGCACAGAGAGGTAATGTTCAGATATTTGCTGAGTACAGAACATTCAGCATCAGAGAGTGGAAGTTAAGGAGGGACGGTGAATAAACGATAGGAGGTGGAGCTGGGGGAGGGCATGGAGTCAGTGGGCAGGTATGAGAGGGGAGGAAGGTTCCAGAGGGTCAAGGGCATCTCTACCTTGTTGCAAATTGTGTGACCAGTGCATCTGTTTAGCATGACGAATGAGCCGGTGAATAAATTAGAATTGTAGAGTGGTGCAGTCTTTAGACAATATAATGCGATTCTGCTGGACAGAGAAAACGTTGATCTCAGTGGTACTGATATCGCACGATCAGACCTCAGAAAGTAAATGATTGACTATAATTGGGAAGGTATACTTATTGTAACATCCTTATTTCAATGCAGTGACACTCAAGCAGCAAGGTCTTATTTTTTTCGGAGACTTTAGACCAAACTTTAAAATATAATATGTCTTGATGTTATTAACAAGAAAAAATTATCAATGGTTTTGGAAGGCACTAGCAAGGGCAGAGTTTATTTGGCATTCCCAATAGCTCTGGGGAAGGTGTTATTGTTCAGTGAGGAAATTACCAGCGCAAAATGTCCTGCGATTCCCAGTGACCACAGTTTACTCAGGATCTCTGATGTCACAGGAGTCAAATACTACTTTAATGCAATGCAAGTTACTCTGATCTCAACTCAACTGACATTGGAAGATCAGTTAAATGAATAAAGAATAAAAGGCCAGTACACAGCCTGTTAGAACAATGTGCTCACTCTACTCACAATGTTTAAGGTAAAACTGATGCATGGATTTCTGACTGTGAGGAGAGGTTTGTCCTATTTGTGATGAGGCTGTTTGGTTAAGCGCTGTGACAGAGAGACAGAAAGACACTCAACTCTGTACCATGGGGAACAAAACCATCCTGTTCACGGTGCATCAGATATTGACAGAAAAAACTATTGCCAGTTCCTATTGGACATTGATCATCTCAATCTCATCATTCACTGATGCTCAATAGCAGCCCAGAAGCCAGCGGCTCCCATCATCCCAGTTGGAAAGCAAAATGGGGAAGGAATGGCCAGAGAAAGTGGGAGTAACTGGGGAATTGGTGTATCTTACAGGTGAGTGGCAGAAGAAGAGTGTGAAGGGAGATCATCAGTGGAAGAGAATGTAGCAGCAGAAGGGGTAGTGCAAGGGAGGTAGGAGTGTAAGAAAAGAGTAGGATGGAGGAGGAAGAAAGGCAGATGAAGTTTTAGTGACAGGGAAAAGCTTGCTTTTGAGGAAATGAGATTGGATGAGAAAACATCACTGTACAAGAAAATCGGGATCTGGATTCCATTCAAAATTAAGAAAGGATTTCTTGTACTTTCTCTTCTATCACTTGATTCTTGTTCAGGTTGTACATGTACTATATATTTCTATATCTCCATCAAGTACAGACGACATGTTTCTTTCTCCCCTACGGTGGTGTTTCAATATTTTTGATTTTTTTACAGTATATATTTGCTTCCAATGGATATGAGAATATGATTTGATCTTCTGCAGTTTGCCCATAATATAGAATTTATTGGAATATTTATCCTCATCACACTCGCTGATTAAAACAAACAATAAATGAGTGCATGTTCATCCTGCAGATGAAAAATTTCTTCAGCTCTGGCTATTGCAGGGAATGTTACAAAGAACAGTGCCACGCCAAATGCTAACGTTCTACCGCAAAATGCCAAATCCTAGTTTATCCTAAAGTATTTACAATGTTTATAAACAAAACATGCAGAGGGGCGGAGTGTAAAAGGTGAATTCAACTCTGTGTCGAAAATGTTAATTGTGGATCCCTCATAAAATGTGTGAACTACATCACTCATAAATTCACCAAAATAGGAAAAGCAAGAGACTGTAATTGTCCAATCATCATCTAAATAACATCTGGCGAACAGGAAGGAAATCACTGGTTGTTTGTGATATTCAGAAATGACGATTGTGAGAATGTGGAAGGTGGGGAGCAGTGGAATGATGACCAATGTTATAGATGACACAAAGATGGGCGGGGTGGATTACAGTCAGGAGGAAAGTGTTAGGCTACAGAAGGATAGAAACAGATTATTCAGATAGCCAGATCAATGGCCTGATGAAATTTAACACCGATAATTTGGGAAGATGCAAGTCAGAAGTAACAAGACAAGTGAGTACTTAAAAGTGAGTATGAAAGAAGAGGGCTAAATTTGCTCCTTTTTTCTTTGCAGCAGGGAAAGTTGAGGAGGGAATATGGTACAGGTGTACAAGAGCAAATGGGGTATGGAGGGGATGAACAGACAGCAGCTGTTTTCCTTCGTCAAAGGATCAAAAACAAAGAGACACACTTTTAAAGTGAATGTCAGGGGATTGAGAGAGGATTTGTGGAATGTGTTTAGAACTGAGTGGATGGTATGAATCTGGAATGCGTTGTCTAGGAGGGTGGTTGAGGCAGGTAACTTCACAAACGTTTAAAATGTCTTTGGATATGCACTTGCTGGCACAGACGTGATAGGCCTGTTTTTCATTGCATGATTCTTTGCAGTGGCAGCCATGAACACTCTGGCATATTCTGAAACAATTAACAATGGCAGTTGGTGCTTTGTTCCTTTGACTGTACTCAGTAAGTGGCTATATTGCAAACCAGCATCATCTCATGCAACTTCAGCACTCACTCAACCAAAGGCAGCCCAGCCATCTCTGGGACCATCCAGTGAAATTCATATGCTCAGTGGATGCTGTCCAACAACAACACTGACACTATTCTAGCTGTATGCACCATTATTAAAGCTACAGCCATAATATGAAGACAGCTTTTCCTCCATTATAATACAGACCTCTAGCAATAAGGGTGTTATTTATCTGAAGCATAATAAATTCTTTCCCAGGTATTCACTTTTACAAGCAGCAAGTTTTCCTGTGTTTTGCTGCCAGTTGTTTATCATGGAATTCCCCAGCCCAACCTCTTTCCCATTTAACATTTTCTTGTGCACTGTCTCCCTGATCCCACACACCTCACTCCCTCACATCCCCCACACTCTCCATCCTTACTTGTTAATCTCTGAAAAACCTGCGCCTCCTCTCTATAATTTATTCCAACTCCCAACTCACTGTTTAGATTCCTTCTCTCGGCATGGTCATTAGACTGGCCGTGCCTGATGTCCTATTCACCTAACTTTCTGCTCAGTTCCTGATCTTCTGCTTTGGTTCTCACTCTCCTGGTTTATTCAAATCCATCTGACTTGTACTAGACAACATCCCCACATGATGATGGTGCTTGTACAGTTACGATACAATCTGTCTTTTTTGTACAGGTCCCCACCTGTCCTGGAAGAGATTCCAATGATACAACAATCTGGAACTCTCACCCCTGAACTAGACTTTTAACAACATGTTAAGGTTTAGTGTCTTCCTCATCTTTCTCTCTTTTCCACATGGCACGGGGAGTAATCCAGTGATTACAGAGGATTATTCTTTCTCTTTCTCGCTCGCTGTCTCTCTCTCTCTCTCATATACACACACACACATTCAAACACACACAGAAAGACACTATATTACTTTGCAAAATAATGCAAATAACCTTAAAATAATCGGAATGACAAGTGGAATGAAGTATTTAGTTAAAGGGAGGATGAGAGAAATTGTGCTTCTTCTGGATGTCAGTTTGCTCGCTGAGTTGGAGAGTTCATTTTCAGATGGTTCATCACTGCACTAGGGAACATTATCAGTGAGCCTCTGGCGAAGTGCTGATATTATGTCCCACTTGCTATTTATGTGTTTAGGTTTCCTTGAGTCAGTGATATTATTTCCAGTATTGGTGATTTTATGTCGGGTTCTTTTTTTCAGAGAGTGATCGATGATATCAAAATCGATATGTTTGTTGATAGAGTTCAGGTTGGAATGCTATTTTTCTAGGAATTCTCGTGCGTGTCTCTGTTTGGCTTGTCCTAGATGGATATGCAGACCCAGTCTAAATCGTGTACTTCCTCATCTATAAGTAAGGATACTAGTGATAGTGGGTCATGTCTTTTTTTTCTGGCCAGTTGTTGTTCATGTATCCAGGTGGCTAGTTTTCTGACTGTTTTTCCGATGTAGTGCTTGTAACAGTTCTTGCAAGACTTATTCTTGCTTGAGCAGAACAGACAAATATGTGAACTAGTTGCGGTGCTCAAATGTATGAAAGAAAGTTGTCGAGTAAAACAGGAATACTCTGCTTCCGTTAGTTGGCATTACAGCATCAAGGAGTTCTTATTTCAAGCTTGTCAGCAAAAGAGCCAGGAATGAGATAAGGAAAAACTTCTTTATTGAGATAGTTGTTAGGATTTGGAATGGAACTGCCTGGGAGAGTTGTGGATGAACATTAAAAAATAGAACTGGATATGCATTTGGAAATATGAATTTAACAGGCTGCAGAGATAGGGTTGGCAAATTGGAGGGACTTGGGAGACATTCCTGGAGCTGATGCCCACACAGTGGCCAATGGCCTCCTCCTGTACTTTAAGGTTTTGCACTCTATCATGTGTCTGATGCGAATAAAATTCAGGATCCGATTATTTCCCATTGTAAATACTCACGAATATCTGATTACTTAGTGCAGCATAAGCATTTAAAATGCAACTACTGCAAGGTCAGCTTCATTAAATAATCTAATTATTGCTCAGAATATGAATATTTGAAATGTTGAATTCCAATTACGAAAACAAATCTGTCATTGCTTTGCCACAAATCTCTTCGAAAAGGTTTGACTTTTCACTTACACGATTATATGCTCATCGTTTTTGTTCACTGTCTGCATTTCAAATTAAATAACATTCTTTCTAAAAGTTAAACGTTTTCAAATTATTGTTCACTAAAATTTGATAGCACAAATCATTTAGTTAGTTTAATATTCAAAGAGCATGTTGAACTATAGCCATTTCTAATTCGCTGACAAATAGCTGTAGCTTGTACATTTCAGTGAGAAATTGAACTGATTGATTATATATAAATATATAAGAATGCTCATTCTATTTGATTATTCAATCGTTTGCTCACCCTGAACATGTAATCACTCAGAAGCCAACCACTTTCAAGATGTTGGAGTGACAATGCATAGTTTTGAATCCTGACATTGTTTGTGTAATTCTGATCGCCAAAAGAGTTACATCCATGTTGTTTGTTTGATACAAAATAAAATGTACATTCTTTATTTCTGTGTTAGAAAATCTTGACAGGAGTTTATATTTTTGTTCCATAAATATAGAATCAGCCTAATTCTTTTCAGAGATTATAGTTCAGTCGAATAATCATAGTTGACGTCTTATTTTTGCGCAATTCACGAAACATAGCAAACATCTGATTAATACATGGGTCACCCAACAGATTGTATCTGAAGAAAACAGCAGCAAATGACAAGTCAAGAATTACGCTAATAACTGAACTTGGCGGAGCCTGTCTGGTGTAGGACACGTCACATATTGCACTGGCATTCAGTTGAATGGAACAATGAACAACATAACAGGAAGTTTTGGGCTAACGCCCCTCCCCAGCTTCCTAATCTCACTCAGATCACTCCCTCACACATTCAACAATTGAAAAGAATCCAGAGGCTGGGTGAAACATAAAACACAGAACAGTACAGCTTAGTGCAAACCCTTCAAACCTTGACGTCCTGCCGAACCTTTATCCTACTCGAAGTTCAGACTAACTGACATACCCTTCATTGTACTATCATTCATGTGTCTATCCAATAGTCACTTAAATATCCGTAATGCAGCTGACTCCACTAACGCTGCTGGCAGTGCATTCCAAGCACCCACCACTCTCTGTTTAAAGAACCTACCTCTGACATCTGCTCAAACCTTCTTCTAATCATACTAAACTTATGCCCGCTCGCGATAGCCATTTCCACCCTGCGAAAAAGTCTCTGGCTATGAACTCTGCCTATATCTCTCATCATCTTATACACGTCTATGAAGTCAACTCCCATTCTTTATTGTTCCAAGGAGAAAAGCCCTAGCTCCCTCAACGCTTCTTTGTAAGACATGCCATCCAGTCTCAGAAGCATCCTGGTAATTCTCCCCGGCACCCTCTCCGAAGTCTCAACATCTTTGCAGGAATGAGGCGACTAGAACTGAATACAATACTCTAAGTGTAGTCATAAGAGAGATTTTTGTCGCTGCAGCGTAACCTTGCGGCTCATAAACTCAATCCCTGGCTAATGAAAACACCATACATCTTAACAACCTTATCAGCTTGGGAAACAACATTGAGCATCCTATGATATGGACCACACGATCCCTAGGGTCCTCCAGTCTGCCAATAATCCTGCCTTTAAACCTGTATGCTGCATTCGAATTCGACCTTAAAAAATGAATTGCTTTACACTTATCCAAGTTGAACTCCATCTTCCATTTACCAGCCAATCATGTCAATGTCCAATTACAACCTAAGACAGCCCTTAACACTATCCATAACTCTAACATCTTTATTACATTGTAAAACTTACTAAAGCACCCTTTCACTTTATCATCCGAGTCATTTGTAAAAATCACAAAGAAGAGCAGTCCCAGAACCGATTCCTGAAGAACGCTACTGGTCACCAATCTCCAGGATGAACCCTTTCCATGTTCTACCACCATCAGTCTTCTACAGGTCAGACAATTTGTATCCACACACACAGATTTCCCTGTTTCCTTGTACCCCATGCCTGCTTACTTTCTGAATGAGCCGATCTTATGGTAACTTTATTAACCACCTTGCTAAACTCCATGTACATCACATCCACTGCTCTACCTTCATCAACGTGTTTGATCCCATCCTGAAAGAATTCAATAAGTTCTGTGAGGCATGATTGTCCATCAAAACGCCATGCTGACGATCTCTAATCAAACTATCTCTTTCCAAGTAATCATAAATTCTGTTTCTCAGAATCCTCTCCAATACTTTTCCCAATACAGAAGTAAGACTGACTGGCCAGTATTTCGCAGGATTATCCCTATTACCTTTCCTGAACAAGGGAATAACTTTTGCCACCCTCCAATCATCAGGCAATACTTCAGTGGACAGTGGGGACGCAAGGATCATCTCCAAAGGCGCAGCAATCTCTTCCCTCACTTCCTCTGGTAACCTGGGGTGCTTCCTGCCTGGTCCAGGGGACTTATCTATCCTTATGTTTGCACTTCAATCAGTCTGTACTCACCTTACTTTGTCTACCCCCTGTCCAAACAACTGACTGACTGCTTTCCATTTCAGGGCTATATACAGTGCTGCCCTCCTGAGCAAGTACCATTCCAAATTTCCCATGGAATGGAAAAAATGTGAATGCACCAATGTCTTCCTGATGAAGGGACTCTGCTCAAAGTTTTCACTCTCCTGCTCCTCGGATGCTGCCTGACTCGCTGTGCTTTACCAGCACCATACTTTTCGACTCTGATCTCCAGCATCTGCAGTCCTCACTTTTTCCATTACTGAGGGCTGACCCCTCTGCACACTAAGCAAAGTAAGGTATTTGGAGCTGACTGTTCAGTTCTGGAACGTTGCATTTGATTAACACATTAATTAAAAAAGAAATTACAATTCAACAATTATTCATTCAGTCCCAGAGTTACAGTTTTAGTTCATGGAAAGGCAGTTTGATAACAAACAGTAAATGACTGAAGAACTGCGAGGTACAGAGTATTCCATGTGCTATTATCCAGGCTGGATGTCCTTTACATTAATGTTGGGAATATTATCGGACCGACAGGTGTGATAAGAGAATCAGTTGACATTTTTGCAGTGTGACATTTTTGCCATCACAGAGATGTGTTTGAGGGTGGTCAGGGCTGACAACTCAATATTCTGTGGTACAAGAACTATGGGCAGCACAGGAGAAGGGTAAAAGAGAAGGTGGCATTGCCTTATTAATTATGGAGTCAATGACTGCAGTTAGCTAGCATCATATCTTGGAAGGGTATTCAAATGACGCTTTGTGGGTTGACAGATGCACTGCTGGGGATATATTACCGACTGTCAGATAAAAGAAAATACAGCAGCAGGTATATAACCAATTCACTGAGGTGTGTAAAAACAATAACAGGATTATGATATTTAGACATTTCAATTCCAAATATTCATTAGGACAGTGATTTTTTTAAAGAGGGGAAGAGGACTTGACATTTATTCCAGAGAGACTCTTATATCAACATGGAGCAGATACAACGATGGGCGGGGCAGTGCATAGGCGTGACTGTGGGGAGCGAAGCCAGTCAGGTGCCAGGCAGGTTTGGGAGAGCATTGCAGGACCAGTGACCGTGACTCAAGCATTTTTAGCTTCTTAAGGAAAAGACCAAAAGAAAAAGGCTTGAAAATTGAAAATAATTTGGATGATGGAGGCAGATCTTACCAAGAGAAAGACAGGATCTGGCCATAGTACAGTTACTTCTGGTTGAAACTGTATCAGCACAGCGTATAGGTGGGGGGGGGTGGGGATCACATGCTCACAATGGAATTGATGAGCGTGTCACCACAACATGTTACACCAAAGATGAAATGTAGGAAAACCAGCCCGGAGAGCCTGGGATATCTACACATATTCAGAATGGAATTAACAATGAAAGAAAAGCTTAAAACAGGCATAAAGGGAGCAGGTCAATGGAGGTCCCAGAAGAGGAGAGAACGTGAAGGTCTAAACTCAAGAAAGTAAGTAAAAGAGCAAAAAGAGGGTGGGTGTGCAGCGGTGATAAAAATATTAGTGGGCAGTATTTTCAAGACTCCAAAGACATTTTATCGGTTTATTCAGGGTAAGAGGGATAAGAAGAGAAAGAATAGGGAGCATTAGGATCCGAGGAGGCAAACTGTGCATCGAGCCAGAGAATATGTCAAAGACTTATTACATATTGGTCTTCAATTTGGAGGAGCAGTTACTGTATTCAATGTCTGTTCCTTACAGTGTGACCTTGAGCAAATTGACACAGAAGCTGAGGAAGAATTGGAAGTCGGTGTATGATAAAATGTGGCCAAATCCCTTGATACGGATGAACTGTATCTTAGACTGATGTGGAAGATGAGGGAGGAGATTACAGGCTCTTAAACTTTGTGTTGCTTTTTTTTTGTTATGCCTCTGGACACAAAGTTGGTATGATCGAACATGATAACATCTAATGTAGGTTCAACTTCCACACAGAGTGCTAGAAAAAAAGCCATGGGATTAAAGACCACCAAGTCTCACATCAGTGGGAGGGAAACAATTGTAGAAAATTGAGATAGCTGTTGGGGATTGATCACTAAATATGTTCAAGGCTGAGATGGACAGAGTTTTAAACAAGGGTTACAGGGAAAATGCTGGAAAATGGAATTGAAGGTTATCAGAATAAATGTACCCTAATTGAAAGGAAAAACAGAGTCAGCGAGCGGATGGGCATCATATCGCTCATATGTCTAATGGTAAACCTTTTCAAATAGGCTGTATTCACTGGAACACCAGCATCTCTCCCTCCAGAATGAGACACAGTTTGGAAAGCAATCAATAGATTCAAGGAATTCATAAATGCAGTACTAATAGACAGAAAAGATCAGAGGACTGCGACAACGTGGATTGGCTGTCAGGGTGAATATTTGCATCAGCACAGTCACCACGACGAGAAGGAAAACCTCAGCAAGACACTCTCCAAGTCCAAGTATGGGTCTGGTGTCAAGGCGTGCTTAAGTCCCAAACAATACATCACTGCAGTGTTTCCCTCCTGCCTTAACTGTGTACTGCCTGCAGGATTTCTCTGTGATCTTCAGGGAGACCATCGCTGGATCGTGATTGGCCGTTGGAGGATCGTTTGGTTGTGCTGACCTGCTCTTGGTGGATCTTCATGCTAGCTTCGGCCTAACGCCAATTCAGGGACCAGCCAACCTCAGAGCTATGGCCTCAGCAGCCACTCGCCGCCCGGGCCAGGGCATTCGGAACACAGTCAGGGTGACTGTGAAGAAGGTGGAGGAGCACACACCGGTGGATCGGACGGTGTTTGTGAAGAAAGTTCTGCTGGAGTGTTGTGGCCTTGCAGCTGCAGACGTGTACTGCCTGCAGGATTTCCCTGGGGCAGGCTACTTCGACGTGACCTTCAGAAGCGTGAAGCAGTGTGAACAGCTCCTGAAGGTCTTCAAGGAGAAGGAAGGGGAGCCGCTGTTTTCCATCTTGTCGGCGACCCCATTGTGTGTGCTTCCTGCACAGAGGAATCGGGTTGTTACAATCCATATGTACAACCCCTATGTTCCAGCGGCTGATGTCCTGACCTTCCTGGGAAGGTACATCCAAGTCGAGGGAGAAGCCACTGATGTGATCGACCCCTTTGGGATCTGGACCAGTAAGAGGCAGGTCAAGGTAACTCTGAGGGCCGATGACAGTGGGAACATTCTCCACCCACCCTCGAGCTTCGCAATCGGAGGGAGCAGAGGCTACCTGACATATGCAGGGCAGCCCAAAGTGTGCCGAACCTGCGGGAAGTCGGGACACGTGGCGGTGGATTGCAAAGTGACCATCTGCAGGAACTGCAAACAGGAGGGTCACTTGACTAAGGACTGTCGGGAGGAAAAGAGCTGCAACCTGTGCGGGGAGGCGGGCCACATGTACAAGGCCTGCCCAAGACGAGGAGCCGCCACCTACGCACAGATGGCCGGAGGTGGCAACACGAGCCGCGGAACGACAAAGTCCAACGAGGTACCGCGAATCAGCAAAGGAACGGTGCCTGGAGGTACCCAGAAGGAAGGGAAGGTTGTAGAGGAGCAGGCGGCAGACAGCGGGGAGATGCAGCAGCCGACCCAAGCTCCTGCAAGACAGACGGAGGAAATGGAAGAGGAGGGATCAAAGGAGGCAGAGCAGTGGATTATCGTTAAAAACAGGAAAAGGAAACCTCTCGAGGGCCCCAAAGCCACCAAGCGAAGGGGGAAGAGACACCTCCAAGAGGAGGATATAGGCAGCTCCTCCGAGGGTGAGGACGGGCGCAAGAAGGGTCGCCTCCAGAGGAAGAGGCATAGCGCCGTGGGGAGAAAGGAGGGCAACACCGCCCAAGAAGGAAAAGACGATCCCTCTGAGGGGATGGGTGAAGGCCTCCCCCTACCCGGTGAGAACCAAGGGGTACCCACCGGCCCACAGCTCCAGGGAACTGGGAGCAGTGTCCCAGTGACAGCCCTGCTGTCAGATGGAGAACGGGGCGATGCGGACCCTGGGTCTGACACGATGACACCAGAGCGGGGAAATGACTCCAGCGTGGAGCCGGACAACTACCTCAGCCCTGGGAAGGTCCAGCAGTTTGCTGTCACCACGGGGATGCACGCAGCTACCCCACTGGAGCAAGACCAGAAGAAAATGGACACTGGTAACCCCGTAAACTGTTAAAATGGGGTTTAAAATTGCCAGCATAAATGTGCGTAGCATTAAAGCGGCTACGCGATGTGTTTCAACGCAGGCCTTCCTGGCCAACGTCAAAGCCGATATCCTGTTTCTGCAGGAGTGTGGGATACCGCACCTCAGCAGTTACAGGAGATGGTCGAGCTTGTGGGCCCACGGGCCGTCAGTGTGGTCGGGGGGCAACGATAGCCGCGCCTCCGGCCTGGGTATCCTGTTGCGGGGAGGCAACTTCACCATCTCCGAGGTTAAGGAGGTGGTGGGCGGGCGCCTCCTCGTCGTGGACGTCAAATACAGAAACGCTCCCGTGAGACTAATCAACGTGTACGCCCCAGTGGGTAAGAGTGAACGGTTGGCCGTCCTGCAACAGCTTCCACTGCTGCTGGCTACGTCCAGGCCGGTCATTCTGGCCGGAGACTTCAACTGCATCATTGATGCTGATGGACGATCCGGCGGGGGGGACAGTAAACCGGACGCTACGTCCAGGGCCCTGATGGAAACGGTCAAAGACGCCAAGCTGCACGACGTCTTCAGCGCCCCTGCAGACGGAGCGCAGCGTAGATACACCTGGTCACGGGCAGACGGGTCTATCCGCTCAAGGATAGATTACCTGTTTGTGTCCCGAACGCTCTCGGTCAGATCCACCGACGTCAAGCCGGTGTTCTTCTCTGACCACTGCCTCCTGCTGGCCGACTGTCACCTACAGGACGAACAGCGGGCGGGCAAGGGAACGTGGAAACTGAACACTAAGCTGTTGACCCCGGGAAACATCGAAGAGCTCAAGAGGGATTACGCAGGTTGGAGAACCGTGAAGCCCCACTTTGAGTCCCCAGCGGACTGGTGGGAAACGGTAAAAGGGAACATCAAGAGGTTCTTTATCCTCAAAGGTGTCCAGGAGGCGAGAGAGAGGCGGGGAAAACTGTCCCAGCTCCAGGAAAGTATGCAGAACCTGCTCCTGCTGCAGACGATGGGGGTCGATGTCACGGAGGACCTCAAGGAGGTGAAGGGCCAGCAAGCCTCGCTCTTTGCCTCGGAGGCCTCCAGGATAATCTTCCGGTCCAGGGTCCGCTCGGTGGAGCAGGACGAGACGTGCTCACGTTTCTTCTTCCAGAAGGTGCACAAAGAGAGCTCCGTGCTCAGCAGCCTGAAGAAAGAAGATGGCTCGGTAACGTCATCTCAGGCTGACGTCATGAGGATCAGCAAATCCTTCTACGCCAGCCTGTATGACTCGAAGCCGACCGACAGCGCGGCCTCCCAGTCGTTCCTGTCCTCTATCACGGAGGTCCTAGATGACGGAACACGAGAGAGGCTGGACCAGCCGCTATCTCTGGATGAACTGACCAAGGCCCTCGAGTCCTTCGAAAAGAATAAAACTCCCGGAAGCGACGGCTTACCGGTCGAGGTTTATTCCGCTCTCTGGGACTTGATCGGCCAGGACCTGCTGGAGGTGTATGTCAGTATGCTTCGGGCAGGTACCATGAGTGAATCCATGAGGAAAGGCATCATCACCCTTGTCTACAAGCGGAAGGGGGAGAGGGAGGAAATTAGAAATTGGAGACCGATCTCACTGTAAAATGCAGACTACAAAATCTTGTCAAAGGTCATCGCCAACCGGGTCAGGTCTGCTCTGGGATCGGTGATCCACCCGGACCAAACCTGTGCTGTACCGGGCAGGAAGATCTCTGAGAGTCTCGCACTCCTCAGGGATACGATCGCCTACGTGCAGGACAGGGGGGTGGACACCTGCCTCATCAGCCTGGACCAGGAGAAAGCCTTTGACAGGATATCGCATACATATATGAGGGATGTCCTCTCCAAAATGGGCTTTGGGGAGGGAATCGGAAATTGGATCAGACTGCTCTACACCAACATTGTCAGTGCAGTCTCAATCAATGGGTGGGAATCAGATAGCTTCCCTGTAAGATCTGGAGTCAGGCAGGGATGCCCCCTCTCACCCGCCTTGTTTGTGTGTGGCATAGAGCCATTTGCCGAATCCATCAGGAAGGATGCGAGCCTGAGAGGGGTGACTATTCCTGGCAGCGGGGGCCTGCAGGTTAAGGCCTCCCTGTACATGGATGACGTTGCTGTTTTCTGCTCGGATCCGCTGTCCGTGCACAGACTCGTGTGCATCTGCGACCAGTTCGAACGGGCCTCGGGGGCCAAGGTAAACCGAGGCAAGAGCGAGGCCATGCTCTTCGGGAACTGGGCCGACCAATCCTCTATCCCCTTCACCGTCAGGCCTGACCACCTGAAGGTGCTGGGTATTTGGTTCGGGGGGGCTGGGGCGTGCGCCAAGACCTGGGAGGAGCGGATCAGGAAGATGAGACAGAAACTAGGCAGATGGGGGCAACGGTCGCTCTCCATCGCGGGAAAAAACCTGGTCATCAGGTGTGAGGTACTCTCAGTATTGCTATATGTGGCACAGGTCTGGCCTATCCCCAGGACCTGTGCCGCCGCAGTCACCCGGGCCATCTTCCAATTCATTTGGAGATCAAAGATGGACCGGGTCCGAAGAGACTCTATGTACAAAGACCGGTGCAATGGGGGAAAAAACACGCCCAATGCCACCCTCACCCTGATGGCCACCTTTGTGTGTGGCTGCATCCAGCTGTGCGTGGATCCCCGGTACGCAAACACCAAGTGTCACTACGTACTGAGGTTCTACCTGTCCCCGGTGTTGCGAAGGATGGGCCTGGCCTCGCTGCCGCGGAACGCTCCGAGTAGTTGGACCGTTCCGTATCACCTGTCCTTCGTGGAGAAATTTTTGAGGAAAAACACCTTTGACCACAAGTCCATCAGGAAGTGGTCAGCACGTAGCGTCCTTGAGACCCTTCGGGAAAAGGAGAGGGCGGATCCTGTCGAGCGGTTCCCTGAGCAGACTGTCAAAGCCATTTGGCAGAATGCCTCATCGCCAGAACTTTCCAACAAGCACCAAGACGTGGCTTGGCTGGTGGTGAGAAGGGCTCTGCCTGTGAGATCCTTTATGCACGCCCGGACTCTCTGCCGCACCGCACGCTGCCCTCGAAGTGGCTGCGGGGGGGACGAGACTGTCACACACCTCTTTCTGGAATGTGCCTAAGCAGAGGAAGTCTGGAGAGGAATGCAGTGGTGCTTGTCGAGGTTCGTCCCGAGCAGCGCCGTGACGCGGGACTCCGTGCTCTACGGCCTGTTCCCCGGGACTCACACCGAGACGAACATTAACTGCGCCTGGAGGATCATCAACTCGGTGAAGGACGCTCTCTGGGCGGTCCGAAACCTGTTGATCTTCCAGCTGAAGGAGTTGACCCCGACCGAGTGTTGCAGACTGGCACATTCCAAGGTCCAAGACTACGTGTTGAGGGACGCGCTGAAGCTTGGGGCAGCTGCCGCCAAGGCGCGGTGGGGAAAGACCACCGTGTAAGATCGGCCTGCCTAAAGAAGAACAGGGGGCCCATACAGATGTTTTTTTTGGGCTCTGCTGATGCCTCAGCCAAATATATGTACAAGATTGAAAAATGCACAGGATTGTAAATGACATTGATAAATTCGAATCTGTGTTTGGAAATGTGGACATATGTATGGCATGATCAAATGTACAGACCATCAAATCATTTTATGAATAAAGTATATTTTTGAAATAAAAAAAAAGTTTCCCTCCTGCCTTAACCAAAACTAAATGTGGAGTGGTTTATTGACGTGCTGTTAGTGGCAGAATAGGTAGTAATGCTTTGGTTCCAGAGGCTTTGGTGAGCACAGGCTCAGCAAAAGGTACAGGTAAGTTCACGTAAAGTCTTTTTAACGCTAGTCTGACAGCTGTTGAGATGGCAGTTAGGGCAGTTGCACGTTTCACCTGCGGGATGTGGGAGCTCAGGGAGATTTCCACTGTCCCTGGTGACTACACATGTGGGCAGTGCAACCAGCTGCAGTTCCTGGGAAGCAGTGTTCAGGATCTGGAGTTGGCTGTTCTCCGGATCATCCAGATACAGAGCACTTCAGAAGTAAGAGCTTTCGTGAGGTGGTCACACCCAAGTCCCTCCCTTAACCGTGTTTCTTTAAAGACTGTCATAACCCAGTCCCATGTAAAGATCCACACCCTGAGTTCATCAGCCTTACCTGTCAGCCGTGTTGCATTTAAATAAACGCAATTTAATCCAACAGGCGTTCCTTGCTTCCTGTCGTGTTCCAGGCAGAGAGTAGCTGGACGACAACCATGAATGGGGAAGGGAGTAGGCAGAGAGTGCAGGAATCCCCTGTGGCAGTCCTCTCGAAAACAAGTATACCGTTTTTGATACTGACTTTGTGGTGTAGGGAAATGGATGTCAGGAAATGACCGTTTAGGGGAAAGCAGCAGTAGCCAGCTTAGTTGCATTACGACTGGGTCTGGGGAGCAATGGGAAAGGATAAAGGTAAACAGGGTCTTAGGTATAAGAGATTCTGTGGCCTCAAACGGCAAACCAGGCTGGTGTGTTGCCTCTCAGTTGTCAGTGTCCAGGATGTCTCTGAGTGTCTGCTGGAGTTGGGGGGGGGGGGAGTGGGGGGAGGTGTGAACTGTTAGAAGTCATTGTGCACGTTGGCACAAATGACACAGGTAGACATAGGAATGTGGTCCTTCAGAGTAATTACTGAGAGCTCGAAGAAAAGTTAAAAAACAGGACCTTGACAGACACCTGATGACTTCCATTGTCATGAGCTAGTGTAGGTAAGAACAGGAAGATATGGCGGATAAGTATGTGACTAAAGAATTGGTGCAGGGGGTGGGGATTCATATTTTTAGATCATTGGGAGCTTTTCTGTGACAGAGTTGACCTGTTCAAGAGGGACTGGTGGCACATGCACTGGACGGGGGACCAATATCTTCGCAGCCAGTTTTGATCGTGTTACAAGGGAGTGTTTAAACGAGATTGGCAGGAGGTGGTATCCTCAAGAGCAGGGAGGCAAATATGAGGCTGGAAGGAAATACAGTATTCAGAAATAGTACGTTGAAGAGACAGACCAGGCTGGAACATGATAGGGAGCAAGGAATTTCCTGTTGATTAAATTGCATTTATTTCAATGTGAAAGGGCTGACAGGTAAGGCCAATTAATTCAGGGTGTGGATAGATAATCGGCACTGGATAGTCTAGCTATTACAGAAACATGGCTGAGGGATGGGTAGGACTGACCTTGAATGTAAAAGGATAAATGCATTAGGAGAGAGATGCTGGAAAGAGGGAGGGGAGTAGCATTTCTAATCAAGGGGAGTAGAAAGCACTGATCAGAGATAAAATAACTGATGAATCATCCAGTGAGACTTTGTGGGTGGAACTAAGAAATAAGAAGCGGATGGTGACTTTATTGGGGTGGTACTATAGACCCCCTAACAGTCAACAGGAATTACATTAACAAAAATATCTAGAGAGTTTGGGGAGACTTGCAGGGAACATTCGGTTTGTCATAATAGGGGTTTTAATTTTTATAACACAAACTGGAACTGCCAGAGCATTAAGGGATTTGATGGGATGGAATCAATTAAGTGCGTCAGGAAAGTTTCCTCCAGCAGTATATAGAGGGTCCTAATAGGGAAGGGGCAATATTTGACCTACTCTTACGAAATATATCAGGATAGGTGAGTGAGGTGACAGTAGATGTGCACTTTGGGACCAGTGACCAAAGTTCTGTTAATTTGAAAATAGTTATGGAGAGGGAAGTAATTGGTCCACAGATTCAAGTTCTAAATTGGGGCAAGGTTAATTTTGATAGACTCAGAGAGGCGTTTGCAGGGGTTGATCGAAGTAGTCTGTTTGCAAGCAAAGGGACCTCCAGCAAGTGGGAGCTTAAGATCTATATGTGCCTGTGAGGATGAAAGGAACGTTGACAGGAATGAGGAACACTGGATAACAAGAAATGTTTAGGATTTGACCAAACAAAATGTGGAGGCGTGGCTCAGGTAGAGGCAGCTTGGATCACGGAAATCCCTGGAGGTGTACAGGGGATATCGGAGTTTACTGAAGTAGGAAATCAGGAGGGCGAAAAGGGGGTATGAGATAAACTTGACTGAGAAAATCAGGGTGAATCCAAAGAGGCACTTTAAGTATATTAAAGGAAAATCATTAACTCAAGAGAGAATAAGACCCCTCAAAGACCAAAGTCGACATGCATGTGTAGTACCATAAGAGATAGGCGATGTCCTCAACAAATATTTCTCCTCTATATTTACAGCGGAGAAAGATATGAATATATGGGAATTTGGGGAAATTATTGGTGAGATCTTCTGTATCACAGTAGAGGAGGTAATTGATGTACTAGAATCTTTGAAGTTGGAGAAATCTCATGGTCCTTACCAGATATATCCAATAACACTGAAAGGGGCTAGAGAAGAATTTGCCGGGGCCGTGGCTGATAATTTTGATCATCAGTTACCACAGGTGAGATCCCAGAAGACTGAAGGATAGCAAATGTGCACTTAATCAAGAAGGACTGAAAAAATAAAGCCTGGGAAATACAGAACAGTCCGCTTAACATCTGTGGTAGGTAAATTACTCGAGAAGATTCTGAAGCATAAGTTTTACATGCATTCGGAAAACAGGGTTTGATTAGGAATAGTAAGCATGGCTTTTTGAGTGGAAGTTCATGCCTGAAGAATTTATTAAATTTCTTTGATGATGTGACCAGGAAGGTTGACTAGGGCGGGCCAGTAGACGTGCAAATGTGTGGTGCTGGGCAAGAACGGCGGCACGGTGGCACAGTGGTTAGCACTGCTGCCTTGCAGTGCCAGAGACCCGGGTTCAATTCCCGCCTCTGGCGACTGACTGTGTGGAGTTTGCACGTTCTCCCCGTGTCTGCGTGGGTTTCCTCTGGGTGCTCCGGTTTCCTCCCACACTCCAAAGATGTGCAGGTCAGGTGAATTGGCCATGTTAAATTGCCCATAGTGTTAGGTAAAGTGTAGGGGTATGGGTGGGTTACGCTTCGGCGGGGCGGTGTGGACTTGTTGGGCCGAAGGGCCTGTTTCCACACTGTAAGTAATCTAATCTAAAACAGCAGGTCAGGCAGCATTGGAGGGGAAGGAAAATCAAAGTTTTGGGCATATGTCTATCATCAGGAATGTCCAAGGTTTCGATACTCCTGCTTCTTGAATGCTGCCTGACCAGCTAGGCATTTCCAGTGCCACACTTTGCAACTCTGATCTCCAGGAGCTGCAGTGTTCACTTTCTCCAAGGGTGGTAGATCTGGACTATATGGATTTCAGTTACACCAGAACAGGATGAGGCTTTTCAGCCCCTGGAGTATGATATACAGTTACAGGAGGAGGCCAATCAGCCCTCAAGGCAATAGAACTAGACCCATTCTGGATCATGCAGCAACATGATCAGGCTATTCAGCTACTTGAAGTCAATAACACAGGAAATGGAAGAGGCAACAAAATGACTGGCCTATGGGGTACACTGGAATAACACCAGGCTATATAGCCTGTAAAGCCTGCCCTTCCCTTCAGTAAGGTCAGGGCTGATCTCTTCCAGCATTAATTTATCTTCTCTGCCCAATTCTTTGTTGCCCTCAACTCCCTGATGTGTCAAGATCCATTAACACCATTCTGCTCCCCCAAACAGTTCAGAGATGTAGCTGTCTGGGATAGAGAGGCCAGAATAGTCACTACCCTCTGAGAGAAGGAAACAGTCCCCACGGATTTACCTTGACTTTTGACATGAACAAAATATATGAGCAT
Source organism: Chiloscyllium punctatum (assembly GCF_047496795.1). Taxonomy (NCBI): domain Eukaryota; kingdom Metazoa; phylum Chordata; class Chondrichthyes; order Orectolobiformes; family Hemiscylliidae; genus Chiloscyllium; species Chiloscyllium punctatum. The sequence continues at coordinate 13,624,921 of NC_092788.1, read as the reverse complement.
AGTATCAGAGTGACTGACCCTGACATCACGGCAGGGCGTGACTGAGGAATGTGTCAAGGAAACTGAATAACATTGAATCTAATGGGAATCAGTTGTAAATTCCCAAGTGGTTGGGCCATTCAGGACACCATGTGGCTGGTGCAGATCAATCCTCTCAGTCCCTAGATATCTATGTTGGCGATCTTTAGGGTAGCTTCCTCGGCATAAACATCTTCAGCTGGTTCATCAACGTCTTACCCTCCGTCATTAGATCAGAAGTGAGGATGCTCAGAAAATATCGCATAAAGAATCAAAACCTGGTCAACATTCAAGCTCATGCTGTTAATATCTAGGTAACATTCATGTAACAGTACTACTGGACCCTGAACATTTCCAAAGAACTAAAAAAGAGTAGCTCATTCTGTATCCCAAGCTGGTGTCACAGAAATGTGAGAACGCCATTCAGCCCATTGAAGCTATTGGATAAGAAGAGGCACAGCCCATTTACTATCTCTTATCTATTGCACAAGAAGAGTTTAAAACAAACTACAAATGTTGGAATGCAGGAGACTGGAAGAACACAACCGGCCAGGCAGCATCAGGAGAAGAAGTCCACTCCTTGGGCATAAGCTTTCTTCATGACTGAGGGTGGGGTAACGGTGTGTACAGATAAAGAGTCGAGGTGCAAGAGTAGGAGGAGGCGGTGTGGTGAGGTGCGGAACACAGGCAGAGGGTAACACCGTGTTGGTCAATGGGAGGAATGAATCCAATTGACAGCTGGGAGATGGGTTGATCAAAGGAAAAGAAGGATATGAGGCTGGGAAGGGAGTCGGGGTATTGGAAGGGAGGTTACTAGAAATTGGAAAACTCAATGTTGAGTCTCCCGGGCTGTAGGCTGCACCAGTGGAATATGAAGTGTTGTTCCTCCAGTTTGTGCTTTGGTTCGTTGTGGCAATGAAGGATGTCAAGGATGACCATGTCGGAAATGGAGTGGGAGGGGGAATTGAAATCGGAGGTGATTGGGAGGTCAAATAAGCCCTTTCAGGCCCAGCTGAGATGCTCAGCAAAGCATTCCATTTAGTTTACATTTGGTCTCCCTGATATAGAGAAGACCACACCAGTACCACCAGATACAGTTAACGAGGTTGGATCCCATCACCTGACACATCTTCCACAAGGACAAATCACTTCGCTAATTTTGGTTCGTGCCACATTCCCCACCAAACCCGCCAATCCTCACTGGCAACTGACCCTGCAGATGAAAAAAATGCATCACCTGCTGGCACACCACCTCCCTCATCTCATCCAAGGCCACAAACAGTCCTTCCACGTGAAACATAGGTCACCTGCCTCTCCTTCAACCTAGTTTACTGCATCAGGTGCACCTGATGTGGTCTTCTCTACATCGGGGAGAGCAACATAAACTAAGGGCTCATTTCGCCGAGCATCACGGCCAGGCCCACAGCGGCCGACCTGAACTCCCAGGCACCACCCATTTCAATTCCCCTTCCCAATTCCTTTCGAACATGACCTCCTTGGCCTCCTCTGTTGCCACAGTGAGTCAGACCGCAAATTGGACGAACAACATCTGACGTTCTGCCTGGTTAGCCTACAAGCTGGAGGACTCAACATTGGGTTCTCCAATTTGGAATAACCTTCCCAGCCATGGCCCTACTCCCTTTCCAGCCCCACCTACTCCCTTCCATTCCACCAAATGACCCCGCCTTAGAGCTCCCAACCGGATTCATCCCTCCCATCGACCAACCAGGTTGCACCCACCACTTGTGTCCACCTATCTGCTACCTCACCATCCTGCTGCTCTCCCCACCCCAACCACTCCCTTCCCTCTTTATCTGCAGTTCCCCCTACCCCCACCCGCAGTCCTGAAGAACGGGTATACTTGAAGTGTTGACTTCTCCACCTCCTGATGCTGCCTGACTTGCTGTTTCTTCCGGCCTCCTGTTTGTCTAATGTTACACAGGAAGATAAGGAATCTAGTCAGCACAACACGCAGGTAAGCAGCTACCACCGGTCACCCAATAATGAACCTTTTCCCTGGAACTAGGAAGAGGACATTCAGCCACCCGAGACATTGACACATGAACAGAAGAGGCCATTCAGACCGTCCAAACAGTTACACTGAAATAGGAGGATGTAATTGATGCTGCAACACTACAAACTAATGAAGCAGAGGCTGCATAGACAGATTGCTCCATGTTGTGCCTCCTGGCTCCTTTGCTAATGTTTCACACGTGTTACATTAACATGGTTTGCTGATGGTAAGGACGCACACCGGATGGTTTGTGGCACATCTCAAGGAGGCATCTTCCATCTCCGAGAAGACAGGGCTAGTGTTCTGTATGGATGTCAGAAGCCTTTGAGAATGACCAACCCTGTCAGAATGTGGCTGCTGACAAGTTTGTGAACAACATGATGCTCAGTGCAGGGTCTCACTCCAACCGTGTATTGAGACGGAGAGAGTTTGGTCAGAGCCTGGAGCTGTCTCTCAACCAACATGGGGTCTCCACAGAGACATGTAAACTATCACAGAGTCATAGATTTCAACAGGCCCTTTAGCCCAAACTGGTCCATTCAGACTAAAATGTCCATCCATGCTAACTCCATTTTCCTGCACTTGGCCCATGTCCTTCTTAACATTCCCTATCATATATTTGTCCAAATGAGAAAACATAAATTGCGGGAAACACGGAATATTTAACGGTATCAATGCTTATTTTTGAAAATAATGAATATTGGTCTATAACGCTCAAGTTTTATTGCAATCACTTTTTATTCTTTTTACGCATTACAGATTAAGCACTTATTTCCTTCACACTCTCCTCGTGGTACCTTCAATGCAGGGATTACTCTGGCGCATTGCCTGTATTCTGTCTCATTGTGGCAAGGAGATCATTCCTCATAAAGGAGAGAAAATCTGTTCACAGCGTCCCAAGTACTGTTTCAATATCACTTTACCAATTCAGTAAGGTGTCTTCATACTTATACTTCCATCATTTTACAATGAAGGACACTATACATTTACTGTGCTGATTACCTACTGCTCCGTATGAATTCTATCAGTGCCTCATGACCAAGGACATCCACCTCCTTTTCACCAAGAACACTTCCCATCATCTCACCTTCACATAAATACAAACTGGGAAGGATGGTATGTTTTGCCAAATCATTTTGTGGCCTTGAAAAACGCTTTGCTTTAAGCACAGCCACGCCAACAACAACACCACTATTGCCATTGGAGATGGTTGCAGATGCTGCGGAGGTGATGGCCTAGCTGTATTTTGTCTGGAATAATAACGCAGAGACCCAGGTGATAACCGAGACCCCGGTTCCGAATCCCACCACGGCAAATGTTGGAATTTGCAATCAATCAAATATCAGGAATTGAGAATCTAATGAAACCATTGTGTTTGTCCTACCTGGAACACTAATGCACTTCAGAGAAGGAAATCTACTGTCTTCACCCGGTCGGACTTACATGTGACTCCAGACCACAGCACTGTGGTTAACACACAGTTGTAGTTTGAAATGGCCAAGCCAGCCGCTCCGTTATATCACTCACTAAAATTTTCAAATAAATGAAACCGGGCGGACCACAGCACTGACTACTTACAGCCCACAGGCTGCAGTGGGTCAGGGAGGCGGCTCACCAACACCTTCTCAAGGACAATCAGGAAAGGAATTAATTACTGGCCCAACATCCCATTACTGAATAAAAGAAGATGATGACACTCAAGGAAGAGAGACAAAGTTACAAAGCTCACTTCAAACTGGGACTATGATGTACAGCTCACATGGGCATGCATTTCAGTAATATGGGAACAGGAAAAAAATAAAGAAGATTAGTCTGGACTATTATTTCCACTCCAGCTAATCATCAACAGTCCCTCTGTTTGTTTCTTTCTCTCTACCTCTCTCTTTCTCTATCTATTCAACTCACTCCTTCTCCCTTTCACAACAGCCATCCCTGTCATCAACATCAAACAGAGCTGCATTCAGTTCTGATGTATGGTGATTGGACGCAAAACTTCACTTCTATTTTTCTCTCGACCTGAGGCTGTCAAATCTGTTCAGTTTCTCTGGCACTTACTCGTTCCTTTTGTTTCTGATCTCTAGAGGCATTTTTTTCCCCTCTACCTTTCATGGGATGTCTGCATCATTGACAGAGCAGCATTTGTGGACCTCACTAAATGCCTTTTACTGTGAGGCCATTCCTTAAGGTATTGGGTCTGACGTCAGTCTTAATTCAGACCAGGCAATAATGTGAGATTTAATCACCAAAGGACAACAGTGAAATAGATAAACTTATTGACAAAGTGCTGGTGGAATTATACTAGTAAAATTCACTTTTATTTCCAGTTCCTGTCATTTGAATTTAAGTTCTGTCATCATCTGTGATAGGATTTGAAACAGTGTCCACAGTGTAGTTACCTGGGCCACTGAATTACGTGCCCAGCAACATTACTACTCTGACACCGTGTCCCTGTCATGAATTTACTTTACAGACAAGAACAAGATTTTGATGGAAACATTTGTAACGGAAAGACTGATTAGAAGAGAACAGGAACCATAAAGTCTGACTTTTACCAAGGTATAGATAATGGTTTATTTTGCACTCGCACTGACGTCAAGATGGGGTCTGGCGATACCATGGAGCTGGGAGTGGGTAGCTTTGGTGATGGAAAGAATACCAAGACATAAATCAATTCGGGGAAAATAGGTACTTTGTGATTGTGAACAGTCTTGTTTTCAGATGTTTGTGTGTGCGGGTGTGTAGGCGGTTCTGAAATGTGTGGGTAATGAATGCATTTGCATTTGAAACTGACGACAATAGTTTCAGTATTTACTAAATATAGATAACAGAAATAGCACTGAAGTTCACCATGGGATTAATAAATCGATAGTGATGGGGAGACTTACCAGGAACACCAACAATAGCGAGCATGGGATAGTAACCAGCCTGAATAATCAGCAGTACACCGTATATCCGAACTGGTAATATGTGCCAATACCAGGAAAGATACAAAAGACCCCAGGATAAACTCCTGTCCATTGTTGCAGCATTCCAGTCTATTTTTCTTAGATTCTGAACCATTGATGCGTCATTCCAGTCGACTGTTCTCAGATTCTGATCCATTGTTTGCATATTCCAGTCTAATGCTCTCAGATTCTGATCCACTGTTTAAACATTCCATCTAGTGTTCTCAGATTCTGGCCCATTGTTGGAACATTCCAGTCTATGGTTCTCAGATTCTGATCTCTCCTTTCCCTGTCGCTGCAACTGCTGATCCTTGTCAGTGTTGCTGGTGATACATCTGCATCAATAATGGGATAAAGCATTGGAGGAAGCCCCGTACAAATAGAAGAGGAAAACCATCCAGTGACATAATTAGGATCCATGGAGAGTGACATCAATCACAGTCACTGAACAAACAGATCCAGATAACTCCTTTTGGAATACGACCTTCAGTTCAAAATAACAACTGGATTGAATTGAATGTTGACATCACTGGCTAATGGTCACATCTCCCATTTCCATTTGTTCTCGTGAAGTTAATTGTGAGGGAGAATTATTGACGTTTTCTTAATGCGGGTTAGATGATTCTGCTGTGATATTCATTTGCAATACTGTAACCACCTGAACGCTCCACCATGACCATCCACAACAAAAAAATCACAATCTAGATGTGGTTTCCATGCTGGTCTCTCCTTGACTAGAACAGGCACCAAGCAACAGATTCTCAGTGGATATATTTGCCCTGACCATACATAGGAAGTGTGGATATTTTTGTCTGGACATTCCACTCGTGACAATGCTGAATCTTCAACACACAATATGATTGAGCACGTTTTATGTAAACTAACAAACACTTTCACATTGTATTGGCTTCAAAGCGGTACGACTTACATTTTTGGAATTCAGTCCAAAGCCAAATGTGGCATGTTCTCACAAACCCAGTCCTTTTACAGGGTTATGTTGTCCTTGGTTTTTTTGAAAGAGGGTCTAAAGGACCCAAGATTCCAATATGTCAGAATTTTGACAGGTTCGTTGGGGTCCTTTTGTTTATACCTAACAGAACATGCCTCATCCAAGAAGCCTTTTAAGTCTCTAAAAAGTACCCTGTATAATCAAGAGGACCTGTCCAGCTCCCCAGCTGGACAGGTTGGATCAGTTCTTGGTTAGTTGAGTTAGAGTCACTGGACGCTCTCTGCCTCCTTCTGCCCTTCCGACATTATAACCAGTTAGCAGTTGGGTCAGTTTTATTCTTGGTGCTTAGGGGTTTTGTTTATTGGGATTGTTGCAAGTATATTGGAACAGCATCTTTAAATCGGTATAGCCTGTCAGGTTCGGATACGATACGTTATTCAGGTATTCTGTTTTCGGTTCCTTATGTTTAATTTGGTAATTTGGCAAATAAATGTCATTTGTTTAAAACTCGGCAGTCTGACCAGCTAATTCACTCTGGGAATATCAGCTATACACTAACCTTCAACAAGTAGCAAATTTATCGTCCGGCTACCTGCTTAAAATGTTTTGAGTGCTCGGGTCTGGTCCATAACAGATTAGGGGCCTTCGCAGAATTTAGACAGCGAGTGGCAGGTGATATTGTCTCTTATTTCGTGTGTTGATTTGGTGAGTAAACAGACCTTCAGATAGCAATGGTTCCTGCAGGAACAAAGCTTGTTTTGGAGGTGGAGGAAGTGACCTTTGGGGTTTTACAAAATGCACATAAGTCCAAGCCGTGGGAATTAGAAGACAAAGGGAGTTAAAGCTACCGTCTGATGTGAGGAAAGATGAGATGAATGCAGCAGTAGCTCGGCATTCCAATTTGCTGCAAACTCCATCAGGATCTGTGGAGATGACTAAACTTCAATCGCAAAAGAGGCAGCTTGAGTTGGAAGCAGAGGTGAAGCAGTTTGAGCTACGACTAAAATCAGAAGAGGAAGAAAGATAACGAATAGGTTTAACAGAGGAAAGAGAAAAAAATAAATAGCTTCAGCAGGAGAGAAAGAAAAAGAGGGAGCATTTGAGCTTCCGAGGTGGACACTTAGAATGGAAAGTCAGCTGAAAAGGATGAGGATGAAGGCTGAAGGTCAGCTTAGCGAGGTACAGAGTGAAGATGGGTAAACCCATGGTCGTCCAAAGCCTGGTGAGAGATGTGTTTCAGTATATTCACAGCTTGCCTAGATTAATGAGGAGGGAAGTGGCTAAAGAATTTCAGTGGCCAGTGACCATGTAGGTTTTGTTGACCCAAACAGAACTTGTAGGTAGAGCTAGTGAGGTATGTGCAACACTATCAGAGGAGGGATCTGGGGACTATGAGGAGAGGAAAATATACGTATGAGCACGTGCCAAAAGCCTACAGACAACGTGAGGAATTTAAGGAAGGATCCTGGTCGAACCCATATTGAGTTTGAAAGAATCAAACAAAGTAATTTTCAGAGATGGATAAGAGCTTTAAAAAGAGAGCAAACCTACAATGCTCTGAGAGAGACAATTACTTTGGAGGAGTTTAAGCATTCACATAGTGCAAACTCATTTGGAAGATACTAGAGTAATAAAGGCAAGGCTGGCAGCTGAATAGTCTGATGATTATGACTGGTGATTATTGTTATAAAACTTGTTTTGGCTTCCAGAGTCAATTTCAGTCCATGATGGATAGAAATTGGGGCAAAGAGAAATCCCCACGTAGAAAGGGAGACGTAGCTCTCGGTGAAGGCAATACTTGAAGGAGGCAGAGAAGATTTTTTAAAAGCCTCCGGTGTTTTCATTGCAACAAATTAGGTCACATGAAATCACTGTTTTGGTGGATTCAGAAAAAAACACAGATGTAGGAAAAAAGGAATAAATCTGGGAGTTTTGATGGAGCGGTAACAGAATGCACAGTGGAAACTAGAAAGCTGCATCAGAGTGTATAATCTGATTGGAGGTTTGTTACGGAGGGAGTACCAGATCTGCTTATAAAATATACCTGCAAAGGGAAAGTTTATTCACATAGGGCAGTTAAAGAGAATGCAATATTAAGAGACACCGGATCCTCTGTGAATAGATAAGGAGATATATACTCCTGAAGGAATATTTCCAGAAAAGGTACAGTGAAAGGCAATTCACCATGAGACAAAAGGTGCAAAATCATGTAAAGTGAGCATAGCGTGTCCAGAAAAGTGTGGGGAAATTGTGGTAGGGTATTGGACAAACTCTGAGCTCCAGGAATACAATTTGTCCTTGCGGAAAATATAGCTGATTCAGTGGTAGGATAACTGCTACTCTCGTTGAAAAGCCAGTGGATATGCAGACAAATGAATCAATGTAGGAATCTTATCCTGGAAAGTTTCCTGATTGTGGGTAATAAAGTCCCAATATTACCAGTTGAAACAGAAAATACCAAAAATGTAAAGATAAGGAAGCTTAAGTGGCATGAGCAGATACTTTGTTCCATCAGAAAGTTGAGACAAAACAGGAGCAAATAGGTGATCATGTAACTATTTTTGCTCAGCTAAACTAATTGAGTCACAGCAGAAAGATAAAAGTTTAAAGCAGTTGTATCAAAAAGCACATACGTTAGGAATTTTGACTGTATCCCTGAGCTTTATTACCTTAAAGATAATGTCTAAATGAGGAAATGGAGGCGATCATATATTCAAGGAGATGAGAAATGGGAAGAGATTCATCAAATCATATTGCCAATGTGGTACAGAAACGAGGTGATGCGAATGGTGTATGAGTTACCACCGAGAAGTCAGTTCGGAGTGAGGAAAAAAAACAGACTGAATACAGAGACATTTTACTGGCCTGGACTGCAACGGGATGCAGTTGAATTTTGCCAGATGCATCATACATGTCAGGTAATTGGAAAAACACAAGCGATAATAAAACCTGCACCTTTCTTAACTATTCCGGCATTTGAGGAACCTTTTACAGGAGTCCTAATTGATTGGCTCGGTCCCAGACCACAATCAAAAGAGTGGGCATCAGTATTTTTTTTAACAATAATGGATGCATCGACTAGATTTCCAGAGGCCATCCCAAGGTGCAGTATCACAGCTAAAAGAATTGCAAAGGAATTACTCTTTTATAAAAAATAGATACGTACTACCAATGAAGATACAGTGAGATCAAGGTTCAAAGTTCACATCTAATTAATCACGATAATGTCTTAGGAATGAAGCAATTCAAATCTACTGCAAACCATCCACAACTGCAGGGAGCACGAGAAAGGTGACATTAAACATTAAAGACCATGTTGAGGGTTTATAATCAGGATTGTCCAGATGATTAGCGTCGGGGAATTCCATTTGCACTTATTGTGATCAGGGATGCCCCCGATTAACAGAGCAAATTTGTTCCATTGGAATTATTTTGGGGGCATTAAGTGAGGGGACCATTAAAATTGATTAAGGAGAAAATAGTAAATTAGAGTTCAAAGGCCACACATTTGGACTCGGTCTCAAAATTTAAGGAACGATTAATAGCGCTGGGAAGTTGGCTAGACAGCATTTAAAAGAAATGCAACATGCAATAAAACAGGAAGCGGACAGGAAATTTCAAAAAGTGCAATTTTGTTATCGGGGATAAGATTTTACTGTTACTTCCAGTTATAGGTGAACCTTGAAAAGCAAGGTTTAGTAGACCTTATCAAACACAACGGATATTGAGTGAGAGTAACTACTTGATAGGGACTCCAGACAGAAAGAAATCTCACAGCGTATGTCATGTGAATATGCTCAAAATGTACTTTGACAGGTAAGGACAGCCAGAGAACTAGGTGTTAATGATTATGGCACAGAAGGAAAAAACAACTTCAGAGGATTCTGAATCGGACATTCCTAAAATTAAAGTGGACAATGAGGTAGTTGTTTTAAAATGTGTTGCTGGAAAAGCGCAGCAGGTCAGGCAGCATCAAAGGAGAAGAAGAATCAACGTTCTGGGCATAAGGCCTTGTTCAGGAATGAGGAGGGTGTGCCAAGCAGGCTAAGATAAAAGGTAGGGAGGAGGGACTTGGGAGAGGGGCATTGGGAATGAGATAGGTGGAAGGAGGTTCAGGTGAGGGTGATAGGCCGGAGAGGGGGTGGGGGCGGAGAGGTCGAGAAGAAGATTTCAAGTCAAGAAAGCGGTGCTGAGTCTGAGGGTTTGGACTGAGAAAAGGTTGGTGGAAGGGAAATGAGGAAGCTGGAGAAATCTGCATTCATCCCTTGTGGTTGGAGGGTTCCTAGGCAGAAGGTGAGTCGCTCTTCCTCTAGGCGTCGTGTTGCCATGGTCTGGTGATGGAGGAGTCCAAGGACCTGCATGTCCTTGGCGGAGTGGGAGGGGGAGTTAAAGTGTTCAGCCACGGGAGAGTTGGGTTGGTTGGTGCTGGTGTCCCAGAGGTGTTGTCTGAAACGTTCTGCAAGTAGGTGGCCTGTCTCCCCAATGTATAGGAGGCCACATCGGGTGCAGTGGATGCACTAAATGATGTGTGTGGAGGTGCAGGTGACTTTCTGATGGATATTGAAGGATCCCTTGGGGCCTTGGAGGGAAGTGAGGGGGGAGGTGTGGTCGCAAGTTTTTCATTTTTTGCAGTTGCAGGGGAAGTTGCTGAGAGTTGAGGTTGCATTGGTGGAGTGTGTGGATCTGACAAGGGAGTCACGGAGGGAGTGGTCTTTCCGGAACGCTGATAGGGGTGGGGAGGGAAATATATCCTTGGTGTTGGGTTCCGTTTGGAAGTGGCAGAAATGACGAAGGATGATACAATGTTACTGAAGGTTGGTGGAGTGGTAGGTGAGGACCAGTGGGGTTTTGTCCTGGTGGCGATTGGAGGGGCGGGGTTCAAGGGCGGAGGAGCGGGAAGTGGAGGAGATGCGGTGGAGAGCATCATCAATCACGTCTGAGGGGAAATTGCGGTCTTTGAAGGAGGAGGCCAGTGGATTGTTCGGTATTGGAATTGGTCCTCCTGGGAGCAGATGCGGTGAAGGCGAAGGAATTGGGAATATAATCCCACCTTTTCCTCCACTACATTGATGATTGTATCCGCGCTACCTCGTGCTCCCACGAGGAGATTGAACAGTTCATCCACTTTATGAACACCTTCCACCCAGACCTCAAATTTATCTGGAGAGTCTCAGACTCCTCCCTCCCCTTCCGAGACCTCTCCATCTCTATTTCGGATTACCGACTCAACACGGACGTATACTATAAACCGACTGACTCCCACAGCTACCTAGATTACACCTCTTCCCACCCTGCCCCCTGTAAAAACGCCATCCTACGTTTCATTCCAGCTCCAACTCTGATATGACCCTGGCGATGAGGAAAATTACTCAACTATATCCAGTCCCTGCATAGGAGAATAATTACAATCTGACCAATTACCACACCCTCAGTCCCATCTCGACAGTCAAATTGGTGGGAATACTTTTCGATAAAGCTGTCAGGTAGCACCGAAATAATCGGGTCAGTGTGGTTTCTGATAGGTCCCCATGTGGAGATGGTGCTGCAGTGGACATATAATTGGTTTACGAATCCAGTCCAACCCAATGATCTGGCAGCTGTTGGAAGTTAAAAATAATTAATAAAATATCGATACCTAAAATCTGGTGTCAGTAATACTGTCCAATGTTGATTGTAAACATCTGTCTCCTTCCCCAAGTGAACTCCCGTGCGTTCTTGGCCTAAAAGTGACTCCAGACACACAAACATGGTCTCTGAATCGGCCAAGTGAGACACCCAATAATATTAAACTACTCTGAGGTCTTAAAGGATAAAACCTGACAGAACATCTAGCATCAACCTCGTTATCAGAAAAGGGAGTGAGAAACACAGTTCTCACAGACCCTGCATAGACATCCTTCCAAACATCTGAGAGCTTATGACAACATTTACAGAGCTTTCCCACAGACTGAACAGAAACATCGGGAGAGGGGGAAGTCATGTAGCACATTGAGCTTCCCGCATGCTATTTCATGGCCGAACATCTCCTCGATGCAGTTTTCCCCACAGAATGTTCATATCCCAAAATTTGTTGAAACAATATTGAAATATAGTGCCTTCGGCCCATCAATATATAGGGAGTTCTCTGATAACACGTGTTTATTAAGTATGATTTGACTGCAATGTGATTCGTGAACCATTTTCTAGAAAATGAACTAACATCCCTGCTTCCAATCTGTCACACCCTGTCAGAGTTTTATATATCTCACTGAGATCTCCACTCATTTTCCTAAAGCCCATGGAATACAGGCCCAGTCACCCCAAACTCTGCTCCCACAACTAACTGTCATCCCAGAGATCGGTCTGGTCATCCTTCACTGCACTCCCTCAATGTCAGGTTTGCCCTTTATTAGGTATGGACACCAAAACTGCACACAATACTGCACAATGTTCGATATGGGGTCCCACCAAGTCCCCGTACAGTTGCAGTAAATGACACTTACTCCTGTATTCTAAATCACCCTGAAATGAAGTTAAATAAACCATTTATCTTCCTACCTGCTTTCTGCTGCTGCAATATTGCTTTCAGTGACTAGTGTACACGGAGATCCAGATTCTTTTCAATGTTACAGCTCCCTACTTGCTGGGTCTACGTACACTGTATACAGCGTGCCAATGCCATTCCCAGTATTGACTTCCGTGTTCAGAACTCACTGCCCTACATGGACTCGGAATGCTGCGCAGAAATAAACAAAAATGCAGCTTAAATTCATTTATATATCAACAAATTTCAACCAATCCCTTTTCAAAGGATAGGCTGCCATTCAATTGATCCCATCAATGTACACAACCTCTCATCTCTGCCATTGCTCTCCATCTGCCAGGTATTTGCCCAGTCACTCCACTTGTCTCAATCAATTTGGAGCCTTTTTTACGTCCTCCTCATCCACTCACAAGCTGACATCGTTTAGAGCTGTCAGCAGTCTTGGGAATATTGGAATTGAGCCCCTCAACCAAAGATATGATGTGTATTTGGAATAGTTGGATGCCAAATCTCGATCCTTGTTATATCCTCCAAGCCTTCCATTCAAAAAACATGGTTTTATTCCTACTCACTGTTTCCTGCCAATTCTCCCATTCTAAAACCATGACCATATATTAGCCCCAGTCCCATAGGATTCGAATTTGCACAATAGGCTTGGGGCTTTATCAAAAATCTTTCTGAAAATCCAATCGTATTGCGTTGATACCTTCTCCATAATTTTGCTAAAAGCCATTTTCCCAAACATGATTCCTATTTCATAAACCTCTGTTGACTTTGTCTATGCCCATTAATTTCAGTCCAATATTTTCTCGAAAATGTTTTAGTTACTAATTTCATTCTATTCCCTTTTTCTCACCAGACTAAAGTTCCCGAGTATTGCGAGGAAATTTTATTTTTGTTTTTTCTTCTTCTGTGAAGGCATAACCGAAGTATTTGCTCCATTGATCTGCTAGTTCCCTGTCCTCAATTCTCTGGTATCAGACTGTAAGAAAGCTGCACCTTTTTCTCTTAATTTTGCCATTGGCGTATTTTCAGAAGATATTACAAGTTCACTCATATACACTGTGATAAGATATTCTTCAGAAAACCATCAATTCCTATCTTAAGCTGCTGAATGATTGACCTTCCACAGCCATCTAATCACAGAAGCACAGACTCTGTACTATCAGAAATACAGCACGGTCTACATTAGCCCCACTTTCCAACACAAAACCTGTCGCCGTGAATCTTATGGCATTTCAAGTGCACAACCATGTATTTTCTAATGGTTTTGAGGTTACAATGACAATTCCCTCTCACGAAGTGCATCCCAGACCCAAACATACTGTGCTTCAAAAACAGTCCTCAAATCCTCACTAAACCTCAAACCCTTCACTTCAAAAATGTGTCCCTTTGATTAAAAGGACCAGCTGCTGTCTATCTACCCCATCCATATCCCTCGTAATCTTATCCTCCTGATTCAGGTCCCCCTTAGCTTTCTCTGCACCAAAGTAAACAATTCGAGCTTATCCAGGCTCTATCCATAGCTGATACGCTCCATCCCAGGGAACATCCTGGTGAATCTCCTCTGCACCCCCTCCAGTACAATCACATCCTTCCTGTAATGTAGCTCCCAGAATTGCACACAGTATTCCATCTTGGCTAATGAAAGTTCCGCATAGCTCTTATAATCTATGCTTCGATATGTGAAGGCTATGTTTACGCTCCCGTACGCCTTCTCAAATTGTGTGTTACCCTGTCCAGACACATTCAGAGATGTGTGGAGAAGCACCCTCCCAGCTTCCTAGTGTGTTGCCATTCATTGAGTCCTTGCCTGCCTGGTTCCTTCTTCCAAAGTGCATCACCTCATAGTTATCAGGGTTACATTCCATCTGCCATTGATCCACCCATCTGACAATTCCATCTGTATCTTCCTGCAACGTAAGGCCTTCCTCTTCACTGTCATCTCCCCGGCCATTCTTTGTATCAAACACAAACTTACTTAAGACACTCCCCACACTTCGTCCATATTCACAGCTGCATCCTTTATGATAAGGGTTAAAATCACAAAATATCAGCTTGTAGTCCAACAGGTTTATTTGGAGGCACGAGCTTTCAAAACGCTGCTTCTTCATCAGGTGGTTGTGCGCTTTGATGAAGCACTTCAAAAGCTAGTCCCACCGAATATACCTTTTGGAGTATAACCTGGTGTTATGCAAGTTTTAGCTTTGTCCACCCCAATCCAACACTAACACCTCCGAATCACAAATATTAAGAGACACAGCACTGATACCCGTGGTGCAGCATTGGACACGAGCCTCCAATCACACAAACAACCCTCTACCACCACCCTCTGTCTCCTAACACTTAGGTTCATTTGGTTCCAACTTGGCAAGTCACTAATGAGTCCTACCTGTTCCCGAGTTATTCTGTTCTGCTGGAGACACTTGTAGAATATCTGGTGATTCTCCCGAATCTTTCCTACCAGTAGGTTTCCATGCCCCTGTGTTAATTAGTGGCCTACAAGTGATGAATTTCCTCCTTATTGCAGTCTTAACTGTCCTGTCCCAGATCCTGCCATTATTTGCCTTGAATGTGGAATAGACAGCGAGGGTAACGTTCTGTTAATTTCAAACTTGTCAAATGTTTTGTGAATTATCTAAATTTCACTGTGACCCACCTCTCATTCTTTGAAACTCTAGAGAACACAGGCCGAGTTTCCTCATCAGGCAATCTCACCATCTGAGGGATTAATCTGGAGAATGTCCAATTGCACTTCCTCTCAGGTCAGTATATTCTTTCTGTGATTCGGTCACCAAACCTGTGCACAATACTCCAGCTACAGTCCCTCCAACACGCTGTCAAACTGTTTCAACATGTCTTTACATCAATGTTCTAACTCCCTTAAATGAAGGAAAACCAAACTTTAACTTTCCACTTACATATATTCCTCCAAATACCCTTCACATTCATTGTATTTACGAACTCACTGAGATCTTATAGTTTAAGGTCAGAGGGGAAAGAATTAAAGGGAACTCGAGGAATAACTTTTTAACACAGGGGCTGTTACGCATATGGAATGAGAAGTGGTTGAGACGGATACATTAACAACATTTCAAAGGCATTTGAACAAATACATGGATTGTAAAGGATTGGAAAGATACGGGACAATGACAGGGAAATGGGTTTAGCGTGGATGGGCATTTTGGTTGCAATTGACCAGTTTGGGATGAAGCGCCTGTCTCCGTGCTGTCTGCCTCTATGACTCTAACAACCATTGCTTGTCTCCCACTGAATTTTATATTGTACTTTCCAAAATTATTGAAGATATCTTGACATTCTAGCCTCCAGTCTTACGCGATGTTTGACTAGAATATTCAAGCATTCTATATTGTATGCAGACACCTTGTAAACTGTACCTTATAAATGCCATTATTCCTTAAAGGCTGCTTCAGACCAAGGTTAATAATTCGTCCTTCTGACCACACCACATCAAATCCGAAATAACCTGCTCTCTAGTTTGCTTCACAACATACTCTTCAACCGACCTCATATACACTTACGGAACTTATTTTTCACAGCTTCAGCAGTCACTTAGTTAACGCTGTTAACCATTCAATAAGACTGCGGTATCCAAAATACTTGCCTATCTAATTTTCAGAGCATATGATGCTCCGATTTTCGGCTACCGTTTTGATTTCGATATATAACACACCAATATTTGCTTCTCCTTGCTATCTGTAAACTCTACCTAAACTGATTCGGTGGAAGCTGAGGGACAGGTCTATGTCGTTATTAGTGATAGACCTGGACAAGACATTCAGGGAGGCTCACCTCGACGTTGAGATGATCTGGAGAAATGTCCCACAATACTGGACAAGCAACAATATCCTCCTCTCTCTGTTAGGATAAGACTTACCATATACTCTCTGCTCCCTCACACTCACTGTATATCTGTTATAGCACCTAGCCCCGAACAAGGTTCACGCTCTGTCTTCAAATAAGGCTCAGGCAGTACCACTCTCACTATTGAATTCGCAACTAATAATAATATATGGATTCAAAATTGTCGACTGACTCATTCCAGACACCTCACAACTTTCCCCAACTACACCAGCACAACAGCAGGGTCACCCATTCACACTCTCCCTCCACCCCTTTCTCCCATTCCAGGAGAAACCACCTGGAATAGGATAGAAATTTCCAAGCCGGGTAGTGGAGTGCCCGATATCCGTTCCCTCACTCCCCTCACCCCGCCATGTGGGGAGGACTCTTAAGGAGCTGGAGTGGATCAGGACGCCTCGTGTGGATAATCTGAAACATCCACGTCCTACTGACCAGTTAAGAAGTAATGTTCAGTGAAAGACATTTCTCAGTTTAAACCCACTGGCAGCTCCCACAACACTCACAACAGTCCTTTCATTTCCAAAAAAAAACAGCCACAGATACCTCACTTCACAGAGACGCAGACACAGAAATACACAGACGAACACACACAATACTTACAAGGAGATAGGCATACACACACGTATAAACACACTGAGACATATACAGTCACATACAAATAGACATAAATACAGACAGCAACACAGGCTGAAACACAGACAGACAGATGTAGACACGGAAACACACAGATAACAAGCACACAGACACACACACACAGGCACACACACACACACACACACATACAGACACACAAAAACACAGGCACAGACACACACATCCAGACATACAAAAACACAGGCATAGATACACACACACATTCAGATACACGCACAAACACTTACTCACATACAGACACACAGGGGCACAGACAATAGTGTCATTAAGACACAAATCGATATGTTTTTGATTTGTAAGGGGATCAAGGATTCCAGGGAAAAGGCAGAAGAATGAGGTCGAGGTACTAATAAGAAATTATTGAACGGAATTTCAGACTCGATAGGCTGAATGGCTTCGATCTGCTCATTTCCTTCATGCTCCTGCGGTATTATGCTATCAGGCATTCTCTTCCTCAGACAGTAGCAGAGGATCAGCGTGATAAATATTTGAATGGAAAGGATCAGTGGGAATGTGGGATAGGTTTGGAGTCCATGGTGGTTCATCTTTATTCCTAATTATTCTGCACTTATGTCTGAAAAGAGGTGGTGATTTGATGTTCAGTTAACACAGTTTTAAAATAACAGTTGTCCCACAATGAAATAAGGATGTCCCTTTCACTTTAGTCTTGTGCTACCTGTGGTGTCCTCATCCTCAGGGAGCAGTGAAGACTCGGTTATAGAAGATATTCCAGACTGAGACCTTTACTGGACAGAAGGGTCAGTGTTTATTGGGAACAGACAGGAAATGGATGGTCAGGTACACTCGGACCAGCCATGAGCATTCTGAATGGTGCAGCCGAATAGGCAACTTCTGCCCCTACCCCATGTGTTCCCTCATTCCACCACTCGAGGCTGTTACAGAGATATACTGCTGTCCCTACCCCATGTGTTGTTC
The DNA here is from genome assembly GCF_047496795.1 of Chiloscyllium punctatum. Classification (NCBI taxonomy): domain Eukaryota; kingdom Metazoa; phylum Chordata; class Chondrichthyes; order Orectolobiformes; family Hemiscylliidae; genus Chiloscyllium; species Chiloscyllium punctatum. The sequence goes on along the minus strand of NC_092788.1, from coordinate 13,606,997 downwards.
CCTCAATCCACCCCTCGATGCTGTTACAGGGTAGGGGACCACTCCATTAAGTCAGACAGGATCGTTACAATGAGACAGGAGGAGGCCATTATGCGCCTGTAAGGAATTACACAGGAATATAGAATGAAGTAATTCAGCTCGTTCAGTACACTACACAGTCTAGCAGGAGGCCTTTCAACCCACCTGAGCTACTACTCAGGAACAGGGAAGCTGTTGCCAACAGGAAATAGAGAGTAAAGACAAATGTTTATTTTCAGGCTGCAAAGCTGTAACTGATGGAGTGCCTCAGAGATCACTGTGGGGTCATCAATGATCAATAATCTTTATCAAAGATCTGGAGGAAGGGGAGGGATTGGCTTGGAGCTCAATAAACTCGTACACCAAGATGGCCATTCAATGTGTCGTCAAATGGAGGTATGAGAGCTGCAAAGTGATACAGGCAGGGAAGGTTAGTGAGCAAACCTTCAGCAGAAATAATATAAGGTAGGTTATTTGTTTTGGCATGAAAGATGAAACAATGGTAAACAATTTAAATGGAGAGAGATTGCAGAACTCTGTGATACAGGAGGTTTCCATGTTCTTGCGACATGAATCATATGAAGTCAGATGTAGCAAGTGATTTGGAAGGTAAGTAGAATAATGCTGTTTTTGTCAAAAAAAACATCGGGTTTAATTGCAGAAATGTTTTACTGCATCTGTACTGGGCATTACTGAGACCACACCTAATACACTGTGTTCAGGTTTGATCCACTAAACTAAAATAAAAAGATATAATTATTTTCGAAGATTTACTCATTCCTGGAAAGCAGGTCTTTTGTTATGGGGGATTATCAGTATTGATCTTAGCTGAGAAATAATATTGAACCATCCATGACTTTATGAAAACTGTATAAACTGGATGCATATTATCTTCTGTCAGGGAGACTAAAGCTAGAGAATAAATTTTAAGGAAAAGATACATTGATATTAACACACATACTATGAAGACACCTACCAATATTTACAAATTACACAGACACATATAAGCATGTCATCAAATTGTAAAGTTGGAAATTTTTGGGACTGGAAGGATTTGTGCACAACAAGAGCAATGACGCACTTGCATATACTCCATAATCAGGTTTTCCAGAGAATGTTCCAGGAGATCGCACATGGTCCAGTTTGGTGGTCAGTTGACATAATTATTTGTTCCAACACAGAAAAGGAGAAAAATGTTCCCTGCCTGGGAAGCAGCAGCCGATTGATCCCTCTCTCTTACTTTGTTGCGCCCGATAGCAAAGTGTGAGACCAGAAAATCCCTGAGTTATCTTTACCACTTGTGAAGGATTCCTGGTGAGGGTTCATTGGAATCTCTTCGCTGCCTGAAACGATGGGAATTCAGCCAAATCCAACTGTTCCAGAAAGAAATCCCACTAGCAGTAGCTTGTGTGAGCAGAGTAACTTCAAAGGCAGAATAACATTTGGGGCACTCTGTCATTTTACCATTTGTTATGAGTTCAACTTTCTGTGTCTCACATTTTTCTTGAAAATGACCTACTCTGAGATCTACATCATTGGCCACATCACTAAACTGGCTGCATTTAAGATTGGTGTAACCAGTGGAGGAGTGGGACTGGAAAAGGACATAATGACCTTCCAACATTTAGTGGAACACAAATGAGAAATTCTCAAAGGGCTGCTCAAGTGGAAATTCCCTTCCCCAGAGGATTGTGGTTTCTGGATGTTTGCATTTATTCAAAGTTGTTTTTGGTATGTAGTAAAATGGCATACAGACAGAAACGTGCTGCTGAGACCAAAAGCACATGAGGCGGTGATAAAGTATCTAATGGCCCACTCCTGCTGCTCAGTCCTATGTTTCTGTGTTCTATTCAACCCCTCACAGCTCCTGCAAGGAGCAGATGGAGGCCACTTGTCCCAGATACCTGGTCCACAGTAACACAGTATCTCATCCAGTCCCTCAAGACTGTCACACATGGTTTGGTGTAGGTTGGAAAATGTTATTTGGTTCAAAAGACGCCTCTGGTCTCATTACAGAGTGTTTCCTCTCTGCAACTTGTGATTCATTTGTTGGTCATATTATAGACCCAGATTCACTGTGAATACAGTCCCCATACCTCAACCAGAGATGAGTTACAAAATACTTCACTCTCTCTGATTGCAAAGTTCAATAAAAGAACATTCAGGAAAATTACAAACATTAACTTTGCAATTACTGAATAGGAGAACAAAAGGAATAGGATCAGGTAATTCGGATGATTAAGCCATTGTATACCATCATGGCTGATCTACTGTTGACATTAACTCCCCTTTAATGCCCAATTCTTCACCCCTTAGCTCTCTGACAGGTCATAAATCCATCTACCTCCGACTGAAATGCTTTCAGTAATGTAGCTCCCCTAGCTCTCTAGCCCAGATAATTTCTAACAGTGATTACCTTCTGTGAGAGGAAAACACTCCCTACACATACATTATCACCTATTGATATGAACAAGAGGCGAACACAGGGGCTCAGGAAAGAGTGAATGGCGAAGATACCTATGCAGTATTTGACTGAGGATGGCATTGGGACCACCTATGTATTTGAGCTGAATGGGAATCAGGTGCAACTTTCCCACTGGACGTGGTCTTTCAGAACACAATAAGGTTTGGGGTCAGTCGCCAACAACCCTCTCAGTCCCGGGACATCTCTGCAGGAGATCCTCACGTTAGTCTCCTCAGCACAAACATCTTCAGTTGCTCCATCAATGTCTTTTCCCATCATAAGATCGGAAGTGGGTATGATGACTGAAGATCACAGAATGTTCAGAACATTTTGTCCCCCATCAGCTCCTGAACCATTCTGCGTCCATGTGCATCAAGACCCGGACAGCATTCCGGTTGGTGCTGTTAAAGTAACGGTAACATTTATGTAACAGCATGGCCAGACACTGCCCATTTCCGCAGTTAAAAGAAGAGCTCATTCAGCATCTCAAGCTGGTTGCACACGGGTATGAGCTAACATTCAGGAACAGGAAAAGTGACAGCACATTCAATACTCCTGCCTGTTACACAGGAAGAAGAGTGGTCTGTTCAGTGCATCGAGCTGTTAAACACGAACAGGCAGAGCTCAATCAGACCCTTAAACCTGTTCCATGAGACCAGGAGGAGGCTATTCATGCCCACGAGACAGTTATACAGGAACAAGAGGGGGTCATTTATATTTCAACACGACAAACTAATGAAACCAAGACTGCACTGATAGAGGAGTCCATGATGTTAATCATGGTTCCATTGTTTTTAGAACGGGTGCTACTTTAACAAGGTTTGCTGGCAGTGAGGAGGGAAGCCAAATGATTTGTGCCAAGTCTCAAGGAGGCAACTTGCATCTCCGAGAAGACACACCCATTTTCTCCATGGGGGTCAGAATCTGGTGGGAAAAGTTAACTGTTTTAGCATGAGGGTATTGTGGCTGCTGTAGGGATTGCGAATAACGAGCATTTCAGTGTAGGACCACACACGGAATGCACTGTATTACTGTGGGGAGGGTTTATTCAAAGACTGGTCCGCTGTCTCTCTCATGCGAAATGGGGATTGGGTGTGGAGTGAGGGGAATATTCTCAGAGGGTCTTAAACTATTGACAGTCATGTAACCCGAGTATAAAAGAAGCCATGGAATATTTCACCGTATCAGTGTTTATTTAGACTATCGTGAGTGACTGTCCCTCCCCCCAAGGTTCAATGCAATCGCCTCTCATTCTCTCACAACGCCGGAGATTAATCATCATTCTCTCCTCATGGCACCACCATCCCAGGGATGAGTCTGGTGGAACCCCATTGCAAACTCTCTGTGGCAAGGCGATCATTCCTTATAAAGGAGAGAAGGTCTGTCCACAATATCCCAAATGCTGCCTCAACAACACTCTCAGCAATGATCACAATAACTCTTTTTCCTCTTAGACATCTCCGTTTCTTTCCTATACCGTAAAAAGACTTTCCTTCTCTCTACACTGCTGGAAAGAGTTAACACTTTTATAATGATGGCATTGTTGTTGCTGTCGAGATTATGGATAACATGAGGTTCATTGCAGAATCACGCAATTGAACTGTACTAATGTTGAGACAGTTTATTCAAAAACCTGGCACCCACTCTCTCTCCACCCCCCCCCCCCCGCCCCCACTCTCTCTCCTCCCTTTCTCCTCTCTTTCTCAGTCGAAATAGGGAGTGGGAGTGGTTATGTGGAAAGTTCTCAGAGGCTCTTAAACTATCGAGAATCATGTAATCTGCGTGAAAAAAACCATGGAACTTATCACCGTATCAGTGTCTGTTTAGAACATCATGAGTGATTGTCCATCCCCCTGAAGGTTCAATGCAATCACCTCTTATTCTCTCACTGAGCTTCACTCACTGCTCATGGTGCCATCATCCCAGGGATTTGTCTGGTGAAACTTGGAGAAAGTCGATCCACAGTACCCCAAATACTGCCTCAACAACCCTCCCCTGGATGATCACAAAGCACCTTTTCTCTCACTTAGACATCGCCATTTCTTTCCTGTGCCAGAAAAAGCCATTCCTTCTCTATGAACTACGACTGACATGGAATTTATAAGTCCCTTACATCTGTACGTCAGCATCAAGAAAGCGAGCACCAGAGTTGCCTATGGAGCTCTGCATCACTCTCAGGGAGAATTTCAATGAGATTGAATACATTTAAAATAGGGGATGATCACGTACCTGAATGGAAATGAGATGTAGCAATACAGAAAACAGGCAGAGAAAGGGAGCTATCTTTACTTCTGTTCTTCTCTCACAGGATGTATGAAGCCCTGGTCAGGGCAGCATGTTATGCAGATCTTGAACTGCGTGGCTGATTCAGCTGTTCCACAGTACCGTAAAGGGTAAATTGCATAGCTGTGGGTTTGTAGTGTTACAACACAGGATAAGTCTTCCTGCTTAATTAATACCAGCAACAGAGAAAAGATTTATCCCATGCAGTAATCTGTTATAATTCTCGAGTCCAATAGTATTTAAAGTTAAAATTAACAACTTTATTTCTTAAAGTATAACAGAGAATAATAAACGAATGACTATTTACAACTTCTTCCTCTAACCTGTCTTTTATCTTCCCCCTCCACAATACTAGTCCGTTAAGACTCCTAATTAAGATTTACAAAACAAAACTTCTTATCTCAAAATCAGGAAGCTTTCAGTTCTTCTCCATATTCCTGTCTTCTTTTCTTCTTGGGGATTCTGCTTCACCAGTTACTAATTAGTAAAGGTACCAATAGGAGAGCTATTTTTCAGCCAGTCTTTGCATGCTGGTAGGTTGGCAGTTCTCCTCTCAACTGTTCAATTTTCCATGGTCTGTTACCGCTAAACTATTGGGGATTGTATCATTGGCTTTTAAGATTTGTCAATATAACAAATTCATACTTGGTTGGAGGTGGGTATTTTGGGGTATAATTTAAAATGTTTTGCTGAATTTGTTTTTGTTTTTCAGACAATGAGCTAATCAGGTTGTTCAACCAAATGTAATATCATATCTATTTTTCAGAACACTTGGTGCTGTCAGATAGTTATTGCTGCCTTTTAATTCTCTCAATGGTACAGTACACCCACGTGTTCATCACAGAAGTCACACCGAAACCTGACGAAGGAAGCATGACACATTGACTTCCCTAAAGTTCTTGAGGCAAGCAGATTGGTTTTTATAGCAAATAATAATGGGGTTGCTTTTAAACACCCCATTTTCCTTCATGAGATATCAACAGACCATTATTCTGTTGCTCTAGATTATCACTCAATGGCTTGACCACCATAAGCTGTCTTCCCGTACGTGCAGATAACAAGTTAAACATTCTTAAGAGCAATTATTTAATGATGGACATGTGGTTAGAAGTAACATGAAACTATTGCATTCGGATTGAACAAAGGCACAAATGGTTTATTCAGAGGTTGCACTGAGACTGAGGACGAGACTGGGATATCATGATGCTGATATTGGACAGGATTGGTGAGTGGGGAGACATGGAGATGTAAATCTGTGAAGGACAAAATCGATTATGGAGTTTGACATCAGTCTGGTTCCTTCTCGCATGTCAGTGAGTAACTTATAAATAGTAGTTTAATAGTTATAATATATAAAGAAAGAAATTTTTGTTTGGAACTGAAGGCATTGACTTGCACTTTCTAAAATTTATATATAATGAGCAGAAGTTCAGGTCAATCCGGTTTAGTAGACAAATATAATGACTTCAAAGCTGAAAATTGTGTTGCTGGAAAAGTGCAGCAGGTCAGGCAGCATCCAAGGAGCAGGAGAATCGACTTTTCGGGCATAAGCCCATCTTCAGGAACCTATGCCCGAAACGTCGATTGTCCTGCTCCTTGGATGCTGCCTGACCTGCTGCGCTTTTCCAGCAACACATTTTTCAGCTCTGATCTCCAGCATCTGCAGTCCTCACTTTCTCCTATTAAATATAATGACTTACTAGGAGCACCAACTATAGCGAGGATGGGATAGTAACCACCTTGAATAATCCAAAGGATATCCTGGATCCGCCATGCTAATGATATCCAAGGCCGAGAAAGCCATTAAATACCCGAGGATAAACTACAGTCCATTGTTGGAACATTCCAGTCTAATGTTCTCAGATTCTGATCTCTCCTTCCCGTCTCTCTCTCTTTTGATCTGCTGATCCCTGTTAGTGCTGTCAGTGATGCTCCTACTCATACTATGGGATAGCACATTGAACAGAGCCCATTTAACTTTCAACGATGGAAACTCTCCATTGTAATAATTAGGATCCACGGAGATTGACATTAATCACAGTCACTGAACAAATAGCTTCAGTTAACCCCTTTGAATTCAATATTGATTTTATTAAAATTCAAAAAAACTTTAAAGCTACACATTTGGCATGGGATATGTGTGTGGGGGGGGGGGGATGAACAGAGGGAAGAAATATTTGAGATGGTAGATTGATTGTATGTAATCATTCAATCTGCCTTAGATATGCGAGTAATGTCAAAGGATTGTCAGAACATAAAAAAAAAAGTTTCTCCGTTTATAAATCTAAACATATAGTCTGTAACTACTGATCAGTGATTATAATGTCAGTAAAATATGGAGAGAACTTTTCTAGTCCATTTTCTGACAGGAACACGTGCATACAACAACATGAGGATAACAGACAAATGGCATGGATATGTAAACATAGAATACGATGTGACACAGAATTCAGATAGTTATTCGAGGATCAGAGAGGGCAGGTGAGGGTCAGCTGTTCATGTTATCGATGTCAATCAACTATGATGAAGTAAATTTTACTGGATTTCGATTGCAGTGTGATTATGATATTGTGGACATGGCTCCTGAGACCAGAGGGAGGGAATATGATATTTCCCAGCCATCAGTATTGGAATTTTATTCTTCATAAATCATATGAAGATCAAATTCCATGATACAACTCCAATGAGGAATGAGGAGAGCCAATATTGAAACCATACAACCAGAAGACATTGGAGCAGAAATTTGGCCATTAGGCCCATTGAGCCTGCTCCACCATTCAATGATGGCTGTTAAGCTTTTCAACCGCATTCTCCCGCTTTCTACCTGTAACCCTTGATCCCCTTTACAATCAAGAACCTATCTGTCTCACTCTTAAATATACTCCGTGACCTGGCTTCGACAGCCTTCTGTGGCGGTGAATTCCATAATTCACCACTCTATGGCTGAAGAGGTTCGTCCGTATCTCTGATCTGAAAGGTCTTCTCTTTACTCTTTCCCATCGGGGCCTAGTCTCTCCTACCATTGGAAATATCGTCCCAAAATCCACTCTTTCCAGTCCATTCAGTATCCTCTAAGTTTTGAGTCGACCTCTTAACATGTTCTGACCTCTATCATATGTAGACCCAGAGCCCTCAAATGTTCTTCATATGTTAAGCTTTTCATTCCTGGGACCATTCTCGTGGATCTCCTTGGAAAACGCTCCAGGGCCAGTACATCCTTCCTGAGATATGGAACCCAAAACTGTGCACAATAATCCAAATGTGGCCTGACCAAAGTCTTATACAGCCTCAGAAGTACATCCCTGCATTTATATTCAAGCCCTCTTGAAATAAATGCCATCATTGTATTTGCCTTCCTAACTGTTGACAACCTGCAAGATTACCTTTCGAGACTCCTGGACTGAAACTCCCTCGGCTTTTTGCGCTTTTCACTTCTGAACCTGCTCGCTAATTAGAAAATAGTCCATGCCAGTATTCTTCCTGGCAAAGTGCATGATGTAACACTTGCCCACGTTATACTCCATCTGCCATATCTTTGCTCACTCCCCTAACCTGAACAAATCCTTCAATAGGAGAAAGTGAAGACAGCAGATGCTGGAGATCAGAGTCAAAACGTGTGGTGCTAGAAAACCACAGCCAGTCAGGCGGCATCCGAGGAGCCGGAGAATCGATGTTTCAGGCATAAAGTCTTCATCAGGAATGAGGGCGTTAGGCGGAACTGGGCTGAGAGACAAATGGGAGAGGCTGGGGCTGGGAGGAAGCTAGCTTGGACAGCAATAGCTCGATGAAGGTGAGTGGTGATAGTGAAAGGTCAGAGTGGAAGGTGGAGTGGATACATGCGAAGGAAGATGGACAGGTTGGACAGTTCAAGAGGGCGGTACTGAACTAGAGGGTTAGATCTGGGATAAGATGGTGGGAGGGGAGATGAGGAAATTGGCAAAATTGCCTTTGATACCGTGTGGTTGGAGGGTCTCTCGGTGGAAGATGATGCATTCTTTCTCCAGACTACTACTGGCTAGAAATTGGCCATGGAGGAGGCCAAAAACATACATGTCCTTGTTGTAGTGGGAGGGAGAGTTGAAGTATTCAAGGATAGGGAAGTGGGGTTTTTGGGTGTGTGTGTCCAAGTGTGTTACCTGAACCGTTCTGCAAATTGATGTCCAATCTCCCCAATGGAGAGGAGATCCGGTGCAATGGACAGAGTAGATGTGGTGGTTGGATGCACAGGATGTTCTTTGCCTGACGTGGAAGGATCCTTTGGGCTTTGGATGGAGGTGAGAAGGAAGTGATGACATAGGTTTCATACCTCTTGTAGTGGCAAAGAAGGTGTCAGGAGTGGAAGGTGGCTGGGTGGGGTTGAGGGTGCATGAACCTCACGAGGGAGATGTGAAGGGAATGGTCTCTGTTGATATGGGTGGGGAGGGAATTATACCTCTGGTGGTGGTGTCTGACTGTTGGTGGCAGAAATGGCGGAGGATGATGCGTTGAATCCTGTCGTTGGTGGGATGGAAGGCGAGCACCAGAGGGGTTCTGTCCTTGTTGTAGTTGGAAAGGTGGAGATCAAGGACGGAGGTGCGGGAAGTTGAGGAGATGCGCTAGAGCATCCTCCTGTAGCCGAACCACCTCTTTAGTGCTACCTGTCCCTCTATCTATCTTTGCACTGTTTGAAAACCTAGCCAGAATCCTCTCAGTTCCTTCATGCAAATCATTAATGCATAAAGGGAAAGGTTGTGGTCCCAACATTGAGTCTTGTGGAACACCACTTGTCCCTGGCTGCCATCCTGAGAAGGACTCTTTAATCCCAACTCCCTGCTTTCTGTCAGACAGCCATGCTACTATCCATGTTCGTACATTGCTTCGAACACCATGGGCCCTTATCTTTCTCAATAGCCTCCTGTGTGGCACCTTATCAAAAGTTTCTTGTGGAGCAAGCGGATAACATCTATTGTTCTTCTTGGTCTAATCTGCTTGTTACTCTCTCAATGAATTCTAACAGGTTTGTCTGGCCTGACTGTTCTTGATGAAACCATGTTGACTCTGTTCTATTTTACCAAAGACCTCAAGTATTCAGAAATCCCATCCTTAACGATGGATTCCAGCTTGTTACCCACAACTAAGGTAAGGCTAATCAGTCTGTAATTTTCCATTTTTTCCCTTATTAAACGGAGTGTGACATTAGCAATTTCCAGCCTCTTGGCCCTTTCCTGATTTTAGTCATTCCTGAAAGATTACTACTTATACTTGCACTACCTCTTCAGCTATCTCCCTTCCAAAGCTGGGGTGTAGTCCACCTGGTCCAGGTGATTTATCCACATTTAGGACATTCAGTTTTCTAACATGTTATTCTTGATGATGGCCACCATACTCAGCTCTGCCCTCTCACTCTCTTCAACTTCTGTGAAATTATTCATGTCTTCCACCATGAAGACTGATGCCAAGTTGTTCATTCATTTCTTTGTTTCCCACTACTATGTCTCCAGCATCATTTTCCAGTGTCCAATATAACTTTTACCTCTCTTTTGCACATTATATATCTCAAGAACCTCTTACAGTCTCCTCTATATTGTTGGTTCGCTTACCCCTAAATTTAATCTTCTCCCTCCTTATTTTTTTGTCCTCTGTTGGTCTTTATAAGTTTTGCAATTCTCTCGTTTCCCACTGCCCTTCACCACATTGTATGCTAACACTTTTGCTTGTATGCAATCCCTGACTTCCCTCCTCAGCCCTGGTTGCCTTCTCCTCCCTGTATCATGCCTCTATTCCTCAGCATGAATCTCTGCAGTGTCTCCTGAATTAATCTTGGAATCCCCTGCCATTGCTGTCCCACTGTCTTTCCTGCTATACCCCTCTCCACATATCAGAGATTGCTGCAAGTTCAGGTCCATCCAGTCTTTCTTGTTTAGGTCCTACCGACTCGGGAATCCCAATGATCCACATATCAGAAGTGCTGCCTGCCCTGCCAGCTGTTTGGCCATGTATTTGACTTTGCTACCTTCCTAGTCCTAACCTCACTCGCATATTCTGGTGTCTCCAAAATTCAAATATCCTTTCAACAGAACTCTCGCAAGGCCTTTTATTTAAAGTGGATAGACTTGATAATAAAAACTTAAGTGTGACCTCAGGAAAGTGGAGTCCACTGAATTAGTCCAATGCCCAGAGGATCTGATATCTATCCCCGCCACTCAACCTGTTTGACAAGGTATACATATAGTTTGGTGGTGATGGAAGAGCACCACTGAACTGCTGTACTCTTCCAGCACCACTAATCCAGAATATGGTTTCCAGCATCTGCAGTCATTGTTTTGACAAAGGTATACATATGAACCATATAATTACAGATGGAGGAGGATAAACAGAAAACTAGAAAATGTCAGAGCAGATGGATGTCATGCAGCTTGTTTACTCTGCTTTGCTATTCAATTGGACTTTAGTTATTCTGTTCCTTTCAATGGCAGGATCTTTATGCAGCATCCCCAGTGGGTCAGAAAGTGCCCAGTGTCGTTGTGTGCACAGTCCTACGAAGGGAGTGTTCAGTGCCAGGCAATGGGGTTTGGGGAGTCCCAGGGGTGGCACAAGAAAAGGCTGCATGTAGTGACGATGGACTGAGGCACTGAAAGGGATGGAATGGGTATACAGGGACACTGCACACAAGGAAGGGGCCGGGAAAAATTCCTAAACAACCAGGGAACCCGCGATGCACGGCTGCTTTTACAAAAACCTGTCACGTTTGCTAGATTTCTCTGTCGAACCAAAGCAAAAATACTGTAGATGGTAGAAATCCGAAGCAAACACAGAGACATACTGTGGAGAGACGAAAGAGTTAATGTTCCGAATGCAGACACGGGAAGAATTTACAAAGCCCACACACAAAGGGTCCAGAGATTGAAATTGAACCCGAGTCCCTCGCACTTTGAAGCAGCAGTGTTGTGTCACCGTGCCGCCCAATGATGGATAATCAGAGTTAGAGACAGAGCTACTGTTCTCTGTGATTGGGATTGAGAGTCCTGAATGATGTGTTGCCTACCTGGTACTTGGGTTTGGGATATATCATCTGGGCTGCAGAAGAACTTGGATTGGGCGGGGAATGATCCAGTGGACAGGGTCTGTGTAGGTACCAACGGCTGGACAAACAAATGACAGTGAAAAGAGCAACGGGTAATACAGGACTAAACTATCATATCGAAATGCATGCAGCATAAGGAATAAGGTAAACACGCTTGTGACTCATTCACAAATTGGCAGGCACGACATGGGCATTACAGTGATATCACTGCAAGAGGATCAGGATTCGGAGCGGAATATTCAAGGATATTCATCCTGTCGAAAAGATAGGCAGGTGGGCAGAGTAATAGAGTTGTTTCATTATTAAGAATGGAATTGAATCATTAATCAATCATAAGAAATGAAGTAAAGTCAGATCATGTAGAATCTATGTTGGTAGAATTGAGGAATCAAAAAGGTGAAAAAAATGCAGTTAGAGTTATGTACAGGAAGCTGAGGTGCAAGATACACCAGGAGCTAGAAATTTCTGTAGGAAAGACAAAGTTACAGTGATCCTGTGGGATTTCATTATGCAGGTGAACTGGGAATTCAGGTTGGTAGTGGTTCGCAAGGAATGGAATTTGTGGAATGTCTATGAGATGGCTTTTTGGAGCAGCTTGCAAAGGTGAAATAAATGAAGGAGCTTAAGGTGAAGGAATTCTTAGCAGGCAGTGATCATAATATGATTGAACGTATACTGCAGATTCAGATGGAGAAGGTAGAATCAGTAGTAATGGTATTACAGCTGAATAAAGGCAATTACAGGGACATGAGGGAGGAGCTGGTTAGAATTGACTGGGAGACAGGCCCAGCATTAAAGATAGTACAACAGCAATGGCAGGAGATTTTTGGAGTAATTCAGGGCACAGCAGAGATTTATCCTGAGGAAAAAAGAGGCTTATATGGGGAGGATGGGGCAACCATAGCTGACTAGGGAACTCAGGTATAGCATAAAAGCAAAAGAGAAAGGATATAATGTGGCAAAGTGCAGTGGGAAACCTGAGGATTGGGAAGCTTACAAAGACAAAACAGAGGGCAAACAAAATAAAATAAAGAGGGAGATTATTAAATAAGGGGGGTAAGCGAGCTATTAAGATAAAAGAAGACTAACAGTTTGTTTCGATATATAAAGTTCAAAAGAGCGGCAAAAGTGAACATTGGATTGCTGGAAAATGATACTGGGGAGATAGTAGTAGGGAACGAGAAATGGCCAAGGAACTGAATAATTACTTTGCGTCAGCCTTGATTGTGGAAGGCACGAGTAATACATTAAACATTCAAGAGATTGAGGGGCCAGAGCTGCGTATGATGGCCACTACCATGGAGAACATGCTAGAAAAAACTGTAATGGTCCTAAGGTGGTTAAATAACCTTGACCAGATGGACTACATCCCAATATTATAAGGGGGATAGCTGAAAAAGGAGTGGAGGTGATCGTGGTGATCTTTCAGGAATCACTAGAGTAAGGAACGATCCCGAGCACTGGGAACCCACTAGTGTGACACCCCATTTTAAAAAGAGAATAAAGAAAAAGACAACAAAAACCCACCATGAATAGTTTAACCTCGGTCGTGGGTAAGATCCCGGAATTCATTGCGAAGGATAAGATTTCTGAATACTTGAAAGTGATTGTTAAAATAGGGCAAAGTCGGCATGATTTCGTCAAGGGAAGTTCATGCCTGACAAATCTGTTGGAATGCTTTGAAGACGAATGAGCAGGCTCGACCAAGCACAGCCAATGGATGTTATCCACCTGGACTTGAAGAAGGCCTTCGACAAGGTATCACACAGGAGATTACTGGTTTTGTTAACGGTCCGTGGTGTTAGAGCAAGGGTAGTGGTATGAATAGAAGCTTGTCTGTCTGGCAGAAAGCAGAGAGTGGGGATAAAAGAGTACTTCTCAGGATGGCAGCTGGTGACAAGTGGTAATTCACAATTCTCAGTGTTGGAATCATATCATTTACTTGTTACATTAACAATCTAGATGAGGGAATTGAGTGCACTCTGGCTAGGTTTGCAGATGATACAAAGATAGGCAAATGGCCAGGTCTTATTGAGTAGGCAGAGAGGCTGAACAAGGATTTGGACAGGTAAAGAGATCGGCAGATGCATTCCAACGTTAGAAAGTGTGAGGTCATGCACTTTGCAACGAAGAATAGAGGCATGGTCTATTTTTTTAAATGGCGAGGAAATTCAGAAATCTGAAGTGCAAAGTGACTGGGGAGTTCTAGTGCAGTGTTCTTTCAAGGTAAGCTTGCAGGTTGAGGCAGTAGTTAGGAGGGCAATCGTAATTAGGATTGGGAGCATTTACTACGAGAAGAATTGAATATAAGAACAGCATATATATGGCTCTTATCAGACCACATTTGGAGTATTGTACTCACTTTTGAGCTCCATATGTCAGGAAAGATGTACTGGTCCTGGCGCATATTCAGAAGACTTTCACAAGAATGGTCATCGGAATGAAAAGCTTATTGTATTGAGAAATGTTTGAGGACTCTGTGTCTATAGTCGATAAAGTTTAAAAGGATGAGAGGGAATAAAATTGAAATATACAGAATACTGAATGACCTGGAGCGAGTGGATGTTGATAAGATGTTTCCATTGGACTAGGATCCAAAGGCACAAAGGAACACGTTTTAGAACTGTGATATGGAGAAAGTTATTTAACCATAAAATGGTGTATGTTTGACATTTATTGCCACAGAAGGCCGTGGGGTCAGGTCATTGAGTATATTTGAGACGGAGGTAGATAGATTTTGATTATCCAGGGGATCGAGGGTTACGGGGAGAAGGTCGGAGAATGGGTTTGAGAAACCTATCAGCAATGATTGAATGACGAAGCAGACTCGATGGGCTAACTGCCCTAATGCATGCTCAAATGTCTTATCGTCTTCTGGTCTAAAACTTAAGGAAGTACCTTGCAACTCTGAGAAGATAGATTCATGTTCTTCATGAATGTCAGAAGCTGTTGGGAATAATTAACTGTTTAAGAATGAAGGTATTGTGGCTGCTGTCGGGGTGGTGGATAATATGACATTCAGTGCAGGATCACACACCAACCGCACTGTATTAATGTGCTGAGAGTGTGTTCAAATCCTGGACCTCTCTGTCTCTCACAATGGGGAGTAGGGGTTGGGGTGGGTGGGTGCAACATCCTCCCAGGCATTTCAACTATCCTGAATCATGCATCCTGAGTGGAACAGCAGTCATGAATTTATCACCTTCTCTTTGTCTGTTTCGAATATAAGGAGTGATTGTTCATCTCTCTCAGGGTTCAATGCAATCACCTCTTATTCCCTCACAGCGCTACAGATCAACCTTCACTCACTCCTCATGGTGCAATCATCCCAGGGATTAATCTGGTGGAACTCCTCTTCATTCTCTCTGTGGTGTGGAGTTCACTTTATTTCAAGGAAAGAAAATCTGTCCACAATGCCCCAAATACTGCCTCAAAAATACTCTCAGGTTTGATCACAATAATTCCTTTCCCTCACTTTGCTGGCTCCATTTCATTCATGTGACAAAGGAAACCATTCATTTACGATGCACTGCCACTGATGGGGAATTTAAAACATCCTTACATCTGTAGGTCAGTATCAATAAAGCCAGCATTAGAGGTGCCCATGGGGATTGACATCACTCTTTGGAGAGGCTGAATTACAAAGAATCCATCTAAAACAGTGAATGGCTACCTACCTGAATGGAAACGAGCCGGTGGAATATGGGATGCAGGCAGAGGAAGGGAGCTACCTTTCCTTTTGTTCTGCCCTCACGGGATGTGTGCAGCTCTGGTCAGGCCAGCGTGTTATACCAGTCTTGAACTGAGTGGCTGTTTCAGCTGTTCCACAGGACAATCAAGAGTAAAACAAATTGCCGTAGGTTTGCAGTTAAACAGAGACTTGACCAGAGAAGGATGACCCACTGCATTCTCTAATGGGCATAAGGCAAAACGGTATCAACAGATTATTATTCTCTGGCTCTAGAATACGAGCCTATGACGTGACCCACCATAAACTGTCTGCCCATCTTTCAGATTTTGTGGAGAGACAAGTTAAACATCTCAAGTGCAATTATTTTGCAATGGGCACGTGGTAAGAAGGGAGTCGAAACAGATGCATCTGGAATTAGCAAAGGCACAAACGATGGTTTATTTAGGAATTGAACGGAGGTTGAGGAGGAGACTGGATCGCCTTAATGGTGGTACTGGACAGGATTGGTATGTTGGGAGGATATGGAGATGTACACTTTTCAGGAGAAAATGAATCAAAGAAGTTGAGAACAGTGCGTTTTATCCTTGCATATTGGTGAGTAATTTGTAAATAATAATTTGCGAGTTATAATTTCTAAGGAATGGTATATTTGATTCGAACTGAAAACATTGGTTTACACCTTTCCAAAATCTACATATCATGACCATCGATTCAGTTCAGACCATTTCACTAGAAGACAGAGTGAGTTACCAGGAACACCAAATATAGCAAGGATAGGATAGTAACTAGCGTGGATAACCATCAGTACATCTTCAATCCGCGACACTAATGATATCCAAGGCTGGGAAAGCCAGTAAAGACCATAGGATAAACCCCTGTCCATTGTTGGAACATTCCAGTCTAATGTTCTCAGATTCTGATCCATTGTTGGAACATTCCAGTCTAGTGTTCCCAGATTCCCAACTCTCCTGCCCTTCTCTCTGATGCTGCAAATCCATGTTACTGCTGTTGGACATGCTCCCGCTTATACTATGGGATACAACACTGAAAGCATTCCCTTATTAGTAGAAGAGAGAACCTCTCTAGGGGCGTACAGGATCCATGGAGACTGACATATTTACATTCGCTGAACAAATAGCTCCAGTTATCCCCTTTGAATTAAATGCTAATTTATTAAAATTCAAAATACCTTCAAACATTTGTGCGTTCTGTGTGTGATATGTGAGTGTGACTGAAGGAAGGAATGTTGAAGATGGCAGATTGATTGTGTGTATTCATTAGTCTGCCTTGGATATGGAAGTAATTCCAGAGGCTTAACAGGACATAAACATGCTTCTCTGTTCTTGTATACAGAAATAAATCCAGTAAATACTGATCAGTCATTGCAAAATCAGTAAAATATTGAGAGAACAACTATCATCCATGATCTGATAGCAAAATGTGCCAAAGAAAACGAAGGTTACAACAAACAAATGGCGTCGATATGTCAACGGAGAATTGCACATAACAAACACAGTGCAGATTGCTATTCCAGGATCAGAGACGGCAGCTGTGGGTCATGCTGTTGATGTTATCGATGTTAAGGAACTGTCATGAAGTGTAATTTAATGGACTTCGAGTACATTGTGATTATGATATTGGGGAAAAGGCAGAAGACGGAGAGGTCTGGAGGACATGGCGGAGGGTGGAGAGACAGTGATGTTCCCCAGTTACCAGAATTGGAACATTACTCTTTATAACTCATATGAAGAACAGATTCAAGAATACATCTACAATGAGGAATTAACAGAGACAATATTAATGAAATTTTTTTCTACAATATAAAATACAGGAACAAAATGATTTTCTGCAAACAACAATATATGCAAAGTACAAAGAGATAAGGTTGTTAAAATACACTCCTGATATTGAGCTATATAAATTGAAATGTGATTTACATAACTAGAGAAGTGGTGTGCAAACTTTATCAATCATTATTTGACTCACAGCTGAGATCGTGATTTCCTCTCTGTCAGTGAGTCCCCTCACTAAGATTCTCTGGACTAGTCTCTCATACAGTATCGGGGAAGGGGGGGGGGGGTCGTGTTGGTTATCATTTCCTGCTGCTCTTGGCACAGTCTACTTCCAAACTCTGCTTTCTCCATGGAACCAATCTATTGGCCTAGTGGGTTTTGTTTAGCTGTCAGAAACCAAGCTCTGTGATATTATTGGAAATAAATAATCTGGGATGACAGCCAGTATCAGCACAGTGCTCACAGTGTATGGCGCACAGACAAAGGGTTTGCCGTCCAGAGAAATTTCTAAATAAAGCTTCTAACTTCTGTCTGCGGTCTTCTGATCTATCTAACTTCACCCTCATCTAACACCTTTTCCTCTTGCACTCAGTCTGTCGCTCCCCTTTCTAGCCTCTCTCAGTTTATCTCACTTCACTTGCTTTCTCTCAGTTTATTTAATTGTCACATAATATATCTTCAAACACTCTCTCGATCTCCAATTGTGCAATTGGAGAGCTTGCGACTCCACGATGGGCTGAATGGCCTCCATCCATTCCAAAATAATTCTGAGGTACTCTGACCCACAATAAATACCTCGTGGGCAGACCTGTTGGTCCGGTGGCATGTACAGTGCACAATCACCCGTTATCTTTTCCTGCTCTTCTCTGATGTACAGCTGCCTTGAAATGTCTGTTCAAAATAAGTGGACTGAATGAAGTTCGAGCAATCGAGAAGGCTGTATATTTCAATCAGGATTTAATGAAGGATGAGATTCCAGAATAACATAAGCAATGATTGAAAAACAGGCAACATAAGAAATGGCAGCTGAGTCGAATCCCGCCACTGCAGATGGTGGAAATTCAGTTCAATATTGTAAGAATATCCCTGGAATTAAGAATCGACTGATGAGAATGAAATCATTGCCGATTGTCAGAAAAATCCACCTGGTTCACTAATATCCTGCAATGAAGGAATCTTCCAACCGCACCTGGTCTGGCTGACGTGTAATTTCAGACCCAAAGCGATATGATTGACTCCTAATCGCCCTATGAAATGGTCTAGTGAGTTATTCAGTTGTACCAATCGCTACAAAGTTTCAAACAAATGAAACCGGATGGACCACTTGGCATCGAAATGAGCATCAGAAAAGTCAACATTAGAAACATCACTGTCGAACCTGCAAAGTCTTCCTTACTAACATCTGAGGTCTGGTGCCAACATTGGAACAATTGCCTTACAGACTAGTTAAGCAACAGCCTGTCATCGTCATACTCACGGAATCATACCTTACAGAAATAACAGAAATTAAACATGGACAAATGGACAAAGGTGTCTCTTACTGATTACCACGTAACGTCGTTCCTCAGCTGAATCATTCCTCCTCCATGTTAAACAACACTTGGAGAAAGCATTGACTGTGGCAAGGGCACAAAGTGTATTCTGGCTGGGGGATTTCAAAGTCGACTGCCAAGAGTGGTTTTGGCAGCAGTACTACTGATCATGCTGGTCGGCTCCTAAGGACATAGCTACATGATTGGGTCTGCAGAAGGTGGTGACGGAATGAGCGAGAGGGTAAAAAACATACCTGACCTCATCCTTACCATTCTACCAACTGCAGATGTATCTGTCCATGACAGTATTGGTAAAAGTGACCACCACACTGTCCTTGTGGAGACAAAGTCTATTGTCTCCATAAACTCTATTGTGTTGTGTGGCAATATCACCATGGTAAATGGCACAGACGTTTATCAGATCTACCAACTCAAGACTGAGCGTCCATAAGACACTGCAGACCATCAATATCAGCATAACTTTCTCCAGTACAATCTGTAACGTCATGGCCCAGCATGCCCCCCCCCCACCTCCCCCATTCAAACATTAGCATCAAACCAGAGAATTAACCGTGTTTCAATAGAGAGTGCAGGATGGCACGCCAGGAGCAGAACCAGGAATATATAATGATAAAATGTTAATCTGCTGAAGCTTCCAAACTGAAATACTTGCGTGCCAGATAGCATAAACAGCAAAGGACAGACAGAGCTTAGCGATCCCAGCACCAATGCATCAGATTTAAGCTCTGCAGTCCTGTTAATCCAATCATGAATGGTGGTGGACCATTAAGCAACTCACTAGAGTAGGAGTCTCTACAAATATCCCCATCCTCAATGATCGAAGAGCCCAGAACATCAATGCAAAAGATAGAAGATTTGAGTGAATGATCCATTTCGGACACCTCCCGTGGTCCCCATCATTATAGGTAGCAGTCTTCAACAAATGAGATGAACTGATATCCAGAAATGGTTGAAGGTACTGGATATTTTAAAGGCTATGGGCCCTGATAACATGCCGGCAATAGTCCAGAAGGCTTGTGCTCCAGAATTTCCCTCTCCCCTAGCCAAGCTGTTCCAGTATGCTTACAAACTGACAATGGGAAAAAAACTGCTCAGATATGTTCTGTACACAAAACGCAGGACAGATTTAACCCGTCCAAATACTGCCTTATCAGTCTACTCTGCATCATCAGTAAAATGATGGAAGGTGTCATCAACAGTGTTATCAAACCGCACTTGCTCAAAACTAACCTGCTCAGTGAGGCCCAGTTTGGGTTTTGCCAGGGTCACTCAGCTCCTGAGCTCGTCACAGTCTTGGTTCAAACATAGAAAAGGGAACTGAATTCCAGCCCTTGACAGCAAGGCTGAATTCTGCCAAATGTGACATCAGGGAGCCCTAGCAAAGATGGTATCCCGGGCCAATACTGCATTATTGGAGTCATACCTGACAGATAGGAAGATGGTCATTGTTGTTGGAGGTCAGTCATCTCAGCTCCAGAACATCTCTGCAGTAGTCCCTTAGGATAATGTCCTAGGTCCAAACATCTTCAGCTGCTTCAACAATAACCTTCCTTCCATCATAAGGTCGGGAGTGGGGATATTCGATGATGACTCCACAATGTTCAGCATCATTCGCAAATGGTCAGATGCGGTGCAGTCCATGCCCAAAGCAACATGATTTGGACAATATCCAGGCTTGGGCTGGCAAGTGGCAAGTAACATATGCGCCATAAAAATTCAGACAATGAGTATCACCAATAAGAAACAATATAATCACTTCGTATTCAGCAGCATTTTCATCACTAACCCATTATCAATATCCTGGGGGTGGGGGGGGGGGGGTATCATTGACCAGAAACTCAACTGGACTCGCCACATGAATATAAGTGCAGATCAGATGCTGGGAATAATGTACGAGTAACTCACCTCCTGACTACGCAAAGCCTGTTCATCATCTACAAGGCACAATTCAGGAATGAGATGGAATATTCTCACTTCCCTGAATGAGTGCAGCCCCAACAACACTAAAGAAGCTTGACATAATCCAGGACAAAACAGCCCATTTGATTTGCACAACATCCGCAAGCATTCACTCCCTTCAACAATGTCACTCAGAAGCAGCAGTTTGTACTATCTATAAGACACAATGGTGGAGAAATTCCTCAAAGATTCTCAGACAGCTCCTTCCAATCTCACGAACACTTCCATCTGGAATGACAAGGGCAGTAGACTTTTGGGAACACCACCACCTTCAAATTCCCCTCCAAACCAGTTAACATCCTGATTTGGAAATAGATCGCCGTTCCTTCACTGTTGCTGGGTCAAAACCCTGGTATTCCCTCCTTAATCACGAGTGGGTCAACACACAGCAGGTGGATTGCAGCAGTTCGACAAGGCAGTTCGGCACCACCTTCACAAGGGGGCAACTAGGGGCGGGCAAGAAATGCTGCGCCCATCCAGCGATGCCCACATCCAAAAATGATTTTCCAAATCGTTCCAAGTTGATCATCTCGATGGGACAGGTTATCTAGTTTGAACACGAACAGGAAACCTATGTTTCTAATATTGAACATTTTAGACCTTTCTGTTATTCGAAGGGTGTTCAGTATTCGATGACACATTGTTGCTGAGTTTTGTGATAAATTGCACCGTTTTGTTAAATTTAACAATACTGGCGTTGCAGGATCGATTCTTCAAAAAATACCAGACGGAAAATGACAATCATCATGGAGACAATGTGCTCCCGCCACATGAGACTCACAGATAGGAGCTCATATTCAAAATACTAATGGACTACTGGCCAACATTGAATCCTCCCACCGTCCGTATCACAGTTGTTAACATTGACCAGAATGTGAAGGCAAAACAACATACAAATACCATGATTACAAAAGCATGTCAGAGACTTACAATTCTGCACTGAATAGTAGACCATATGATCATAAGGGCATGAGATAGAGCAATAGATTTAGGTCATTCAGCCGATTCCTTCACTCTGAAACTGTGCTATTTTGTGATAGTCTCTATGACTAGTGGCAATGTCTTCTAAATGTTGACTGTATCAATCTTTGCAGTAATCGATCAGCTTCTATCAGATGCCTCGCCTCCCATTCTTCTAAATTCCATCGAGTATGGATAAAAGAGCCCTCAAATGCTGCTCATATGGCAAGCTGTCATCCCCAAGATGGATCACCTCCAACATAGTCCATTACATTCTCAGCAGTATGACTTTTCAAAGACTCTTGAAATGAATGCTAACATTGCATTTGCTTTCCAAACTGCCAACTGAACCTGCGGATTAACAATAAGAAAGGACGAATGCTTCAAAATCGTTTTCTGCTTCAGATTTAGTGGATCCTATTAGAACATAGTGTCTGCCTCTAATCAGCCTACTTAACGGCATAATTTCACACGTTCCCATATTACGTTCCATCAGCCACGTGTTTTCTCATAGTCCTAAACTGTCCAAGTCTTCCTGCAGCCTCCCCACTTCCTCTATATCACTTGCCCGTCCAACCATTATTGTATCATCTGCAAACTTAGCGAAACTTCCCTCAATCCTTGGTCCAGGTGGTTCTTGTATAAGATGTTTCCTGAATTCCCAAAGGACTGTCCACTGATCTACAAAGGCCAACACTCTAGATATTGACTCCATTGAGGTTAACATAGTGGATTGATTGGAATTATACCTGTAAACTCTTCACTCTCTGCGCCACTGACACTCAGTAGGAGCACATGCTTCGACCCTTTTGTTGTGAATTTACCCCATTTTGGTGACACAGGACTTGATGGTGCACAATCCCAGTGTATTGATGTCACTCTATCTCGACACTACTTGTGTGGCGCTTACACCGACCAATGTCACTGTGTCTTCATGACGACGGAGGGAGGTCGGGGAGGGGTTGGCTATGATGAATAACTGTGTGACTGTTAGGTTATAATCTGCCCCGACAGCCTCGGATGTACCTGTGCCCTTTGTCACCGCTGCAGGCATGATAAGTCTTCCTGTGAGTCAAATCAAGGAAAGTGATAGGCTTGGTTGATGTTCCAGGCTGAGCACTCAGGTCCTGTCTGGACCAACTGGCAGAGGTAATTACATACATCTTCAGCTTCTCCCCCTGACGCCCACATTCCAACCTGCTTCAAGAAGGTGAAGAAAGTAAGTGAGAAAGCTCATGCAACTTACTTTAATGATTACCGCCTAGTGGCTCCGAACTCAATAAATATGAAGTGATTCAAGAGACTGGTTATGATCCACACACCTCCAGTCTTCCAGCCTGCCCAAATCACGAATAATTTGCTGACTGATGTAATGGGTCCACAATGGATATCATATCCCGAACACTGCACTCCTCCCTGGGACATCTGGACAACAAAGGCACCTACATCATACATCAATATCCCCTCCAGACTGATCACAAAACCCCATGACTATAGTCTCATCTCCTCCCTCTGCCACTGGATCCTCAGCTTTCTGACACACACATCACGATGAATGAAGACAGGTAACTGCACCTCCTCCACAATAACACTCAACACAGGAGTTCCAGAAGGATAAGCCCTCATCCCCCTACTGTCCACACTTTACACGCATGGCTGTGCCCTCAGCCCCCTACTGTACTCCCTGTACAACCATAGCGGTGTCCTCAACCCTTTGCCATCCACCTGCATATCCACAGCTGTGTCCTTGGACCCCTACTGAACTCACTGTACATCCACGTTTGTATCCTCAGCCCCCAACTGTACTTCCTGTCCACCCACAGCTGTGTCCTCAGCCCCTAATGTGCTCACTGAACACCCATGGGTGTGCCCTCAGCCCCCAGCTGTACTCACTGTACACCCACGGCTGTGCCCTCAGCCCTTTTCCATCCTCCCTGTATACCCACAGCTGTGTCCTCGGACCCCTACTGGACTCACTGTACATCCACGTTTGTGTCCTCAGTCCCCAACTGTACTTCCTGTACACCCATGGCAGGTCAGTGGAATGGTCAAGAAGGTATATGGTATGCTTTCCTTCATTGGACGGGGTATTAAGAACAAGAGTTAGCAAAACATGTCACAGTTGTATAAGACTTTATTTCAGCCACAATTGGAATATTGCGTCGAGTTCTGGTCGTCACATAACCAAAAGGATGTGGATGCTTTGGAAAAGGGTGCACAGGACATTCACCAGGAGATTGTCTGGGATGAAGGACGCTAGCTGTGAAAATATCGTGAGTAGACTATGATTATTTTCATTAGAAAGACGACATTGACAGAGGGCCTGATTGATGTCTACAAAATTATGAGAGGTGTAGACAGGGTGGATATTAAGAAGCTTTTCCCCAGAGAACGGGATTCAATTACCAGGGCTCACGAGTTCAAATTGAGAGGGGAAAAGTTTATTGGTGACTTGCATGGCAAGTTCTTTACACAGAGGGTGGTGGGTGCCTGAAATGCGTTGCCAGCGGAGCTGGTAGAAGTGGATACGATAGGGCCATTTAAGATATTTTTCTGGACAGGGAGCAAAGGGGTACAGACCCACAGAAAGTAGGCGACAGGTTTAGACAGAGGATCTGAATCAGCTCAAGATTGGAGGGCCAAAGGGCCTGTTCCTGTTCTGTAATTTTCTTTGTTCTTTGTTCTAATATTATCAAAGGCTCATCACACCCCAGTAATGATCTCCTACAACCACTTTCATCAGGCTCGACGATACAGAAGCTTGAACACACGCAGCAGCAGGTTCAGGAACAGCTTCTTCCCAGCCGTTGTCAAACTGAATGGACTCTCTAATCTTAGATAATGCTGATCTTGTTCATGTTGATCTCACCTCGCGCACGCTCTGTGCAACGTAACCTAATGCCTCTCAGACATGTTTTACAGCCATTGTTCTGTACATCCTTGCTCATTATCATCTGCCTGGACATCTTGATACAGGTGACAATAAATCCTCACCTCCCACTCTCCAGCTCCCTCTGATCCTCACTCTGAGCTCCCTCCAGTCCTCACCTCCAGCTTCTCATGATCCGTACCCCCAGCTCTGTGCGACCCACCCAACCCAGCTCCCCATATCCTTTGTCCCTCACTGTTTCTCTCACTCCGTTTCCCTGTGTTTTCCTTTTCTCTGTTTTCTGTTTGTCCCCCTGGGTTTACTCTCTCCCCTTCACCCTGTCCATGTGACTGTTTGTTTCCTTGTTTTGTTTCCTTTCTCTCTTTGACTGACTGTCCTCCTGTTTCTGTTGCGAACTATTTTGGAACTGCCTGTCTCCCAGTTTTCTATATACTGGCAACTGAAAACATTCTATTCGAGTGCATAATCGTCTGACATGGTAACTGTCCTGCCCAGGACCATGAGAACGTACAGAAAGTTGTGTGCACAGCCCACACCATCACAGAAGCCAACATCTCATCCACAGACACCATTTATACTTCTCATTGTCGCAGAAAGTCTCGCAACATCAAAGATCTCTCCCACCCAGATAATTATCTCCTGCAAACACCTGCATTATACTGATGAATTGCCCTCTCTAACTTCAAATAATATCAAATGTGCTAACGTCGATCTTGCTCTGCACGCCGCCTGTGTGATGCCTCACTCTTTTTAAGTACCCTGTGATCTCTGTTTTCTTGGAGAAAGTGAGGACTGCTGATGCTGGAGATTACAGCTTAAAAATGTGTTGCTGGAAAAGTGCAGCAGGTCAGGCAGCATCCAAGGAGCAGGGGAATCGACGTTTCGGGCATAAGCCCTTCTTCAGGAATGAGGGGCGTATGCCAAGCATGCTAAGATAAAAGGTAGGTAGGAAGGACTTGGGGAGGGGCGTTGTGAATGCGATAGGTGGAAGGAGGTTAAGGTGAGGGTGATAGGCCGGTGAGGGGGTGGGGGTGGAGAGGTCGAGAAGAAGATTGCAGGTTAAGAAGGCAGAGCTGAATCCGAGGGTTGGGACTGAGAAAAGGTGGGAGGAGGGGAAATGAGAAAGCTAGAGAAATCTGCATTCATCCCTTGTGGTTGGAAGGTTCCTAAGCGGAAGATGAGGCGCTCGTCCTCCAGGCGTCGTGTTGCCATGGTCTGGCGATGGAGGAGGCCAAGGACCTGCATGTTCTTGGCGGAGTGGTAGGGAGAGTTAAAGTATTAAGCCACGCAGCGGTTGGGTTGGTTTTGCGGGTGTCCCAGAGATGTTTAACCCTCATACTCTGCACCGCCTTCTTGACCTGCAAACTTCTTCCCGACCTCTCCGCCCCCACCCCCTCTCCATCCTATCGCCCTCACCTTAACCTCCTTCCACCTATTGCATTCCCAACGCCCCTCCCCCAAGTCCCTCCTCCCTATCTTTTATCTTAGCCTGCCTGGCACACCCTCCTCATTCCTGAAGAAGGGCTTATGCCCGAAACGTCGATTCTCCTGTTCCTTGAATGTTGCCTGACTTGCTGCGCTTTTCGAGCAACACAGTTTTTTAAATCTCTGTTTTCTTGTTTATTACCACGTGCCTCCACTTCTCACAAAACAAAACCTACTACTGTATATGGGATTAGGAAGTGTGGACTTTTCTGAATGTTCCTCTCGCTGCTCTAATAAGGCAACTTTGGAACTTCCATTCTGAATTTGCTTCAGTAATTTATTTATATAAATTGACAAACATTTTAATGCAGTTTTATTTGCTGTGAAGAAGTAATTTTTACGCTTTTCGGCCTCAGTCCAAAACCAAAAGTGATAAGAACAATGAACTTACTCATTAAGACCTATGAATTAATGAGTCAGGTTGAAATGAATATGACATTGGCTGGAAGATGGCATGAAATGGGTGCAGTGGCTTTCCTTTCTCTCTATTTGACTGACTGGCCTCCTGTTTCTCTCGCGAAATATTTTGGAACTGCCTGTCTCCCAGTGCTCTGTATACTGGCAACTGAAAGCCATGGGGAGACTGCATGGACAGTTCAATGATATTCCCCAATCATGATCACTCTTTCTGACAGATAGAATTAACCATAAAACACAAGGAAACAGCATATATATATGGTGATATATATATTGAAAGACTTTGGAGAGTAGGGAAATAAGCTTGTTCAATGAAGGACACAGAGTGTTCAATCGCCAATAATCTATTCCTATTAGTTCATGAAGTTCAGCTGCCTCTAAAATGTCTTTTCAAACAAAGTGGATTTCCTGAGATTTGCTGGATATTCTTAAAAAGATTTTTTTCATTTGAGACTTCAAAAAGAAACAGACTTCAGCTGTAATACAAGTGCCACAGACGCACCAACTATAATAGGAATTGGAAAGGATCAAATTGTCCAAATATAACCAAGTTCAACATATAGACCTGACACGAATCATGAAATATAATGATATGGAAATATGAAATACAAACTGAAAATGGTGGAAAAATGCAACAGATAAGGAAGTATCTGTAGACAGAAACAGAGTTAACATATCGAATATGATGAGACACTGTTCTGAAAAGTCATATTGGAATCAAAGGTTAAGTCTGTGCATCTCTTCTCAGATGTTATCTGACCTGCAAAGTTTTGCTTCAGTTCTTTCGATTTCTTTTTCTTTCGGAACTGTGACAAATTGTCTGATCAGAATGATATCAGCAAAACCGTTATCTCAGTTGAATCTCGAGTAATTTGTTGTGGACATTAAATGAGAAATTACAAAGTTCCTACGTTTGACAGGGCTCTAAATATCGTTGATGTATTGCATTGTGAGAACTTGCCATGAAAATGTTGAAACAAAAGTAGAATTTGCTGGAAAAGCCCAGCAGGTCTGGCAGCTTCGGTACAGAGCAATCAGAGTTAACGTTTCGCGTCCAGTAACACTTCCTCAGAACTGATGTCAGCTAGGAAAATGTGGTTGATATGCAGAAGAGGCTGGATAGGTGTTAATGGAAACGATTAGTAGCTAACAATAGAGGGTGAGTAATGGAAGGTTATGTGAGGACTAGGCCTGTTGTATGGGAAGGGGGCAAGGATATTGAGGAGTTCAGGCCCTAAAATTATTGAACTTGATTTTCAGTCTGAAGGGCTGCAGGGACCATACGAGGAAAATGATGTGTTGTTCTTCCAGCTTGAGCGGAGCTTTCCTGGGACATTGCAGCAAGCCTGACACAGAGATAATGGCCAGTAAACAGGATAGGATATTAACGGGCAGGCAACTGGAAGCTCAGGGTCTTTTGCAGACGTTCAACATAGATGTTCTGCGAAGTAGCCAAGTAGCCTACTCTTCACTTCTCCAATGTAGAAGGCGACCACATTATGAGCAGCGAATGCAGTGGGCTAGATTGTGGAATATGTTGATAAGATGCTGTTTCTCCTGGGAGTTAAGGTTGGGTCCTTGGATAATGAGGATGGGCAGTAAGTGGTGAAGTGTTGCACCTTCGGCAGGGGAAAGTGAAGTGGACATGCGGTGGGGGGTGCGGGGAGGTGTTGAGAGTGAATAAAGAGCGGACAGATGTATCCTGGAGGGATTGGTCCCTGTCGAAGGCGGACAAGGGAGGGGCGGCGAATATGTGTCTGATGGTGGCATCTCTCTTGAGTGGTGGGGGGGGGAGGTGGGTATGTGGCTGATGGTCCTCTGCATGTGAATGCTGGTGGGATGGTAGGTAAGGACAAGGGGAAGTCTGCAGCAGTAGGGAAGTGGAGGGGGAGGCTGGACGTGCAGGAAATGAGTCAGACCCGGTTGAGGACCCTCTTGACAACAGCGCGTGGAATCTTTGTTTGAGGAACATTGTGGGCATGTAAAAGGCGTCCATGTTGAATTTGGCATCACCAGAAGAAATGCGGTGGAGATGGATGAACTGAGAGAATGAATTGGAGTCTTTTCAGGAAACAGGGTGTGAGGATGTCTGCTCCAGACAGCTTTAGGAGTTGGTGGGTTAATACTAAATATCAAGGGTTGGTCTATCCTCAGAATTGGAAGCAGAGACGTCGAGGAAAGGAAGGGAGGAGTCACCCGTGGATCAGGTGAAAGGGAGGGGTGAAAACCCAAAGTGAAATGAATGAACGTTTCTAATTCTGGGCAAGAGAGAGAAGCAGCAGCGATGATAACATCTTTGTATCGGAGAAAGAGGAAGGGGTCTGGAATAGAACTGGAACACGGAATGGACTATGTACGCCATGAAGAAACAGGTAGAACACCGTCACGTGTGTATCCATGCACCCCCTCTGTGTGGCAGGAGCAGGGTGAAGCAATGGGTCTGCTCAGGCAGTTCTGTTTCTGGATTTTCAGGAAGAGATGGAATCGAGCTCTGCTATCAGACAGCCATCAGCATGAGGCAATTAAGGAAGGAGGCGTCAAGTGGGGCGGTAATCTCCAGATTGAATGCGGTCAATTTTCGTAGTTGAGACAATGGCCTGATGTGCCATGATGGGGTCATGGTCCAGGGGAAGATAAGAGGAGATATCTGAGAGCGGGTGCTCAGTCTCTGCAATGTAGCTGTTAGTCCAATAGACTACAGCAGCACCACCCTTATCAGCACAGGCTGAATAACACAGTCAGGGTTGAATATAAGCACATGGTGTGCAGTTATTTCAGAGGGTGATATGTTGGTTTGGAAGAGGGGGGAGAAAAGAAATGAAGACAACCAATGTCACGTCGAGAGTTCTTAATGAACAGATTGAGTTCAGATAAAAGGGGAGAGGGTGGGGTCCAGGTGTAGAGAGAGTGTTGGAGCTGGGTGACGGGGTCTATTGGATAGGGAGAAGAATCTTGTCCAAAACAATGGGCACTGACACGAAGACAGCAGAAGAACAGTTCAACATCATGTCGAGACCAAAATTCATTAAGGTGGTGGCACGGAGAGGCAAAGGTCAGATATTTGCTGAGTTCAGATCATTCAGTATCAGAGAGTGGAAGTTCAGGAGGGATGGTGAATATACGACAGGAGGTCGAGTTGAGGGAGGGCATGGAGTCAGAGGGTAGGGTATGGGAAGTCAGGAGGCTTCCAGAGTATCATGGGTATCTCTATATTGTTGCACATTCGGGAGCCTACTACATCTGGTGAGCATGGCGAATGAGCTGGGGAATAAATTAGAATGTGGAGTTCTGCAGCCTTGACCCAATGTGATACGATGTTGTTGGACAGAGAAAATGTGGCTCTCAGTGGCACTGACATTGCACGATGAGTCCTCAGAAAGTAACTAATTGAAAATAATCAGGATCATAATCTTCGTGAAACGTACTGATTTCTTTGGGGTGGCACACAACCTGCAAGCTAAAGTCTTTCTGAGAGTTTGACCAAACTGGAAAAACATAATATGTCTTGATGTTATTAACTGGACAGATTTATCCATGGTTTTGGAAGGCACTAGCAAGGGCAGAGTTTATTTGTTATTCCCAATAGCTCTGGGGAAGGTGTCATTGCACAGTGAGAAAATTACCAGCACAGAATTTCCTTCGATTCACATTGACCACAGTTTACTCAGGGTTCCTGGTGTCACATGAGGAGACGAGACTGTTACACGCCTCCTTCTGGAATGTGCCTATGAAAAGGAACTCTGGAGAAGAATGCAGCGGCGTTCGTTGAGCTTCGTTCCAAACAGATCCGTGATACAGGACTCCATGGTCTATTGTCTGTTCCCTAGGACACACACCGAGACGAACATCAACTGTGCCTGGAGGATCATCAACTCGGTCAAAGACGCTCTTTGGTCTGTCTGAAACCTGTTGATCTTCCAGCTGAAGGGGTTGACCCCGACTGAGTGTTGCAGACTGGCACATTCCAATGTCCAGGACTACGTGTTGAGGGAGGCGCTGAATCTTGGGGCAGCTGCCACTAAGGCGCAGTAATGTCTGTCCACCAACAGTGGGCCCACTCAGAAAGTGGGCTCCGCTGACAACTCAGCTAAATACATGGATGGTAAACGTACAGACTTGTATATACGAAGGATTAATTCTAATCTCTTTATCAAAAGAAATGCAATGTGCACATAGGAATCGCATCATCAATTGTATATCATCAAAATATTTTATGAGCAAAGTATATTTTTGAAATTAAAAAAGTGTTTCCCTCCTTCTCTAACCAAAACTATGTGTGGAGTGGTCGATTGACATGCTGTAATTGGCAGAGTAGGTAGTAATGCTTTGGTTCGAGAAGCTTCAGTAAGCAGCAGTTCAGCAAAATGTGCAGGTAAGCTCAGATAAAGTCCCTTTAATGCTAGTCTGACAGCAGTCAAGATGGCAGTTAGGGCAGTCACACGTTCTTGCTGCGGGATGTGGGACCTCAGGAAGACTTCCACTGTCCCTGATGACTACACTTGTATGGGAAGTGTTCGGGAGCTGTAGCTGGCTGCTCTCAGGGTCATCCGAGATACTGAGAACTTCATAGATAAGAGCTTTAGTGAGGTGGTCACAGCCAGGTCCCTCCCTTAGCCTGTTTCTGCAATGACTGTCACATCCCAGTCCCATGTAAAGAGTTCATCTGCCTTACTTGTCAGCCCTGTTGTCTTTTCATAAACGCTATTTAATCCAACAGGCGTTCCTTGCTTCCTGTCGTGTTCTAGGCAGAGAGTAGCTGGGCGACCACTAGGAATGGCAAAGGGAGTAGGCAGAGAGTGTAGGAATCCTCTGTGGCTATTCCCCTTGAAAACAAATATACCATTCTGGATACTGATTTGGGGGGTGGGGGAATATGTGGGTGTCGGGAAATGACCGTGCAAGGGAAAGCAACAGTAGCCAGGTTGGTTGCAGTACAACTGGCTCTGGGGCACAGCGGGAATGGGAAAAGATAAATTGGGTCTTAGAGGTAGGAGAGTCGATTGTTGGGGGAGAGATCGAAAATTCTGTGGCCTCAAACCGGAATCCAGGATGGTGTGTTGCCTCCCAGGTGTCAGAGGCCAGGATGTCTCAGAGCAGCTGCAGAACCTTCTCAAGGGGAAGGCAGAGCAGCCAGAAGTCATTGTGCACTTTGGCACAAATGACAGAGGTAGATATAGGAATGAGGTCCTACAGAGTGATTACAGAGAGCGAGGAGGAAAATTAAAAACCAAGACCATGACCGTGGTAATCTCTTGATTACTTCCAGTGTCATGAGCAGGTGAAGTTAAAAATAGGAGAACATGGCAAATAAATACGCGACTAAATAATTGGTGCGGGGACAGGGATTCGGATTTTTAGATCATTGGGATCTTTTCTGTGACAAAGGTGACCCGTTCAAGAGGGACAGGTTGCACATGCACTGGAGAGGGCACCAATATCTTTGCAGCCAGTTTTGCTAGTGCTGCAAGAGAGAGTTGAAAGGAGATTGGCAGGGGGGTGTTAACCGCAAGAGCAGCGATGCAAGTACGAGGCTGGAAAGAGATAGAGTAATCAGGATTTGTAATGTGAAAAGACAGGTCAGGCTGGAACAAAACGGGGAACAAGGAATGCCTGTTGGATTAATTTACACTTATTTCAATGCAAAAGGGGTGATAGTTAAGATCGATGAACTCCGGGTGTGGATAGGTACATGGGACTGGGATAGTGTAGCTATTGCGGAAATATGATTCAGGGGAGAAAGGATTGACAGCTTAATGTGCCAGGGTAAAGTGCATTAGGAAGGTCAGAAATGGAAAGATGGGAGGGGAACTTGTGTAGGCGGTAGTGTAATTTTTAAACGGTTAGCTGCATTTTACCTTATAGTAAACACAAGCAGACACTCGAAACTGTTGCCGGACCACCCCCACGTTTATATGAATGAAACAATTGTAACAGCTTTCCTCGATAGTTGAGAGACCGCCCTTAACCACAGTTGTACAACATCATCCATAGAAGGAAAGAACGGGGAGCTCGAACACTGATTGGCCAAGTGAATAACAAAATAATCGCAGGCACCAGAACCCAAATAAGGAAAACAGTGGGGAATCCTAGCACTCATTGGTCAAGACAGCAGTAGAAGACCCAGCCCACATATACATGTATAGAATGCGTGGAGATTACTATGCTTGTGTGTGTGTACCTTTGGGAACAACACCCGACTTTGCAACGTTGAACGAAAAAGTTTTGGACAGACTCCTCCGTGTCTTTGTTCCTGGGAAGGGAGATAAAAGTGTCCGGAGATAGGACCGGACAGCCACTTATCTCGCACAATTGGGGGCTCATCCGGGATGAAATCATTATTGCCGGGGGGGGGGGCAGTCTCTTCGGCTCACGGATCAAGCCTGATTACAACAATCTCCCTCCTGCGACGGATAAATCCGAGTCCCAGCAGGCTACGACCAGTGAGGAAGAGACTGCTGGGTGGGGGGGGGGGGGGGGGGGGCACAGGAGGGGGCGCAGAACTCACCCCAGGCACTAGGAAATCAGTTTACTCGAGATGCGGAAAGGTCGAGAAGAGGGATTGAGAGCTGGGAGGAGTGACAATATTGAACAGCTGAACCCCTTACGAGAGGTGCCGTTTGGGAACGAACGGACCAGGTTCGTAGTACAACCTTTAAATTCTGGGGATATCCGGCAACTCCGTAATGAACTACCCCGTCTACTGGACGACCCCGTCAGTGTGGGAATACAACTGGACCAATTTCTGGGGCCCAGTATATACACATGGGCTGAACTGCAGGCCATGATGAGAATACTATTTAATTACGATGAAATTGTTATGATCCGGAATAGTGCAGTGGCCATTTGGGATAGGGAGCATCAGGACGGCCCTCAGCGTGGAGAGCAGAAGTACCCCTTAGAGGACCCCCGGTGGGATCATAACGACGCGGGGGGAAGGGCCAATATGACAGATCTCAGAAGCCTTATAATCAGGGGGATCCAAACCTGCGTGTCCAAACAGCGGAATTTAGCAAAAGCATTCGAAGTTGGACAGAAAAGGATGAATCCCCGAGTGAGTTTTTAGACCGTTTGCGGGAGTCCATGCGAAAGTATTCAGGTTTAGACCCCGATGGGGAAATAGGCAAGGGCATGCTTAAGGTGCACTTTGTGACTAAGTCATGGCCTGACATTCAGAAGAAATTACAGAAAGTGGAGGATTGGGCTGAAAAGGATGTTGCAGAATTATTACGGGAAGCACAGAAGGTGTACGTTCAGAGGGATGTAATAAGGGAGAAACATAAGACAAAAATGATGGTGGCAGCCGTACGGGAAGCTTGTAAGTCCACCGGAATGGGGGAGGGAGATTATGGGGTGGAAAGAGGAACGTCGAAGGAAAGTTGGAGAGGGAGAGAAGCGAGACGGGGCAGAAGTGAGAGAGGAGGATCTTATGGAATTGAGCAGCCTCAGAAGGCCGGATGTTACCATTGCGGGAAACTGGGACACTTCAAAAGGGATTGTCCCGAGTTTAAAAGGGAAAGAGAAGGGATGTATGAAATGGAGCGTGAACAAATGGATTAGGGAAGTCAGGGGAGGATCGGAACACGGGCCTACCAAGAACCCGTGGTAAATTTACGGGTGGGCCCATTTAAACAAGATGTTACCTTCTTAGTTGCCACAGGCGCCGTCTGGTCCTCAATTCCCCTCCATCCTAGGGGGGTTGGCTTCCAAACTAAAACATTAAACATTTCAGGAGTTAAGGGTGGGGTTTTTAGTGCGAAAATATTCGAACCACAACCCTTGCGGCTGGAGGAGGAGGAGCTCCAGGTGGAACTCCTTCACCTCCCCCATCTTCCCTATGGGTTGTTGGGATTTTGCCGTTTGAGTATGTCCAGGTAGATTACACTGAGCTCCCCCCCATAGGTCGCCTGAAGTAT
The DNA here is from genome assembly GCF_047496795.1 of Chiloscyllium punctatum. NCBI lineage: Eukaryota > Metazoa > Chordata > Chondrichthyes > Orectolobiformes > Hemiscylliidae > Chiloscyllium > Chiloscyllium punctatum. The sequence continues at coordinate 13,572,508 of NC_092788.1, read as the reverse complement.
CTATTAGTAGTGGTAGATCACCTGACAGGATGGGTGGAAGCTTTCCCCACTACCACGGCAACGGCAACTCAGGTTAGCAAGATTCTACTCGAACAAATCATCCCACGATTTGGGCTACCCCGCGCTATTGACTCTGACCAGGGGAGCCACTTCACCTCGACCGTCCTCCAGAATGTAGTGCAAGCAATGGGGATTGACTGGGATTTGCACACCCCCTGGCATCCCCCCTGCTCGGGCAAGGTCGAAAGAATGAACCAGACCATCAAAAAGCAGCGAACCAAACTCACTAGTAAAATCGGCCTGCCTTGGACCAAATGCCTACCCCTTGCCCTATTGCAAATTCGCACCCAGCCAAGGCGGGATTTGGGCGTCTCCCCTTTCGAAATGCTGTTTGGCCTCCCATTCCATGGGCCGAAGGGGGAACCTCCTGTATTTGAGTCTCGGGATATGTTTGTGCAAAAATATGTGGTGGCTCTGGGGTCTGCTCTATCTCATTTACGCCAACAGGGACTTTTGGCACAGACGCCGCCCCTCGAGTTTGCGGTGCACACCGTCAAGCCGGGTCAGTGGGTCCTGATTAAAAGCTGGAAGCAACGTACCCTCGAACCAACTTGGGACGGTCCCTTCCTGGTATTTTTGACTACCGAAACGGCTATCCGTACGGCCGAAAAGGGCTGGACACATTACACTCGAGTCAAGGGACCAGTGCCACAACCGACGGAGGACGAACGAACCTCTCTGGCAAAGGCATCTAAGGAACAGAGACCCTGAGAACGAACTAATCGGACTTTGGCGAGTCTAAAGGAACTGTGCCCTCGGGCTACGGGTGTCGCAACAAAATGCGGTCAATCGTATTGTTAACTTGCTATGCCATTATCCTTGGGCTGGGTCATAGTGTGCGGGTTACCCAATTTGGCCTCTGGAAAAAACAACTAGAGGACCATCAGTGGTTCCCCATCTCCGTGCTTGCCAACCAATCAATACAGACATTTAGCTTAGACCTATGTGAGTTGGTGCCCTGTAGGACTAAAGGTGAACTGAATCAAACTAAGCGGAACCTCGAGAGAGAAAGGGGATTCCAGGGTCAGACGTTAGTATTACAATTGTATGGTAGGGAAGGCATAAATAGGCCTCCAGCCCCCGGGGTCCAGGCGATGGTGTCAGTTATCCGTGATCCCATCACCCCTGGACGGGATTGTGGGCAGAATCAGTGCAATCCGCTCTATCTGACCATAAAGAACTTGGGAAAGAACGGGGAAGCCTTAATGGAACAATACTGGGTATTAGAGTTGGGGGCCAGGCAGGATGGGGGGGAATGCAGCTGTGCTGCACGTATATCACGGTCATTGAAGCTGAGTCTGGGGGCTCATCCACCACTGATAAGCAGGAAAAGATTAGAATAATTGAGACGACGGATTTGGAAAAGACCTTTGAAATAGAAACGGGATACGGGGAGGCGAATGCCTGGATGGAATGGGTCAAATATACTGTGAGGAGCATGAAAAAGAGTGATTGCTACGCATGCACGAGTGCCCGCCCTAACCCTCAGGTGGTCCCATTCCCGCTGGGATGGGAGAAACACCCACGAGCCATGGACTGTATGATAAGGCTGTACCAGGACCGAGAGGCCTGGAACGACCCCACTTGTCGACCCTTGAGTTTGAAGTTTCCCCCCGTCAGGTCTGAGGGGGCGCCCCGCCCGCCATCATTCTCAGGGGTAACGGGTACGCACCAGGCCTGCGTCTCTCGGACGGGACTACAGTGGGACGACGATGTGGGGACATTTGACAAGTGCAGTGGATCAATCCGGCTGGTCAATGAAACTACCGGGGGCGGGAATTACTCCCACATTCATGTACCTAGGGCAGACCTCTGGTGGTACTGTGGTGGGAGGGTTCTGCGACCGACCCTGCCCCAAAAATGGATGGGCACTTGTGCAATCGTTCAATTGGCCATCCCATTCACCCTGGTATTCGAAAAACAAGAGCAACCCCGTTCTAGTGGAAGAACTGAGAGAGCTTTGGAGACCTCTTTCGATGATAACATATATTTAGATGCCATAGGGGTCCCCAGGGGTGTTCCTGACGAATACAAGGCTAGGAACCAGATAGCGGCGGGTTTTGAGTCGTCACTGTTCTGGTGGGTGACCATCAATAAGAATGTGGATTGGATTAATTATATTTACTACAATCAGCAGAGGTTCATTAATTATACCCGGGATGCAGTGAAAGGAATAACAGAACAACTGGACGCCACTAGTAGGATGGCGTGGGGAAAATAGGTTGGCCTTAGATATGATGTTGGCAGAGAAGGGGGGTGTTTGTGTCATGATAGGCATTCAGTGCTGCACTTTCATCCCCAACAACACAGCCCCTGATGGGTCCATCACCTGCGCCCTGGATGGACACACCACATTGGCAGACGAACTGGCCGAAAACCCGGGTATCGACTCTGGCCTCACGGACTGGTTGGAAGCTTGGTTCGGTAAATGGACGGGGGTGGTCGTTCCCTTTCTTGTCTCATGTATAGTGGTGGCAGGGGTACTCACTGCCCTTGGGTGTTGCGTTATTCACTGTGTCCGGGGATTAACTCAACGACTGATCGAAACCGCCCTTACTAAGAAGGATGTTCTATGTTCTATGTTCTATGTTCCCTATGGGCAGGTTGAACGAATAAATCACGAGATGGAACAACGTGAATCCCTCTTGGGCGGGGGTAGTATTAGAGAAGGGTAGTTTGATGAACAAGCTCGGGAGTTATTAAATGCCCTGGAGAAGAAACTTACGGTTGAAAAATTACAGGCCGTAAGAAAAGACACGGGGGATTTGTCGGGGGTAGTGTAATTTTTAAACGGTTAGCTGCCTTTTAGTCTTTTCTACCTCATAGTAAACACAAGCATGTAGGGGGTAGACGGTTAGCTGCCTTTTAGTCTTTTCTACCTCATAGTAAACACAAGCAGACACTCAACTGTTGCCGGACCTCCCCCACGTTTATATGAATGAAACAGTTGTAACAGCTTTCCTCGATAGTTGAGAGGCCGCCCTTAACCACAGTTGTACAACATCATCCATATAAGGGAAGAATGGGAAGCTCAAACACTGATTGGCCAAGTGAATGATAAAAGAATCCCAGGCACCAGAACCCAAATAAGGAAAACAGTGGGGAATCCTAGCACTCGTTGGTCAAGGCAGCAGTAGTAGACCCAGCCCACATATACATGTATATAATGTGTGGAGATTACTATGCTTGTGTGTGTGTACCTTTGGGAACAGCACCCGACTTTGCAAAGTTGAATGAAAAAGTTTTGGACAGACTCCTCCGTGTCTTTGTTCCTGGGAAGGGAAATAAAAAAGTGCCGTAGATGGGGCTGGACAGCCACTTATCTCGCACATCCTTCGCTGTGTGTGAGCATGCCCCCCCCCCCTCGCTGTGTGTGAGCGTGTCCCTCCCTCGCTGTGTGTGTGCGTGTGCCTCCCTCGCTGTGTGCGTGTGTCCCTCCATCGCTGTGTGCGTGTGTCCCGCCCTCGCTGTGTGTGAGCGTGTCCCTCCTTCGCTGTCTGTGAGCGTGTCCCTCCTTCGCTGTGTGAGTGCGTGTCCTCCCCCTCGCTGTCTGTGAGCGTGTCCACCTCCCTCGCTGTATGTGTGCATGTCCCTCCCTTGCTGTCTGTGAGCGTGTCCCCCCTCGCTGTGTGCGTGTGTCCCCCCTCGCTGTGTGCGTGTGTCTCCCCCTTCGCTGTGTGCGTGTGTCCCCCCCCCGCTGTGTGTGAGCATGTCCCTCCTTCGCTGTGTGTGAGCATGCCCCCCCTCGCTGTGTGTGAGCGTGTCCCTCCCTCGCTGTGTGTGTGCGTGTGCCTCCCTCGCTGTGTGCGTGTGTCCCTCCATCGCTGTGTGTGTGTGTCCCCCTCGCTGTGTGCGAGCGTGTCCCGCCCTCGCTGTGTGTGAGCGTGTCCCTCCTTTGCTGTCTGTGAGCGTGTCCCTCCCTCGCTGTGTGTGTGCGTGTCCCTCCCTCGCTGTGTGTGAGCGTGTCCCTCTTCGCTGTCTGTGAGCGTGTCCCTCCTTCGCTGTGTGAGTGCGTGTCCTCCCCCTCGCTGTCTGTGAGCGTGTCCACCTCCCTCGCTGTATGTGTGCATGTCCCTCCCTCGCTGTCTGTGAGCGTGTCCCCCCTCGCTGTGTGCGTGTGTCCCCCCTCGCTGTGTGCGTGTGTCTCCCCCCTTCGCTGTGTGCGTGTGTCCCCCCCCGCTGTGTGTGAGCATGTCCCTCCTTCGCTGTGTGTGAGCATGCCCCCCCTCGCTGTGTGTGAGCGTGTCCCTCCCTCGCTGTGTGTGTGCATGTGCGTGTGCCTCCCTCGCTGTGTGCGTGTGTCCCTCCATCGCTGTGTACGTGTGTCCCTCCCTCGCTGTGTGCGTGTATCCCCCCTCACTGTGTGCGTGTATCCCCCCTCGCTGTGTGCGTGTAGCCCCCCTCACTGTGTGTCCTCCCCTCGCTGTGTGCGTGTGTCCCTCATTCGCTGTGTGTGTGCGTGTGCCTCCCTCGCTGTGTGCGTGTGTCCCTCCATCGCTGTGTGTGTGCGTGTCCCTCCCTTGCTGTGTGTGAGTGTGTCCCTCCTTCGCTGTGTGTGTGTTTCCCTCCCTCGCTGTGTGTTTGCGTGTCCCCCACCTCGCTGTGTGTGTGCGTGTGCCTCCCTCGCTGTGTGCGTGTGTCCCTCCATCGCTGTGTGCGTGTGTCCCGCCCTCGCTGTGTGTGAGCGTGTCCCTCCTTCGCTGTCTGTGAGCGTGTCCCTCCTTCGCTGTGTGAGTGCGTGTCCTCCCCCTCGCTGTCTGTGAGCGTGTCCACCTCCCTCGCTGTATGTGTGCATGTCCCTCCCTTGCTGTCTGTGAGCGTGTCCCCCCTCGCTGTGTGCGTGTGTCCCCCCTCGCTGTGTGCGTGTGTCTCCCCCTTCGCTGTGTGCGTGTGTCCCCCCCCCGCTGTGTGTGAGCATGTCCCTCCTTCGCTGTGTGTGAGCATGCCCCCCCTCGCTGTGTGTGAGCGTGTCCCTCCCTCGCTGTGTGTGTGCGTGTGCCTCCCTCGCTGTGTGCGTGTGTCCCTCCATCGCTGTGTGTGTGTGTCCCCCTCGCTGTGTGCGAGCGTGTCCCGCCCTCGCTGTGTGTGAGCGTGTCCCTCCTTTGCTGTCTGTGAGCGTGTCCCTCCCTCGCTGTGTGTGTGCGTGTCCCTCCCTCGCTGTGTGTGAGCGTGTCCCTCTTCGCTGTCTGTGAGCGTGTCCCTCCTTCGCTGTGTGAGTGCGTGTCCTCCCCCTCGCTGTCTGTGAGCGTGTCCACCTCCCTCGCTGTATGTGTGCATGTCCCTCCCTCGCTGTCTGTGAGCGTGTCCCCCCTCGCTGTGTGCGTGTGTCCCCCCTCGCTGTGTGCGTGTGTCTCCCCCCTTCGCTGTGTGCGTGTGTCCCCCCCCGCTGTGTGTGAGCATGTCCCTCCTTCGCTGTGTGTGAGCATGCCCCCCCTCGCTGTGTGTGAGCGTGTCCCTCCCTCGCTGTGTGTGTGCGTGTGCCTCCCTCGCTGTGTGCGTGTGTCCCTCCATCGCTGTGTACGTGTGTCCCTCCCTCGCTGTGTGCGTGTATCCCCCCTCACTGTGTGCGTGTATCCCCCCTCGCTGTGTGCGTGTAGCCCCCCTCACTGTGTGTCCCCCCCTCGCTGTGTGCGTGTGTCCCTCCCTCGCTGTGTGTGTGCGTGTCCCTCCCTTGCTGTGTGTGAGTGTGTCCCTCCTTCGCTGTGTGTGTGTTTCCCTCCCTCGCTGTGTGTTTGCGTGTCCCCCACCTCGCTGTGTGTGTGCGCGTGCATCCCCCCTCACTGTGTGCGTGTATCCCCCCTCGCTGTGTGCATGTGTCCCCCCCTCGCTGTGTGTGAGCGTGTCTCTCCCTCGCTGTGTGTGAGCGTGTCCCTCCTTCGTTGTCTGTGAGCATGTCCCTCCTTCGCTGTGTGTGTGCGTGTCCCTCCCTCGCTGTGTGTGAGTGTGTCCCTCCTTCGCTGTGTGCGTGTCCCCCTCCCTCGCTCTGTGTTTGCGTGTCCCCCACCTCGCTGTGTGTTTGCGTGTCCCCATCTCGCTGTGTGTGTGCGCGTGTATCACCCCTCGCTGTGTGCGTGTGTCTCCCACCTTCGCTGTGTGCGTGTGTCCCCCCCCGCTGTGTGTGAGCATGTCCCTCCTTCGCTGTGTGTGAGCATGCCCCCCCTCGCTGTGTGTGAGCGTGTCCCTCCCTCGCTGTGTGTGTGCATGTGCGTGTGCCTCCCTCGCTGTGTGCGTGTGTCCCTCCATCGCTGTGTACGTGTGTCCCTCCCTCGCTGTGTGCGTGTATCCCCCCTCACTGTGTGCGTGTATCCCCCCTCGCTGTGTGCGTGTATCCCCCCTCGCTGTGTGCGTGTGTCCCTCCCTCGCTGTGTGTGTGCGTGTCCCTCCTTTGCTGTGTGTGAGTGTGTCCCTCCTTCGCTGTGTGCGTGTTTCCCTCCCTCGCTGTGTGTTTGCGTGTCCCCCACCTCGCTGTGTGTGTGCGCGTGTATCCCCCCTCACTGTGTGCGTGTATCCCCCCTCGCTGTGAGCATGTGTCCCCCCCTCGCTGTGTGTGAGCGTGTCCCTCCTTCGTTGTCTGTGAGCATGTCCCTCCTTCGCTGTGTGTGTGCGTGTCCCTCCCTCGCTGTGTGCGTGTGTTTGTGTGTGTGTATCCCTCCCTCGCTGTGTGTGCGCGTGTATCCCCCTCACTGTGTGCGTGTGTCCCTCCCTCGCTGTGTGTGTGCGTATCCCTCCCTCGCTGTGTGTGAGTGTGTCCCTCCTTCGCTGTGTGCGTGTCCCCCTACCTCGCTCTGTGTTTGCGTGTCCCCCACCTCGCTGTGTGTGTGCGCGTGTATCCCCCTCACTGTGTGCATGTATCCCCCCTCGCTGTGTGCGTGTGACCCCGCCTCGCTGTGTGCGTGTGTCCCTCCCTCGCTGTGTGTGTGCGTGTATCCCCCCTCTCTGTGTGTGTGTCCCCCTCCCTCACTGTGTGTGTGCATATCCCTCCTTCGCTGTTTGTGAGCGTGTCCCTCCTTCGCTGTCTGTGAGCGTGTCCCTACCTCGCTGTGTGTGTGTGTCCCTCCCTCGCTGTGTGTGTGCGTGTCCCTCATTCGCTGTCTGTGTGCGTGTCCCTCCCTCGCTGTGTGTGTGTGTCCCTCCATCGCTGTGTACGTGTGTCCCTCCCTCGCTGTGTGCGTGTATCCCCCCTCACTGTGTGCGTGTATCCCCCCTCGCTGTGTGCGTGTAGCCCCCCTCACTGTGTGTCCCCCCCTCGCTGTGTGCGTGTGTCCCTCCCTCGCTGTGTGTGTGCGTGTCCCTCCCTTGCTGTGTGTGAGTGTGTCCCTCCTTCGCTGTGTGCGTGTTTCCCTCCCTCGCTGTGTGTTTGCGTGTCCCCCACCTCGCTGTGTGTGTGCGCGTGCATCCCCCCTCACTGTGTGCGTGTATCCCCCCTCGCTGTGTGCATGTGTCCCCCCCTCGCTGTGTGTGAGCATGTCTCTCCCTCGCTGTGTGTGAGCGTGTCCCTCCTTCGTTGTCTGTGAGCATGTCCCTCCTTCGCTGTGTGTGTGCGTGTCCCTCCCTCGCTGTGTGTGAGTGTGTCCCTCCTTCGCTGTGTGCGTGTCCCCCTCCCTCGCTCTGTGTTTGCGTGTCCCCCACCTCGCTGTGTGTTTGCGTGTCCCCACCTCGCTGTGTGTGTGCGCGTGTACCACCCCTCGCTGTGTGCGTGTGTCTCCCCCCTTCGCTGTGTGCGTGTGTCCCCCCCGCTGTGTGTGAGCATGTCCCTCCTTCGCTGTGTGTGAGCATGCCCCCCCTCGCTGTGTGTGAGCGTGTCCCTCCCTCGCTGTGTGTGTGCATGTGCGTGTGCCTCCCTCGCTGTGTGCGTGTGTCCCTCCATCGCTGTGTACGTGTGTCCCTCCCTCGCTGTGTGCGTGTATCCCCCCTCACTGTGTGCGTGTATCCCCCCTCGCTGTGTGCGTGTATCCCCCCTCGCTGTGTGCGTGTGTCCCTCCCTCGCTGTGTGTGTGCGTGTCCCTCCTTTGCTGTGTGTGAGTGTGTCCCTCCTTCGCTGTGTGCGTGTTTCCCTCCCTCGCTGTGTGTTTGCGTGTCCCCCACCTCGCTGTGTGTGTGCGCGTGTATCCCCCCTCACTGTGTGCGTGTATCCCCCCTCGCTGTGAGCATGTGTCCCCCCCTCGCTGTGTGTGAGCGTGTCCCTCCTTCGTTGTCTGTGAGCATGTCCCTCCTTCGCTGTGTGTGTGCGTGTCCCTCCCTCGCTGTGTGCGTGTGTTTGTGTGTGTGTATCCCTCCCTCGCTGTGTGTGTGCGCGTGTATCCCCCTCACAGTGTGCGTGTGTCCCTCCCTCGCTGTGTGTGTGCGTATCCCTCCCTCGCTGTGTGTGAGTGTGTCCCTCCTTCGCTGTGTGCGTGTCCCCCTACCTCGCTCTGTGTTTGCGTGTCCCCCACCTCGCTGTGTGTGTGCGCGTGTATCCCCCTCACTGTGTGCATGTATCCCCCCTCGCTGTGTGCGTGTGACCCCGCCTCGCTGTGTGCGTGTGTCCCTCCCTCGCTGTGTGTGTGCGTGTATCCCCCCTCTCTGTGTGTGTGTCCCCCTCCCTCACTGTGTGTGTGCATATCCCTCCTTCGCTGTTTGTGAGCGTGTCCCTCCTTCGCTGTCTGTGAGCGTGTCCCTACCTCGCTGTGTGTGTGTGTCCCTCCGTCGCTGTGTGTGTGCGTGTCCCTCCTTCGCTGTCTGTGAGCGTGTCCCTCCCTCGCTGTGTGTGTGTGTGTCCCTCCCTCGCTGTGTGTGTGCGTGTCCCTCCTTCGCTGTCTGTGAGCGTGTCCCTCCTTCGCTGTCTGTGAGCGTGTCCCTCCTTCGCTTTCTGTGAGCGTGTCCCTCCTTCGCTGTCTGTGAACGTGTCCCTCCTTCGCTGTGTGCGTTTACCCCTCCCTCGCTGTGTGTTTGCGTGTCCACCCCCGCTGTGTGTGTGTGTCCCTCCCTCGCTGTGTGTGAGCATGTCCCTCCTTCGCTGTGTGTGCGTGTGTCCCTCCCTCTTGCAGTGTGTGTGTGTCCCCTACTCGCTGTGTGTGAGCGTTTCCCCTACTCGCTGTGTGTGTGCATGGCCCTCCCTTGCTGTGTGTGCATATGTCTCCCCATCGTTGGGTGTGCGCATGTCCCTCTCTTGCTCTGTGTGTGTGTTTGTGTTTGTGTGTGTCCCTCCCTCACTGTGTGTGCATGTCCCTTCCAGGCTGTGCGTTCGTGTCCCTCTCTCGCTGTGTGTCAGTAATTTTGTGCTTGTGCATGTGCGTGTCCCTCCCTCGCTGTGTGTGTGTCCCCCTCTTGCTGTGAGTATGTGTGTCCCTGTTGCAGTGTATGTGTATCCCTCTTGCAGTGTATGTGAGTGTCCCTCCCTCGCTGTGTGTGTGAGTATGTGTGTCCCTCCCTCACTGTGTGTCTGCGTGTATCCCCTTAACTGTGTGCGTGTGTGCATGTCCCTCCCTCGCTGTGTGTGTGTGTGAGTATGTGTGTCCCTCCCTCGCTGTGTGTCTGCGTGTATCCCCTTGACTGTGTGTGTGTGTGTGTCCCTCCCTTGCTCTTTGTGTATATCCCCCTCCCTGTGTGTGCCATCTCCCCTTCCTGTGTGAGTGCATGACCCCCTTGCTGTGTGTGTGTGTGTACCTTTCCCTCGCTGTGTGTGTGTGTGTGTGTGTGTGTGTGTGTCCCTCCCTTGCTGTGTATATGTGTGTCCCTTCCTTGCTGTGTATATGTGTGTCCCTCCCTCGCTCTGTGTGTGCGCGTGTCCCTCGCTGTGTATGTGTTAGTTCCCCCGTATGTGTGTGAGTGCATGTCCCCCCTTGCTGTGTTTGCGTGTCCCTCCCACTCTGTGTGTGCATGTCCTTCTCTCCCTTGCTCTCTCTGTGTGTGCGCATGTCCCCCTTTTGCTGTGAATGTGTGTCCCTCTTGATGTGTATATGAGTGTCCCTCCCTCACTGTGTGTCTGTGTGTCCCTCCCTCACTGTGTGTCTGTGTGTCTGCGTGTATCCCCTTAACTGTGTGTATGTGTGCGTTTCCCTCTTGCTGTGCGTGTGTGTGTGTGTGGCCCTCCCTTGCTGTGTGTGCATGTGTCGCCCCCTCGCTATGTGTATATGTGTGTGTCTCTCCCTCGCTGTCTGTGTGTGTGTCCCTCCAATGCCGTGTATTTGTGTGTCCCTCTCTAGCTGTGTGCCTGTGTTTGTGTGCTTGCGCATGCGCGTGTCCCTCCCTCGCTGTGTGTGCTTGTCCCCCTCTTGCTGTGAGTATATTTGTCCCTCTTGCAGTGTATGTGAGTGTCCCTCCCTCGCTGTGTGTGTGAGTATGTGTGTCCCTCCCTCGCTGTGTGTCTGCGTGTATCCCCTTAACTGTGTGTGTGTGTGTGTGTCCCTCCCTTGCTCTTTGTGTATATCCCCCTCCCTGTGTGTGCCATCTCCCCTTGCTGTGTGAGTGCATGACCCCCTTGCTGTGTGTGTTTGTGTATGTCGCTCCCTCGCTCTGTGTGTGCACGTCCTTCCCTCGCTGTGTATGAGCGTGCCCCTCCTCACTATGTGTGTGCGAGTCCCTCCCTCGCTGTGTGTGTGTGTACCTCTCCCTCGCTGTGTGTGTGTGTGTGTGTGTGTGTATACGGTCCCACCCTCGCTGTCTG